>NW_027139261.1:45000-405000 GCF_035084215.1 Heptranchias perlo
CCACAACAGAAACATCCCACCCCACAGACTGCCCCCCGCAACGGTCAAACCCCTCCATGGTCAAAGGCCTCCAGTTTTTCAAAATTGGCTTGAAGACAGAAGACAGGGTGGTTGTAGAGGGTTGTTTTTCAAACTGGAGGCCTGTGTCCAGCGGTGTGCCTCAGGGATCGGTGCTGGGTCCGCTGTTATTTGTTATTTATATTAATGATTTGGATGAGAATTTAGGAGGCATGGTTAGTAAGTTTGCAGATGACACCAAGATTGGTGGCATTGTGGACAGTGAAGAAGGTTATCTAGGATTGCAACGGGATCTTGATAAATTGGGCCAGTGGGCCGATGAATGGCAGATGGAGTTTAATTTAGATAAATGTGAGGTGATGCATTTTGGTAGATCGAATCGGGCCAGGACCTACTCCGTTAATGGTAGGGCGTTGGGGAGAGTTATAGAACAAAGAGATCTGGGAGTACAGATTCATAGCTCCTTGAAAGTGGAGTCACAGGTGGATAGGGTGGTGAAGAAGGCATTCGGCATGCTTGGTTTCATTGGTCAGAACATTGAATGCAGGAGTTGGGATGTCTTGTTGAAGTTGTACAGGGCATTGGTGAGGCCACACTTGGAGTACTGTGCACAGTTCTGGTCACCCTATTATAGAAAGGATATTATTAAACTAGAAAGAGTGCAGAAAAGATTTACTAGGATGCTACCGGGACTTGATGGTTTGACTTACAGGGAGAGGTTAGACAGACTGGGACTTTATTCCCTGGAGAGTAGGAGGTTAAGGGGTGATCTTATAGAAGTCTATAAAATAATGAGGGGCATAGATAAGGTCGATAGTCAAAATTTTTTCCCAAAGGTAGGGGAGTCTATAACGAGGGGGCATAGATTTAAGGTGAGAGGGGAGAGATACAAAAGGATCCAGAGGGGCAATTTTTTCACTCAAAGGGTGGTGAGTGTCTGGAACGAGCTGCCAGAGGCAGTAGTAGAGGCGGGTACAATTTTGTCTTTTAAAAAGCATTTGGACAGTTACATGGGTAAGATGGGTATCGAGGGATATGGGCCAAGTGCAGGCAATTGGGACTAGCTTAGTGGTATAAACTGGGCGACACGGACATGTTGGGCCGAAGGGCCTGTTTCCATGTTGTAACTTCTATGATTCTATGATTCTATAAATCCCCCGCCCCACCTGCCCCCCCAACTCCGGACACCACCCCGCCCCCAGACACACCCCCCCACAGACACACCCCCCACAGACACACCCCCCTCCCCACAGACACACCCTTCCCCCATGGATACACGCCACCGCCCTGCAACGGACACCCCTCCCCACAGACACCCCCCCGACACGGAAACACACCACCCCTCACGGACACACCCCCGTCAAGGACACATCCACTTGTGGACACGCCCCCCACCTCACGGACACACCCCCCTCTCGTGGACACACTCTCCCTCACGGACACACCCCCCTCTCGTGGACACACTCTCCCTCACGGACACACCCCCCTCTCGTGGACACACCCCACCTCGTGGACACACTCTCCCTCACGGACACACCCCCCTCTCGTGGACACACCCCCACCTCGTGGACACACTCTCCCTCACGGACACACCCCCCCGTCGTGGACACACTCTCCCTCACGGACACACCCCCCCGTCGTGGACACACTCTCCCTCACGGACACACCCCCCTCTCGTGGACACACTCTCCCTCACGGACACATCCCCCTCTCGTGGACACACTCTCCCTCACGGACACACCCCCCTCTCGTGGACACACTCTCCCTCACGGACACATCCCCCTCTCGTGGACACACTCTCCCTCACGGACACACCCCCCTCTCGTGGACACACTCTCCCTCACGGACACACCCCCCTCTCGTGGACACACTCTCCCTCACGGACACACCCCCCTCTCGTGGACACACTCTCCCTCACGGACACACCCCCCTCTCGTGGACACACTCTCCCTCACGGACACACCCCCCTCTCGTGGACACACTCTCCCTCACGGACACACCCCCCTCTCGTGGACACACTCTCCCTCACGGACACATCCCCCTCTCGTGGACACACTCTCCCTCACGGACACACCCCCCTCTCGTGGACACACTCTCCCTCACGGACACACCCCCCTCTCGTGGACACACTCTCCCTCACGGACACACCCCCCTCTCGTGGACACACTCTCCCTCACGGACACATCCCCCTCTCGTGGACACACTCTCCCTCACGGACACACCCCCCCGTCGTGGACACACTCTCCCTCACGGACACACCCCCCCGTCGTGGACACACTCTCCCTCACGGACACACCCCCCCGTCGTGGACACACTCTCCCTCACGGACACATCCCCCTCTCGTGGACACACTCTCCCTCACGGACACACCCCCCTCTCGTGGACACACTCTCCCTCACGGACACACACCCCCCTCTCGTGGACACATCCCCACCTCGTGGACAAACCTTTCGGGGTCGGGGAAGGGAGAGGGAGTCGGGGAGAGGTGGAGTGGAGAGCGAATCGGAGCAGGTGGAGGGGAGAGGGAGTCAGGGGAGCAGAGAGTTCCTCTCTCCCTCTGGGGGTTCAGTTCCTCTCTCTCTGGGGGTTCAGTTCCTCTCTCCCTCTGGGGGTTCAGTTCCTCTCTCTCTTTGGTTCAGTTCCTCTCTCTCTCTGGGGGTTCAGTTCCTCTCTCCCTCTGGGGGTTCAGTTCCTCTCTCCCTCTGGGGGTTCAGTTCCTCTCTCTCTTTGGTTCAGTTCCTCTCTCTCTCTGGGGGTTCAGTTCCTTCTCTCTGGGGGTTCAGTTCCTCTCTCTCTGGGCATCAGTTCCACTCTCACTGTGTTCAGTTCTTCTCTCTCGGGGGTTCAGTTCCTCTCTCTCTGGGGTTCAGTTCCTCTCTCTCTGGGGTTCAGTTCCTCTCTCTCTGGGGTTCAGTTCCACTCTCTCTGTGGGTTCAGTTCCTCTCTCACTCTGTGGGGTCAGTTCCTCTCTCTCTCTGGGGGTACAGTTCTGCTCTCTGGGGTTCAGTTTCTCTCTCTCTGTGGGTTCAGTTCCTCTCTCTCTCTGGGGTTCAGTTCCTCCCTATCTGGGGTCCAGTTCCTCTCTCTCTCTGGGGTCCAGTTCTTCTCGCTCTCTGGGGTTCAGTTCCTCTCTCCCTCTCTTGGGGTTCAGTTCTTATCTCTCTCTCTGGAGTTTCAGTTCTTGTCTCTGGGGTTCAGTTCCTCTCTCACTGAGGTTCAGTTCCTCTCTCTCTCTCTCTCTCTCTCTCTCGAGGGGTTCAGTTCCTTTCTCTCTCTCTGGAGTTTCAGTTCTTCTCTCTGGGGGTTCAGTTCCTCTCTCTCTCTGGTGGTTTAGTTCCTCTCTATCTGGGTATTCAGTTCCTCTCTCTCTCGGCTTCAGTTCCTCTCTCTGGGGGTTTAGATCCTCTCTCTCTGGGGTTCAATTTCTCTCCCTCTGGGAGTTCCGTTTTTCTCTATCTGGGGTTCAGTTCCTCTCTCTGGGGGTTCAGTACCACTCTCTGGGGGTTCAGTTCCTCTCTCATTGCGGGTTCAGTTCGTCCCTCTCTCTCTGGGGTTCAGTTCCTCTCTCTGGTGGTTCAGTTCCTCTCTCTCTGGGTTCAGTTTCTCCCTCTCTGGGGTTTAGTTCCTTTCTCTCTGGGGGTTCAGTTCTTCTCCCTCTGGGGGTTCAGTTCCTCTCTCTCTTGGCTTCAGTTCGTCTCTCTCTCTCTGGTGTTCAGTTCCTCTCTCCCTGGGCGTTCAGTTATTGTCTCTCTTTGGTTCAGTTCCGCTCTGGGGTTCAATTCCTCTCTCTCTGGCATTTCAGTTCCTCTCTCTCTGGCGGTTCAGTTCCTCTCTCTCTGGGCTTCAGTTCCTCTCTCTGGGGTTCAGTTCCTCTCTCTGGGATTCAGTTCCTCCCTCTCTCTCGGTGGTTCATTTCCTCTCTCTCTCTCTGGGTTCAGTTCCTCTCTCTGGGGTTCAGTTCCTCTCTCTCTCTGTGGGTTCAGTTCCTCTCTCTCTCTGTGGGTTCAGTTCCTTTTTCTCTCTGGGGATCATGTTCCTCTCTCTCTGGGGTTCAGTTCCTCTCCCTCTTTGGGGTTCAGTTCCTCTCTCTCTCTCTGGGTTCAGTTCCTTTTTCTCTCTGGGGTTCAGATCCTCTCTCTCTCTGTGGGTTCAGTTACTTTTTCTCTCTGGGGTTCAGTTCCTCTCTCTCTGGGGTTCTGTTCCTCCCTCTCTCGGGTTCAGTTCCTCTCTCTTGGGTTCAGTTCCTCTCTCTCTCTTCCTCTCTCTCTCGGGTTCAGTTCCTCTCTCTGTGGGGGTTCAGTTTCTCTCTCTCTCTACCTGGGGGTTCAGTTCCTTTCTCTCTCTCTGGGGTTTCAGTTCCTCTCTCTGGGGGTTCAGTTCCCCACTCTCTGGGGGTTTCGTTCTGCTCTCTGGGGTTCAGTTTGTCTCTCTCTCTCTGGGGGTTCAGTTCCTCTCTCTCTGGGGTTCAGTTCCTCTCTCTCTGGGGTTCAGTTCCTCTCTCTGGGATTCAGTTCCTCCCTCTCTTTCGGTGGTTCATTTCCTCTCTCTCTCTCTGGGTTCAGTTCCTCTCTGAGGGTTCAGTTCGTCCCTCTCTGGGGTTCAGTTCCTCTCTCTCTCTGGGGTTCAGTTCCTCTCTCTCTCTGTGGGTTCATTTCCTCTCTCTCTCTCTGGGTTCAGTTCCTTTTTCTCTCTGGGGTTCAGTTCCTCTCTCTCTCTGGGGTTCAGCTCCTCTCTCTCTCTGGGGTTCAGTTCCTCTCTCTCTCTGTGGGTTCAGTTCCTTTTTCTCTCTGTGGGTTCAGTTCCCCTCTCCCTCTGGGGTTCAGATCCTCTCTCTCTCTGTGGGTTCAGTTACTTTTCCTCTCTGGGGTTCAGTTCCTCTCTCTCTGGGGTTCCGTTCCTCCCTCTCTCGGGTTCAGTTCCTCTCTCTTGGGTTCAGTTCCTCTCTCTCTCGGGTTCAGTTCCTCTCTCTGTGGGGGTTCAGTTTCTCTCTCTCTCTACCTGGGGGTTCAGTTCCTTTCTCTCTCTCTGGGGTTTCAGTTCCTCTCTCTGGGGGTTCAGTTCCCCACTCTCTGGGGGTTTAGTTCTGCTCTCTGGGGTTCAGTTTGTCTCTCTCTCTCTCTGGGGTTCAGTTCCTCTCTCTCTCTCTGGGGTTCAGTTCCTCTCTCTCTGGGGTTCAGTTCCTCTCTCGCTTGGGGTTCAGATCCTCTCTCTCTCTCTCTGGGGTTTCAGTTCCTCTCTCTGGGGGTTCAGTTCCTCTCTCTCTGGGGTTCAGTTCCCCACTCTCTGTGGGTTCAGTTCCTCTCTCTCAGCGGATTCAGTTCCTCTCTCTCTCTGGGGGTTCAGTTCCTCTCTCTCTCTGGGGTTCAGTTCCCCTCTCTCTGTGGGTTCAGTTCCTCTCTCTCTCAGCGGATTCAGTTCTTCTCTCTCTGGGGGGTTCAGTTCCTCTCTCTCTTGGGTTCAGTTCCTCTCTCGCTGGTGTTCATTTCCTCTCTCTGGGGTTCAATTCCTCTCTCGCTGCAGATTCAGTTCCTCTTTCTTGGGGGTTCAGTTCCTCTCTCTCTGAGGTTTAATCCCTCTCTCTCTGTGGTTCAGTTCCTCTCTCACTGGTGTTCAGTTCCTCTCTCATTCTGGGGTTCAGTTCCTCTCTCTCTGGAGGTTCAGTTCCTCTCTCTCTCTGGGGTTCAGTTCCTCTCTCTCTCTGGGGTTCAGTTCCTCTCTCTCTCTGTGGATTCAGTTCCTTTTTCTCTCTGGGGTTCAGTTCCCCTCTCTCTCTGGGGTTCAGATCCTCTCTCTCTCTGTGGGTTCAGTTACTTTTTCTCTCTGGGGTTCAGTTCCTCTCTCTCTGGGGTTCCGTTCCTCCCTCTCTCGGGTTCAGTTCCTCTCTCTTGGGTTCAGTTCCTCTCTCTCTCGGGTTCAGTTCCTCTCTCTGTGGGGGTTCAGTTTCTCTCTCTCTCTACCTGGGGGTTCAGTTCCTTTCTCTCTCTCTGGGGTTTCAGTTCCTTTCTCTGGGGGTTCAGTTCCCCACTCTCTGGGGGTTTAGTTCTGCTCTCTGGGGTTCATTTTGTCTCTCTCTCTCTCTCTCTGGGGTTCAGTTCCTCTCTCTCTCTCTGGGGTTCAGTTCCTCTCTATCTGGGGGTTCAGTTCCTCTCTCTCTGGGGTTCAGTTCCTCTCTCTCTGGGGTTCAGTGCCTCCCTCGCTTGGGGTTCAGATCCTCTCTCTCTCTCTCCCTGGGGGTTCAGTTCCTTTCTCTCTCTCTGGGGTTTCAGTTCCTCTCTCTCTGGGGTTCCGTTCCTCCCTCTCTCGGGTTCAGTTCCTCTCTCTTGGGTTCAGTTCCTCTCTCTCTCGGGTTCAGTTCCTCTCTCTGTGGGGGTTCAGTTTCTCTCTCTCTCTACCTGGGGGTTCAGTTCCTTTCTCTCTCTCTGGGGTTTCAGTTCCTTTCTCTGGGGGTTCAGTTCCCCACTCTCTGGGGGTTTAGTTCTGCTCTCTGGGGTTCATTTTGTCTCTCTCTCTCTCTCTCTGGGGTTCAGTTCCTCTCTCTCTCTCTGGGGTTCAGTTCCTCTCTATCTGGGGGCTCAGTTCCTCTCTCTCTGGGGTTCAGTTCCTCTCTCTCTGGGGTTCAGTGCCTCCCTCGCTTGGGGTTCAGATCCTCTCTCTCTCTCTCCCTGGGGGTTCAGTTCCTTTCTCTCTCTCTGGGGTTTCAGTTCCTCTCTCTGGGGGTTCAGTTCCTCTCTCTCTGGGGTTCAGTTCCCCACTCTCTGTGGGTTCAGTTCCTCTCTCTCAGCGGATTCAGTTCCTCTCTCTCTGGGGGTTCAGTTCCTCTCTCTCTCTGGGGTTCAGTTCCCCTCTCTCTGTGGGTTCAGTTCCTCTCTCTCTCAGCGGATTCAGTTCTTCTCTCTCTGGGGGGTTCAGTTCCTTTCTCTCTGGGGTTCAGTTCCTCTCTCTCTGTGGTTCAGTTCCTCTCTCACTGGTGTTCAGTTCCTCTCTCACTCTGGGGTTCAGTTCCTCTCTCTCTGGAGGTTCAGTTCCTCTCTCTCTGGAGGTTCAGTTCCTCTCTCTGTGGTTCAGTTTCTCTGTCTCTGGGGTTCAGTTCCTTTCTCTCTCACTGGGGTTTCAGGTCCACTCTCTGTCGGTTCAGTTCCTCTCTCTCTGGGGTTCAGTTCGTCTCTCTGTCTGGGGTTCAGTTCCTCCCTCTCTCTGGGGTCCAGTTCCTCTCTCTCTGGGGTTCTGTTCCTCCCTCTCTCGGGTTCAGTTCCTCTCTCTTGGGTTCAGTTCCTCTCTCTCTGGGGTTCAGTTCCTCTCTCTCTCGGGTTCAGTTCCTCTCTCTGTGGGGGTTCAGTTTCTCGCTCTCTCTACCTGGGGGTTCAGTTCCTTTCTCTCTCTCTGGGGTTTCAGTTCCTCTCTCTGGGGGTTCAGTTCCCCACTCTCTGGGGGTTTCGTTCTGCTCTCTGGGGTTCAGTTTGTCTCTCTCTCTCTGGGGGTTCAGTTCCTCTCTCTGGGATTCAGTTCCTCCCTCTCTTTCGGTGGTTCATTTCCTCTCTCTCTCTCTGGGTTCAGTTCCTCTCTCTGAGGGTTCAGTTCGTCCCTCTCTGGGGTTCAGTTCCTCTCTCTCTCTGGGGTTCAGTTCCTCTCTCTCTCTGTGGGTTCAGTTCCTCTCTCTCTCTCTGGGTTCAGTTCCTTTTTCTCTCTGGGGTTCAGTTCCTCTCTCTCTCTGGGGTTCAGTTCCTCTCTCTCTCTGGGGTTCAGTTCCTCTCTCTCTGTGTGGGTTCAGTTCCTTTTTCTCTCTGGGGTTCAGTTCCCCTCTCCCTCTGGGGTTCAGATCCTCTCTCTCTCTGTGGGTTCAGTTACTTTTTCTCTCTGGGGTTCAGTTCCTCTCTCTCTGGGGTTCCGTTCCTCCCTCTCTCGGGTTCAGTTCCTCTCTCTCTCGGGTTCAGTTCCTCTCTCTCTCGGGTTCAGTTCCTCTCTCTGTGGGGGTTCAGTTTCTCTCTCTCTCTACCTGGGGGTTCAGTTCCTTTCTCTCTCTCTGGGGTTTCAGTTCCTCTCTCTGGGGGTTCAGTTCCCCACTCTCTGGGGGTTTAGTTCTGCTCTCTGGGGTTCAGTTTGTCTCTCTCTCTCTCTGGGGTTCAGTTCCTCTCTCTCTCTCTGGGGTTCAGTTCCTCTCTCTCTGGGGTTCAGTTCCTCTCTCGCTTAGGGTTCAGATCCTCTCTCTCTCTCTCCCTGGGGGTTCAGTTCCTTTCTCTCTCTCTGGGGTTTCAGTTCCTCTCTCTGGGGGTTCAGTTCCCCACTCTCTGTGGGTTCAGTTCCTCTCTCTCAGCGGATTCAGTTCCCCTCTCTCTGGGGGTTCAGTTCCTCTCTCTCTCTGGGGTTCAGTTCCCCTCTCTCTGTGGGTTCAGTTCCTCTCTCTCTCAGCGGATTCAGTTCTTCTCTCTCTGGGGGGTTCAGTTCCTCTCTCTCTTGGGTTCAGTTCCTCTCTCGCTGGTGTTCATTTCCTCTCTCTGGGGTTCAATTCCTCTCTCGCTGCAGATTCAGTTCCTCTTTCTTGGGGGTTCAGTTCCTCTCTCTCTGAGGTTTAATCCCTCTCTCTCTGTGGTTCAGTTCCTCTCTCACTGGTGTTCAGTTCCTCTCATTCTGGGGTTCAGTTCCTCTCTCTCTGGAGGTTCAGTTCCTCTCTCTCTCTGGGGTTCAGTTCCTCTCTCTCTCTGTGGATTCAGTTCCTTTTTCTCTCTGGGGTTCAGTTCCCCTCTCTCTCTGGGGTTCAGATCCTCTCTCTCTCTGTGGGTTCAGTTACTTTTTCTCTCTGGGGTTCAGTTCCTCTCTCTCTGGGGTTCCGTTCCTCCCTCTCTCGGGTTCAGTTCCTCTCTCTTGGGTTCAGTTCCTCTCTCTCTCGGGTTCAGTTCCTCTCTCTGTGGGGGTTCAGTTTCTCTCTCTCTCTACCTGGGGGTTCAGTTCCTTTCTCTCTCTCTGGGGTTTCAGTTCCTCTCTCTGGGGGTTCAGTTCCCCACTCTCTGGGGGTTTAGTTCTGCTCTCTGGGGTTCAGTTTGTCTCTCTCTCTCTCTGGGGTTCAGTTCCTCTCTCTCTCTCTGGGGTTCAGTTCCTCTCTCTCTGGGGGTTCAGTTCCTCTCTCTCTGGGGTTCAGTTCCTCTCTCTCTGGGGTTCAGTTCCTCTCTCGCTTGGGGTTCAGATCCTCTCTCTCTCTCTCCCTGGGGGTTCAGTTCCTTTCTCTCTCTCTGGGGTTTCAGTTCCTCTCTCTGGGGGTTCAGTTCCTCTCTCTCTGGGGTTCAGTTCCCCACTCTCTGTGGGTTCAGTTCCTCTCTCTCAGCGGATTCAGTTCCCCTCTCTCTGGGGGTTCAGTTCCTCTCTCTCTCTGGGGTTCAGTTCCCCTCTCTCTGTGGGTTCAGTTCCTCTCTCTCTCAGCGGATTCAGTTCTTCTCTCTCTGGGGGGTTCAGTTCCTTTCTCTCTGGGGTTCAGTTCCTCTCTCTCTTGGGTTCAGTTCCTCTCTCACTGGTGTTCAGTTCCTCTCTCACTCTGGGGTTCAGTTCCTCTCTCTCTGGAGGTTCAGTTCCTCTCTCTCTGGAGGTTCAGTTCCTCTCTCTCTGGAGGTTCAGTTCCTCTCTCTCTGGAGGTTCAGTTCCTCTCTCTGTGGTTCAGTTTCTCTGTCTCTGGGGTTCAGTTCCTTTCTCTCTCACTGGGGTTTCAGTTCCACTCTCTGTCGGTTCAGTTCCTCTCTCTCTCTGGGGTTCAGTTCGTCTCTCTGTCTGGGGTTCAGTTCCTCCCTCTCTCTGGGGTCCAGTTCCTCTCTCTCTCTGGGGTCCAGTTCCTCTCTCTCTCTGGGGTTCAGTTCCTCTCTCTCTGGGGGTTCAGTTGTTCTCTCTCTGTGGTTCAGTTCCTCTCTCTCTCCCTCTCTTGGGGTTCAGTTCTTTTCTCTCTCTCTGGAGTTTCAGTTCTTGTCTCTGGGGTTCAGTTCCTCTCTCACTGAGGTTCAGTTCCTCTCTCTCTCTCTCTCTCTCTCTCTCGAGGGGTTCAGTTCCTTTCTCTCTTTCTGGAGTTTCAGTTCTTCTCTCTGGGGGTTCAGGTCCTCTCTCTCTCTGGTGGTTTAGTTCCTCTCTCTCTGCGGATTTAGTTCCTCTCTATCTGGGTATTCAGTTCCTCTCTCTCTCGGCTTCAGTTCCTCTCTCTGGGGGTTTAGATCCTCTCTCTCTGGGGTTCAATTTCTCTCCCTCTGGGAGTTCCGTTTTTCTCTATCTGGGGTTCAGTTCCTCTCTCTGGGGGTTCAGTACCACTCTCTGGGGGTTCAGTTCCTCTCTCATTGCGGGTTCAGTTCGTCCCTCTATCTCTGGGGTTCAGTTCCTCTCTCTGGTGGTTCAGTTCCTCTCTCTCTGGGTTCAGTTTCTCCCTCTCTGGGGTTTAGTTCCTTTCTCTCTGGGGTTTCAGTTCTTCTCCCTCTGGGGGTTCAGTTCCACTCTCTCTGGGCTTCAGTTCGTCTCTCTCTCTCTGGTGTTCAGTTCCTCTCTCCCTGGGCGTTCAGTTATTGTCTCTCTTTGGTTCAGTTCCGCTCTGGTGTTCAATTCCTCTCTCTCTGGCATTTCAGTTCCTCTCTCTCTGGCGGTTCAGTTCCTCTCTCTCTGGGCTTCAGTTCCTCTCTCTGGGGTTCAGTTCCTCTCTCTGGGATTCAGTTCCTCCCTCTCTCTCGGTGGTTCATTTCCTCTCTCTCTCTGGGTTCAGTTCCTCTCTCTGGGGTTCAGTTCCTCTCTCTCTCTGTGGGTTCAGTTCCTCTCTCTCTCTGTGGGTTCAGTTCCTTTTTCTCTCTCGGAATCATGTTCCTCTCTCTCTGGGGTTCAGTTCCTCTCTCTCTCTGGGGTTCAGTTCCTCTCTCTCTCTGTGGGTTCAGTTCCTTTTTCTCTCTGGGGTTCAGTTCCCCTCTCTCTCTGGGGTTCAGATCCTCTCTCTCTCTGTGGGTTCAGTTACTTTTTCTCTCTGGGGTTCAGTTCCTCTCTCTCTGGGGTTCTGTTCCTCCCTCTCTCGGGTTCAGTTCCTCTCTCTTGGGTTCAGTTCCTCTCTCTCTGGGGTTCAGTTCCTCTCTCTCTCGGGTTCAGTTCCTCTCTCTGTGGGGTTCAGTTTCTCTCTCTCTCTACCTGGGGGTTCAGTTCCTTTCTCTCTCTCTGGGGTTTCAGTTCCTCTCTCTGGGGGTTCAGTTCCCCACTCTCTGGGGGTTTCGTTCTGCTCTCTGGTGTTCAGTTTGTCTCTCTCTCTCTGGGGGTTCAGTTCCTCTCTCTCTGGGGTTCAGTTCCTCTCTCTGGGACTCAGTTCCTCCCTCTCTGGGGTTCAGTTCCTCTCTCTGGGATTCAGTTCCTCCCTCTCTTTCGGTGGTTCATTTCCTCTCTCTCTCTCTGGGTTCAGTTCCTCTCTCTGAGGGTTCAGTTCGTCCCTCTCTGGGGTTCAGTTCCTCTCTCTCTCTGGGGTTCAGTTCCTCTCTCTCTCTCTGGGTTCAGTTCCTCTCTCTCTCTCTGGGTTCAGTTCCTTTTTCTCTCTTGGGTTCAGTTCCTCTCTCTCTCTGGGGTTCAGTTCCTCTCTCTCTCTGGGGTTCAGTTCCTCTCTCTGTGTGTGGGTTCAGTTCCCTTTTCTCTCTGGGGTTAAGTTCCCCTCTCTCTCTGGGGTTCAGATCCTCTCTCTCTCTGTGGGTTCAGTTACTTTTTCTCTCTGGGGTTCAGTTCCTCTCTCTCTGGGGTTCCGTTCCTCCCTCTCTCGGGTTCAGTTCCTCTCTCTTGGGTTCAGTTCCTCTCTCTCTCGGGTTCAGGTCCTCTCTCTGTGGGGGTTCAGTTTCTCTCTCTCTCTACCTGGGGGTTCAGTTCCTCTCTCTCTCTGGGGTTCAGTTCCTCTCTCTCTCTGTGGGTTCAGTTCCTCTCTCTCTCTCTGGGTTCAGTTCCTTTTTCTCTCTGGGGTTCAGTTCCTCTCTCTCTCTGGGGTTCAGTTCCTCTCTCTCTCTGGGGTTCAGTTCCTCTCTCTCTCTGTGGGTTCAGTTCCTTTTTCTCTCTGGGGTTCAGTTCCCCTCTCTCTCTGGGGTTCAGATCCTCTCTCTCTCTGTGGGTTCAGTTACTTTTTCTCTCTGGGGTTCAGTTCCTCTCTCTCTGGGGTTCCGTTCCTCCCTCTCTCGGGTTCAGTTCCTCTCTCTTGGGTTCAGTTCCTCTCTCTCTCGGGTTCAGTTCCTCTCTCTGTGGGGGTTCAGTTTCTCTCTCTCACTACCTGGCGGTTCAGTTCCTTTCTCTCTCTCTGGGGTTTCAGTTCCTCTCTCTGGGGGTTCAGTTCCCCACTCTCTGGGGGTTTAGTTCTGCTCTCTGGGGTTCAGTTTGTCTCTCTCTCTCTGGGGTTCAGTTCCTCTCTCTCTCTCTGGGGTTCAGTTCCTCTCTCTCTGGGGGTTCAGTTCCTCTCTCTCTGGGGTTCAGTTCCTCTCTCTCTGGGGTTCAGTTCCTCTCTCGCTTGGGGTTCAGATCCTCTCTCTCTCTCTCCCTGGGGGTTCAGTTCCTTTCTCTCTCTCTGGGGTTTCAGTTCCTCTCTCTGGGGGTTCAGTTCCTCTCTCTCTGGGGTTCAGTTCCCCACTCTCTGTGGGTTCAGTTCCTCTCTCCCAGCGGATTCAGTTCCCCTCTCTCTGGGGGTTCAGTTCCTCTCTCTCTCTGGGGTTCAGTTCCCCTCTCTCTGTGGGTTCAGTTCCTCTCTCTCTCAGCGGATTCAGTTCTTCTCTCTCTGGGGTTCAGTTCCTCTCTCTCTTGGGTTCAGTTCCTCTCTCGCTGGTGTTCATTTCCTCTCTCTGGGGTTCAATTCCTCTCTCGCTGCAGATTCAGTTCCTCTTTCTTGGGGGTTCAGTTCCTCTCTCTCTGAGATTTAATCCCTCTCTCTCTGTGGTTCAGTTCCTCTCTCACTGGTGTTCAGTTCCTCTCTCACTCTGGGGTTCAGTTCCTCTCTCTCTGGAGGTTCAGTTCCTCTCTCTCTGGAGGTTCAGTTCCTCTCTCTGTGGTTCAGTTTCTCTGTCTCTGGGGTTCAGTTCCTTTCTCTCTCACTGGGGTTTCAGTTCCACTCTCTGTCGGTTCAGTTCCTCTCTCTCTCTGGGGTTCAGTTCGTCTCTCTGTCTGGGGTTCAGTTCCTCTCTCTCTCGGGTTCAGTTCCTCTCTCTGTGGGGGTTCAGTTTCTCTCTCTCTCTACCTGGGGGTTCAGTTCCTCTCTCTCTCTGGGGTTCAGTTCCTCTCTCTCTCTGTGGGTTCAGTTCCTCTCTCTCTCTCTGGGTTCAGTTCCTTTTTCTCTCTGGGGTTCAGTTCCTCTCTCTCTCTGGGGTTCAGTTCCTCTCTCTCTCTGGGGTTCAGTTCCTCTCTCTCTCTGTGGGTTCAGTTCCTTTTTCTCTCTGGGGTTCAGTTCCCCTCTCTCTCTGGGGTTCAGATCCTCTCTCTCTCTGTGGGTTCAGTTACTTTTTCTCTCTGGGGTTCAGTTCCTCTCTCTCTGGGGTTCCGTTCCTCCCTCTCTCGGGTTCAGTTCCTCTCTCTTGGGTTCAGTTCCTCTCTCTCTCGGGTTCAGTTCCTCTCTCTGTGGGGGTTCAGTTTCTCTCTCTCACTACCTGGCGGTTCAGTTCCTTTCTCTCTCTCTGGGGTTTCAGTTCCTCTCTCTGGGGGTTCAGTTCCCCACTCTCTGGGGGTTTAGTTCTGCTCTCTGGGGTTCAGTTTGTCTCTCTCTCTCTGGGGTTCAGTTCCTCTCTCTCTCTCTGGGGTTCAGTTCCTCTCTCTCTGGGGGTTCAGTTCCTCTCTCTCTGGGGTTCAGTTCCTCTCTCTCTGGGGTTCAGTTCCTCTCTCGCTTGGGGTTCAGATCCTCTCTCTCTCTCTCCCTGGGGGTTCAGTTCCTTTCTCTCTCTCTGGGGTTTCAGTTCCTCTCTCTGGGGGTTCAGTTCCTCTCTCTCTGGGGTTCAGTTCCCCACTCTCTGTGGGTTCAGTTCCTCTCTCCCAGCGGATTCAGTTCCCCTCTCTCTGGGGGTTCAGTTCCTCTCTCTCTCTGGGGTTCAGTTCCCCTCTCTCTGTGGGTTCAGTTCCTCTCTCTCTCAGCAGATTCAGTTCTTCTCTCTCTGGGGTTCAGTTCCTCTCTCTCTTGGGTTCAGTTCCTCTCTCGCTGGTGTTCATTTCCTCTCTCTGGGGTTCAATTCCTCTCTCGCTGCAGATTCAGTTCCTCTTTCTTGGGGGTTCAGTTCCTCTCTCTCTGAGGTTTAATCCCTCTCTCTCTGTGGTTCAGTTCCTCTCTCACTGGTGTTCAGTTCCTCTCTCACTCTGGGGTTCAGTTCCTCTCTCTCTGGAGGTTCAGTTCCTCTCTCTCTGGAGGTTCAGTTCCTCTCTCTGTGGTTCAGTTTCTCTGTCTCTGGGGTTCAGTTCCTTTCTCTCTCACTGGGGTTTCAGTTCCACTCTCTGTCGGTTCAGTTCCTCTCTCTCTCTGGGGTTCAGTTCGTCTCTCTGTCTGGGGTTCAGTTCCTCTCTCTCTCGGGTTCAGTTCCTCTCTCTGTGGGGGTTCAGTTTCTCTCTCTCTCTACCTGGGGGTTCAGTTCCTCTCTCTCTCTGGGGTTCAGTTCCTCTCTCTCTCTGTGGGTTCAGTTCCTCTCTCTCTCTCTGGGTTCAGTTCCTTTTTCTCTCTGGGGTTCAGTTCCTCTCTCTCTCTGGGGTTCAGTTCCTCTCTCTCTCTGGGGTTCAGTTCCTCTCTCTCTCTGTGGGTTCAGTTCCTTTTTCTCTCTGGGGTTCAGTTCCCCTCTCTCTCTGGGGTTCAGATCCTCTCTCTCTCTGTGGGTTCAGTTACTTTTTCTCTCTGGGGTTCAGTTCCTCTCTCTCTGGGGTTCCGTTCCTCCCTCTCTCGGGTTCAGTTCCTCTCTCTCGGGTTCAGTTCCTCTCTCTTGGGTTCAGTTCCTCTCTCTCTCGGGTTCAGTTCCTCTCTCTGTGGGGGTTCAGTTTCTCTCTCTCACTACCTGGGGGTTCAGTTCCTTTCTCTCTCTCTGGGGTTTCAGTTCCTCTCTCTGGGGGTTCAGTTCCCCACTCTCTGGGGGTTTAGTTCTGCTCTCTGGGGTTCAGTTTGTCTCTCTCTCTCTGGGGTTCAGTTCCTCTCTCTCTCTCTGGGGGTTCAGTTCCTCTCTCTCTGGGGTTCAGTTCCTCTCTCTCTGCGGTTCAGTTCCTCTCTCGCTTGGGGTTCAGATCCTCTCTCTCTCTCTCCCTGGGGGTTCAGTTCCTTTCTCTCTCTCTGGGGTTTCAGTTCCTCTCTCTGGGGGTTCAGTTCCTCTCTCTCTGGGGTTCAGTTCCCCACTCTCTGTGGGTTCAGTTCCTCTCTCTCAGCGGATTCAGTTCCCCTCTCTCTGGGGGTTCAGTTCCTCTCTCTCTCTGGGGTTCAGTTCCCCTCTCTCTGTGGGTTCAGTTCCTCTCTCTCTCAGCGGATTCAGTTCTTCTCTCTCTGGGGTTCAGTTCCTCTCTCTCTGGGGTTCAGTTCCCCACTCTCTGTGGGTTCAGTTCCTCTCTCCCAGCGGATTCAGTTCCCCTCTCTCTGGGGGTTCAGTTCCTCTCTCTCTCTGGGGTTCAGTTCCCCTCTCTCTGTGGGTTCAGTTCCTCTCTCTCTCAGCGGATTCAGTTCTTCTCTCTCTGGGGTTCAGTTCCTCTCTCTCTTGGGTTCATTTCCTCTCTCTGGGGTTCAATTCCTCTCTCGCTGCAGATTCAGTTCCTCTTTCTTGGGGGTTCAGTTCCTCTCTCTCTGAGGTTTAATCCCTCTCTCTCTGTGGTTCAGTTCCTCTCTCACTGGTGTTCAGTTCCTCTCTCACTCTAGGGTTCAGTTCCTCTCTCTCTGGAGGTTCAGTTCCTCTCTCTCTGGAGGTTCAGTTCCTCTCTCTGTGGTTCAGTTTCTCTGTCTCTGGGGTTCAGTTCCTTTCTCTCTCACTGGGGTTTCAGTTCCACTCTCTGTCGGTTCAGTTCCTCTCTCTCTCTGGGGTTCAGTTCGTCTCTCTGTCTGGGGTTCAGTTCCTCTCTCTCTCTGGGGTCCAGTTCCTCTCTCTCTCTGGGGTTCAGTTCCTCTCTCTCTGGGGGTTCAGTTGTTCTCTCTCTGTGGTTCAGTTCCTCTCTCTCTCCCTCTCTTGGGGTTCAGTTCTTTTCTCTCTCTCTGGAGTTTCAGTTCTTGTCTCTGGGGTTCAGTTCCTCTCTCACTGAGGTTCAGTTCCTCTCTCTCTCTCTCTCTCTCTCTCTCTCTCTCTCTGTGGGTTCAGTTCCTTTCTCTCTCTCTGGAGTTTCAGTTCTTCTCTCTGGGGGTTCAGTTCCTCTCTCTCTCTGGTGGTTTAGTTCCTCTCTCTCTGCGGATTTAGTTCCTCTCTATCTGGGTATTCAGTTCCTCTCTCTCTCGGCTTCAGTTCCTCTCTCTGGGGGTTTAGATCCTCTCTCTCTGGGGTTCAATTTCTCTCCCTCTGGGAGTTCCGTTTTTCTCTATCTGGGGTTCAGTTCCTCTCTCTGGGGATTCAGTACCACTCTCTGGGGGTTCAGTTCCTCTCTCATTGCGGGTTCAGTTCATCCCTCTCTCTCTGGGGTTCAGTTCCTCTCTCTGGTGGTTCAGTTCCTCTCTCTCTGGGTTCAGTTTCTCCCTCTCTGGGGTTTAGTTCCTTTCTCTCTGGGGGTTCAGTTCTTCTCCCTCTGGGGGTTCAGTTCCTCTCTCTCTGGGCTACAGTTCCTCTCTCTGGGGTTCAGTTCCTCTCTCTGGGATTCAGTTCCTCCCTCTCTCTCGGTGGTTCATTTCCTCTCTCTCTCTCTCTGGGTTCAGTTCCTCTCTCTGGGGTTCAGTTCTTCTCTCTCTCTGTGGGTTCAGTTCCTCTCTCTCTCTGTGGGTTCAGTTCCTTTTTCTCTCGGGGATCATGTTCCTCTCTCTCTGGGGTTCAGTTCCTCTCTCTCTCTGGGGTTCAGTTCCTCTCTCTCTCTGTGTGTTCAGTTCCTTTTTCTCTCTGGGGTTCAGTTCCCCTCTCTCTCTGAGGTTCAGATCCTCTCTCTCTCTGTGGGTTCAGTTACTTTTTCTCTCTGGGGTTCAGTTCCTCTCTCTCTGGGGTTCTGTTCCTCCCTCTCTCGGGTTCAGTTCCTCTCTCTTGGGTTCAGTTCCTCTCTCTCTGGGGTTCAGTTCCTCTCTCTCTCGGGTTCAGTTCCTCTCTCTGGGGGTTCAGTTCCCCACTCTCTGGGGGTTTCGTTCTGCTCTCTGGGGTTCAGTTTGTCTCTCTCTCTCTGGGGGTTCAGTTCCTCTCTCTCTGGGGGTTCAGTTCCTCTCTCTCTGGGGTTCAGTTCCTCTCTCTCTGGGGTTCAGTTCGTCTCTCTCTCTCTGGTGTTCAGTTCCTCTTTCACTGGGCGTTCAGTTATTGTCTCTCTTTGGTTCAGTTCCGCTCTGGGGTTCAATTCCTCTCTCTCTGGCGTTTCAGTTCCTCTCTCTCTGGCGGTTCAGTTCCTCTCTCTCTGGGCTTCAGTTCCTCTCTCTGGGGTTCAGTTCCTCTCTCTGGGATTCAGTTCCTCCCTCTCTCTCGGTGGTTCATTTCCTCTCTCTCTCTCTGGGTTCAGTTCCTCTCTCTGAGGGTTCAGTTCGTCCCTCTCTGGGGTTCAGTTCCTCTCTCTCTCTGTGGGTTCAGTTCCTCTCTCTCTCTGTGGGTTCAGTTCCTTTTTCTCTCTGGGGTTCAGTTCCTCTCTCTCTGGGGTTCAGTTCCTCTCTCTCTCTGGGGTTCAGTTCCTCTCTCTCTCTGGGGTTCAGTTCCTCTCTCTCTCTGTGGGTTCAGTTCCTTTTTCTCTCTGGGGTTCAGTTCCCCTCTCTCTCTGGGGTTCAGATCCTCTCTCTCTCTGTGGGTTCAGTTACTTTTTCTCTCTGGGGTTCCGTTCCTCCCTCTCTCGGGTTCAGTTCCTCTCTCTTGGGTTCAGTTCCTCTCACACTCGGGTTCAGTTTCTCTCTCTCTCTACCTGGGGGTTCAGTTCCTTTCTCTCTCTCTGGGGTTTCAGTTCCTCTCTCTGGGGGTTCAGTTCCCCACTCTCTGGGGGTTTAGTTCTACTCTCTGGGGTTCAGTTTGTCTCTCTCTCTCTCTGGGGTTCAGTTCCTCTATCTCTCTCTGGGGTTCAGTTCCTCTCTCTCTGGGGGTTCAGTTCCTCTCTCTCTGGGGTTCAGTTCCTCTCTCTCTGGGGTTCAGTTCCTCTCTCGCTTGGGGTTCAGATCCTCTCTCTCTCTCTGGGGGTTCAGTTCCTCTCTCTCTGGGGTTCAGTTCCCCACTCTCTGTGGGTTCAGTTCCTCTCTCTCAGCGGATTCAGTTCCCCTCTCTCTGTGGGTTCAGTTCCTCTCTCTCTCAGCGGATTCAGTTCTTCTCTCTCTGGGGGGTTCAGTTCCTTTCTCTCTGGGGTTCAGTTCCTCTCTCTCTGTGGGTTCAGTTCCTCTCTCTCTCTGTGGGTTCAGTTCCTTTTTCTCTCTGGGGATCATGTTCCTCTCTCTCTGGGGTTCAGTTCCTCTCTCTCTCTGGGGTTCAGTTCCTCTCTCTCTCTGTGGGTTCAGTTCCTTTTTCTCTCTGGGGTTCAGTTCCCCTCTCTCTCTGGGGTTCAGATCCTCTCTCTCTCTGTGGGTTCAGTTACTTTTTCTCTCTGGGGTTCAGTTCCTCTCTCTCTGGGGTTCTGTTCCTCCCTCTCTCGGGTTCAGTTCCTCTCTCTTGGGTTCAGTTCCTCTCTCTCTGGGGTTCAGTTCCTCTCTCTCTCGGGTTCAGTTCCTCTCTCTGGGGGTTCAGTTCCCCACTCTCTGGGGGTTTCGTTCTGCTCTCTGGGGTTCAGTTTGTCTCTCTCTCTCTGGGGGTTCAGTTCCTCTCTCTCTGGGGTTCAGTTCCTCTCTCTCTGGGGTTCAGTTCGTCTCTCTCTCTCTGGTGTTCAGTTCCTCTCTCACTGGGCGTTCAGTTATTGTCTCTCTTTGGTTCAGTTCCGCTCTGGGGTTCAATTCCTCTCTCTCTGGCGTTTCAGTTCCTCTCTCTCTGGCGGTTCAGTTCCTCTCTCTCTGGGCTTCAGTTCCTCTCTCTGGGGTTCAGTTCCTCTCTCTGGGATTCAGTTCCTCCCTCTCTCTCGGTGGTTCATTTCCTCTCTCTCTCTCTGGGTTCAGTTCCTCTCTCTGAGGGTTCAGTTCGTCCCTCTCTGGGGTTCAGTTCCTCTCTCTCTCTGTGGGTTCAGTTCCTCTCTCTCTCTGTGGGTTCAGTTCCTTTTTCTCTCTGGGGTTCAGTTCCTCTCTCTCTGGGGTTCAGTTCCTCTCTCTCTCTGGGGTTCAGTTCCTCTCTCTCTCTGGGGTTCAGTTCCTCTCTCTCTCTGTGGGTTCAGTTCCTTTTTCTCTCTGGGGTTCAGTTCCCCTCTCTCTCTGGGGTTCAGATCCTCTCTCTCTCTGTGGGTTCAGTTACTTTTTCTCTCTGGGGTTCCGTTCCTCCCTCTCTCGGGTTCAGTTCCTCTCTCTTGGGTTCAGTTCCTCTCTCACTCGGGTTCAGTTTCTCTCTCTCTCTACCTGGGGGTTCAGTTCCTTTCTCTCTCTCTGGGGTTTCAGTTCCTCTCTCTGGGGGTTCAGTTCCCCACTCTCTGGGGGTTTAGTTCTGCTCTCTGGGGTTCAGTTTGTCTCTCTCTCTCTCTGGGGTTCAGTTCCTCTATCTCTCTCTGGGGTTCAGTTCCTCTCTCTCTGGGGGTTCAGTTCCTCTCTCTCTGGGGTTCAGTTCCTCTCTCTCTGGGGTTCAGTTCCTCTCTCGCTTGGGGTTCAGATCCTCTCTCTCTCTCTCTCTGGGGGTTCAGTTCCTCTCTCTCTGGGGTTCAGTTCCCCACTCTCTGTGGGTTCAGTTCCTCTCTCTCAGCGGATTCAGTTCCCCTCTCTCTGTCGGTTCAGTTCCTCTCTCTCTCAGCGGATTCAGTTCTTCTCTCTCTGGGGGGTTCAGTTCCTTTCTCTCTGGGGTTCAGTTCCTCTCTCTCTTGGGTTCAGTTCCTCTCTCGCTGGTGTTCATTTCCTCTCTCTGGGGTTCAATTCCTCTCTCGCTGCAGATTCAGTTCCTCTTTCTTGGGGGTTCAGTTCCTCTCTCTCTGAGGTTTAATCCCTCTCTCTCTGGTGGTTCAGTTCCTCTCTCTCTGGGTTCAGTTTCTCCCTCTCTGGGGTTTAGTTCCTTTCTCTCTGGGGGTTCAGTTCTTCTCCCTCTGGGGGTTCAGTTCCTCTCTCTCTGGGCTTCAGTTCGTCTCTCTCTCTCTGGTGTTCAGTTCCTCTCTCCCTGGGCGTTCAGTTATTGTCTCTCTTTGGTTCAGTTCCGCTCTGGGGTTCAATTCCTCTCTCTCTGGCATTTCAGTTCCTC
Source organism: Heptranchias perlo (assembly GCF_035084215.1). Classification (NCBI taxonomy): domain Eukaryota; kingdom Metazoa; phylum Chordata; class Chondrichthyes; order Hexanchiformes; family Hexanchidae; genus Heptranchias; species Heptranchias perlo. Next base: position 65,364 of record NW_027139261.1, read on the forward strand.
TCTCTCTGGCGGTTCAGTTCCTCTCTCTCTGGGCTTCAGTTCCTCTCTCTGGGGTTCAGTTCCTCTCTCTGGGATTCAGTTCCTCCCTCTCTCTCGGTGGTTCATTTCCTCTCTCTCTCTCTGGGTTCAGTTCCTCTCTCTGGGGTTCAGTTCCTCTCTCTCTCTGTGGGTTCAGTTCATTTTTCTCTCTGGGGATCATGTTCCTCTCTTCTGGGGTTCAGTTCCTCTCTCTCTCTGGGGTTCAGTTCCTCTCTCTCTCTGTGGGTTCAGTTCCTTTTTCTCTCTGGGGTTCAGTTCCCCTCTCTCTCTGGGGTTCAGATCCTCTCTCTCTCTGTGGGTTCAGTTACTTTTTCTCTCTGGGGTTCAGTTCCTCTCTCTCTGGGGTTCTGTTCCTCCCTCTCTCGGGTTCAGTTCCTCTCTCTCTGGGTTCAGTTCCTCTCTCTGGGGTTCAGTTCCTCTCTCTCTCTGTGGGTTCAGTTCCTCTCTCTCTCTGTGGGTTCAGTTCATTTTTTTCTCTGGGGATCATGTTCCTCTCTCTCTGGTGTTCAGTTCCTCTCTCTGGTGTTCAGTTCCTCTCTCTCTCTGGGGTTCAGTTCCTCTCTCTCTTGGGTTTAGTTTGTCTCTCTCTCTCTAGGGGTGCAGTTCCGCTCTCTGGCCTTCAGTTCCTCTCTTTCTGGGGTTCAGTTCCTCTCTCTGGGGTTCAGTTCCTCTCTCTCTTTGTTCAGTTCCTCTCTCTCTTTGTTCAGTTCCTCTCTCTCTTGGGTTCAGTTTCTCCCCCTCTGGGGTTCAGTTTGTCTCTCTCTCTCTGGGATTCAGTTCCTCTCTCTCTGGGGTTCAGATTGTCTCTCTCTCTCTCTGGGGTTCAGTTCCTCTATCTCTGGGGGTTCAGTTCCTCTCTCTCGGGGGGTTCAGTTCCTCTCTCTCGGGGGGTTCAGTTCCTCTCTCTCTGGGGGTTCAGTTCCTCTCTCTTTGAGATTCAGTTCCTCTCTCTCTGGGGGTTCATTTCCTCTATCTCTGGGGGTTCAGTTCCCCTCTCTCTGGGGTTCAGTTCCTCTCTGGAGATTCAGTTCCTCGCTCTCTGGAGGTTCAGTTCCTCTCTCTCTGGGGTTCAGTTCCTCTCTCTCTGGGGGTTCATTTCCTCTCTCTCTGGGGGTTCAGTTCCTCTCTCTGGGCGTTCAGTTCTTCTCTCTCCATGGTTCAGTTCATCTGTCTCTGTGGTTCAGTTCCTTTCTCTCTCTCTGGAGTTTCAGTTCTTCTCTCTGGGGTTCAGTTCTCCCTGGTGGTACAGTTCCTCTCTCTCTGGGTGTTCAGTTCCTCTCTCTCTGGGTGTTCAGTTCCTCTCTCTCTCTGGGTGTTCAGTTCCTCTCTCTCTCTGGGCTTCAGTTCGTCTCTCTCTCTCTGGTGTTCAGTTCCTCTCTCCCTGGGCGTTCAGTTATTGTCTCTCTTTGGTTCAGTTCCGCTCTGGGGTTCAATTCCTCTCTCTCTGGCATTTCAGTTCCTCTCTCTCTGGCGGTTCAGTTCCTCTCTCTCTGGGCTTCAGTTCCTCTCTCTGGGGTTCAGTTCCTCTCTCTGGGATTCAGTTCCTCCCTCTCTCTCGGTGGTTCATTTCCTCTCTCTCTCTCTGGGTTCAGTTCCTCTCTCTGGGGTTCAGTTCCTCTCTCTCTCTGTGGGTTCAGTTCATTTTTCTCTCTGGGGATCATGTTCCTCTCTTCTGGGGTTCAGTTCCTCTCTCTCTCTGGCGTTCAGTTCCTCTCTCTCTCTGTGGGTTCAGTTCCTTTTTCTCTCTGGGGTTCAGTTCCCCTCTCTCTCTGGGGTTCAGATCCTCTCTCTCTCTGTGGGTTCAGTTACTTTTTCTCTCTGGGGTTCAGTTCCTCTCTCTCTGGGGTTCTGTTCCTCCCTCTCTCGGGTTCAGTTCCTCTCTCTCTGGGTTCAGTTCCTCTCTCTGGGGTTCAGTTCCTCTCTCTCTCTGTGGGTTCAGTTCCTCTCTCTCTCTGTGGGTTCAGTTCATTTTTTTCTCTGGGGATCATGTTCCTCTCTCTCTGGTGTTCAGTTCCTCTCTCTGGTGTTCAGTTCCTCTCTCTCTCTGGGGTTCAGTTCCTCTCTCTCTTGGGTTTAGTTTGTCTCTCTCTCTCTAGGGGTGCAGTTCCGCTCTCTGGCCTTCAGTTCCTCTCTTTCTGGGGTTCAGTTCCTCTCTCTGGGGTTCAGTTCCTCTCTCTCTGGAGTTCAGTTCCTCTCTCTCTTTGTTCAGTTCCTCTCTCTCTTTGTTCAGTTCCTCTCTCTCTTGGGTTCAGTTTCTCCCTCTCTGGGGTTCAGTTCCTCTCTCTCTCTGGGGTTCATTTCCTCTCTCACTCTGGGGTTTAGTTCCTCTCTGGGTTTCAGTTCCTGTCTCTCTCTGGGGTTAAGTTCCTCTCTCTCTCTCTGCTGGTTCAGTTCCTCTCTCTCTGCGGTTCAGTTCAACTCTTTCTCTGGGTGTTCAGTTCCTCTCTCTCTGCAGATTCAGTTCCTCTTTCTTGGGGGTACAGTTCCTCTCTCTCTGAGGTTTAATCCCTCTCTCTCTGGTGGTTCAGTTCCTCTCTCTCTGGGTTCAGTTTCTCCCTCTCTGGGGTTTAGTTCCTTTCTCTCTGGGGGTTCAGTTCTTCTCCCTCTGGGGGTTCAGTTCCTCTCTCTCTGGGCTTCAGTTCGTCTCTCTCTCTCTGGTGTTCAGTTCCTCTCTCCCTGGGCGTTCAGTTATTGTCTCTCTTTGGTTCAGTTCCGCTCTGGGGTTCAATTCCTCTCTCTCTGGCATTTCAGTTCCTCTCTCTCTGGCGGTTCAGTTCCTCTCTCTCTGGGCTTCAGTTCCTCTCTCTGGGGTTCAGTTCCTCTCTCTGGGATTCAGTTCCTCCCTCTCTCTCGGTGGTTCATTTCCTCCCTCTCTCTCTGGGTTCAGTTCCTCTCTCTGGGGTTCAGTTCCTCTCTCTCTCTGTGGGTTCAGTTCCTCTCTCTCTCTGTGGGTTCAGTACATTTTTCTCTCTGGGGATCATGTTCCTCTCTTCTGGGGTTCAGTTCCTCTCTCTCTCTGGGGTTCAGTTCCTCTCTCTCTCTGTGGGTTCAGTTCCTTTTTCTCTCTGGGGTTCAGTTCCCCTCTCTCTCTGGGGTTCAGATCCTCTCTCTCTCTGTGGGTTCAGTTACTTTTTCTCTCTGGGGTTCAGTTCCTCTCTCTCTGGGGTTCTGTTCCTCCCTCTCTCGGGTTCAGTTCCTCTCTCTCTGGGTTCAGTTCCTCTCTCTGGGGTTCAGTTCCTCTCTCTCTCTGTGGGTTCAGTTCCTCTCTCTCTCTGTGGGTTCAGTTCATTTTTTTCTCTGGGGATCATGTTCCTCTCTCTCTGGTGTTCAGTTCCTCTCTCTGGTGTTCAGTTCCTCTCTCTCTCTGGGGTTCAGTTCCTCTCTCTCCAGGGTTTAGTTTGTCTCTCTCTCTCTAGGGGTGCAGTTCCGCTCTCTGGCCTTCAGTTCCTCTCTTTCTGGGGTTCAGTTCCTCTCTCTGGGGTTCAGTTCCTCTCTCTCTTTGTTCAGTTCCTCTCTCTCTTTGTTCAGTTCCTCTCTCTCTTGGGTTCAGTTTCTCCCTCTCTGGGGTTCAGTTTGTCTCTCTCTCTCTGGGATTCAGTTCCTCTCTCTCTGGGGTTCAGATTGTCTCTCTCTCTCTCTGGGGTTCAGTTCCTCTATCTCTGGGGGTTCAGTTCCTCTCTCTCGGGGGGTTCAGTTCCTCTCTCTCGGGGGGTTCAGTTCCTCTCTCTCTGGGGGTTCAGTTCCTCTCTCTTTGAGATTCAGTTCCTCTCTCTCTGGGGGTTCATTTCCTCTATCTCTGGGGGTTCAGTTCCCCTCTCTCTGGGGTTCAGTTCCTCTCTGGAGATTCAGTTCCTCGCTCTCTGGAGGTTCAGTTCCTCTCTCTCTGGGGTTCAGTTCCTCTCTCTCTGGGGGTTCATTTCCTCTCTCTCTGGGGGTTCAGTTCCTCTCTCTGGGCGTTCAGTTCTTCTCTCTCCATGGTTCAGTTCATCTGTCTCTGTGGTTCAGTTCCTTTCTCTCTCACTGGAGTTTCAGTTCTTCTCTCTGGGGTTCAGTTCTCCCTGGTGGTACAGTTCCTCTCTCTCTGGGTGTTCAGTTCCTCTCTCTCTGGGTGTTCAGTTCCTCTCTCTCTCTGGGTGTTCAGTTCCTCTCTCTCTCTGGGTGTTCAGTTCCTCTCTCTCTGGGTGTTCAGTTCCTCTCTAACTGGGGGTTCAGTTCCTCTCTCTCTTGGGGTTCAGTTCCTCTCTCTCTGGGGGTTCAGTTCCTCTCTCTCTGGGTGTTCAGTTCCTCTCTCTCTCTGGGTGTTCAGTTCCTCTCTCTCTCTGGGTGTTCAGTTCCTCTCTCTCTGGGTGTTCAGTTCCTCTCTAACTGGGGGTTCAGTTCCTCTCTCTCTTGGGGTTCAGTTCCTCTCTCTCTGGGGGTTCAGTTCCTCTCTCTCTGGGGGTTCAGTTCCTCTTTCTCTGGGGGTTCAGTTCCTCTCTATCTCCGGGGTTCAGTTTCTCTCTCTCTGGTGGTTCAGTTCCTCTCTCTCTGGGGATGCAGTTCCTCTCTCTCTGGGGGTTCAGTTCCTCTCTCTCTGGGGGTTCAGTTCCTCTCTCTCTGGGGTTCAGTTCCTCTCTCTCTGGGGTTCAGTTCTTCTCTCTGTGGGGGTTCAGTTCTTCTCTCTCGGGGGTTCAGTTCCTCTCTTTCTGGGATTCAGTTCCCCTCTCTCTCTGGGGGTTCAGTTCCTCTCTCTCGGGGGGTTCAGTTCCTCTCTTTCTGGGGTTCAGTTCCACTCTCTCTGGGGTTTCAGCTCCGGTCTCTCTCTGGAGTTAAGTTCCTCTCTCTCTCTCTCTCTCTGGGGGTTCAGTTCCTCTCTCTCTATGGGTGTACAGTTCCGCTCTCTGGGGTTCAGGTCCTCTCTCTCTGGGGTTCAGTTCCTCTCTCTCTCTGGGCGTACAGTTCAGCTCTCTGTGGTTCAGTTCCTCTCTCTCTGGAGTTCAGTTCCACTCTCTCTGGGGTTCAGTTCCTCTCTCTCTGGGTTTCAGTTCCTCTCTCTCGCGGGTTCAGTTTGTCTCTCTCTCTCTGGGGGTTCAGTTCCTCTCACTCTGGGGGTTCAGTTCCTCTTTCTTTGAGGTTCAGTTCCTCTCTCTGGGGGTTCAGTTCCTCTCCCTCTTGAGGTTCAGTACCTCTCTCTCTGAGGTTCAGTTCCTCTCTCTCTGGGGGTTCAGTTCCTCTCTCTCGGGGGGTTTAGTTCCTCTCTTTCTGGGGTTCAGTTCCTCTCTCTCTGGGGGTTCATTTCCTCTCTCTGGGTGTTCAGTTCCTCTCCCTCTGGAGGTTCAGTTCCACTCTCTAGGGGGGTTCAGTTCCTCTCTCTCGTGGGGTTCAGTTCCTCTCTTTCTGGGGTTCAGTTCCACTCTCTCTGGGGTTCAGTTCCTCTCTCTGGGGTTCATTTCCTCTTTCTGGGGTTCACTTCCTCTCTCTCTGGAGGTTCAGTTCCTCTCTCTCGGGGAGTTCAGTTCCTCTCTCGCGGGGCGTTCAGTTCCTCTCTCTCGGGGCGTTCAGTTCCTCTCTCTCGGGGCGTTCAGTTCCTCTCTCTCGGGGCGTTCAGTTCCTCTCTCTCTGGGCGTTCAGTTCCTCTCCCTCTGGAGGTTCAGTTCCTCTCTCTAGGGGGGTTCAGTTCCTCTCTCTCGTGGGGTTCAGTTCCTCTCTCTCTCTGGAGGTTCAGTTCCTCTCTCTCGGGGGGTTCAGTTCCTCTCTTTCTGGGGTTCAGTTCCACTCTCTCTGGGGTTTCAGCTCCGGTCTCTCTCTGGAGTTAAGTTCCTCTCTCTCTCTCTCTCTCTGGGGGTTCAGTTCCTCTCTCTCAATGGGTGTACAGTTCCGCTCTCTGGGGTTCAGGTCCTCTCTCTCTGGGGTTCTGTTCCTCTCTCTCTCTGGGCGTACAGTTCAGCTCTCTGGGGTTCAGTTCCTCTCTCTCTGGAGTTCAGTTCCACTCTCTCTGGGGTTCAGTTCCTCTCTCTCTGGGTTTCAGTTCCTCTCTCTCGCGGGTTCAGTTTGTCTCTCTCTCTCTGGGGTTCAGTTCCTCTCACTCTGGGGGTTCAGTTCCTCTTTCTTTGAGGTTCAGTTCCTCTCTCTGGGGGTTCAGTTCCTCTCCCTCTTGAGGTTCAGTACCTCTCTCTCTGAGGTTCAGTTCCTCTCTCTCTGGGGGTTCAGTTCCTCTCTCTCGGGGGGTTTAGTTCCTCTCTTTCTGGGGTTCAGTTCCTCTCTCTCTGGGGGTTCATTTCCTCTCTCTGGGCGTTCAGTTCCTCTCCCTCTGGAGGTTCAGTTCCTCTCTCCAGGGGGGTTCAGTTCCTCTCTCTCGTGGGGTTCAGTTCCTCTCTTTCTGGGGTTCAGTTCCACTCTCTCTGGGGTTCAGTTCCTCTCTCTGGGGTTCATTTCCTCTTTCTGGGGTTCACTTCCTCTCTCTCTGGAGGTTCAGTTCCTCTCTCTCGGGGCGTTCAGTTCCTCTCTCTCGGGGCGTTCAGTTCCTCTCTCTCGGGGCGTTCAGTTCCTCTCTCTCGGGGCGTTCAGTTCCTCTCTCTCGGGGCGTTCAGTTCCTCTCTCTCGGGGCGTTCAGTTCCTCTCTCTCGGGGCGTTCAGTTCCTCTCTCTCGGGGCGTTCAGTTCCTCTCCCTCTGGAGGTTCAGTTCCTCTCTCTAGGGGGGTTCAGTTCCTCTCTCTCGTGGGGTTCAGTTCCTCTCTTTCTGGGGTTCAGTTCCTCTCTCTCTCCGGTGTTCAGTTCCTCTCTCTCTCTGGTGGTTCACTTCCTCTCTCTCTGGGGTTCAGTTCCTCTACCTCTGGGGGTTCAGTTCCTCTCTCTCTGGGGGTTCAGTTCCTCTCTCTCTGGGGGTTCAGTTCCTCTCTCTTTGGGGGTTCAGTTCCTCTTTCTCTGGGGGTTCATTTCCTCTCTCTGGGCGTTCAGTTCCTCTCCCTCTGGAGGTTCAGTTCCTCTCTCTAGGGGGGTTCAGTTCCTCTCTCTCGTGGGGTTCAGTTCCTCTCTTTCTGGGGTTCAGTTCCTCTCTCTCTCCGGTGTTCAGTTCCTCTCTCTCTCTGGTGGTTCACTTCCTCTCTCTCTGGTGGTTGAGTTTCTCTGTCTCTGGGTTTCAGTTCCTTTCTCTCTCACTGGGGTTTCAGTTCCTCTCTCTCTGGGATTCAGTTCCCCTCTCTCTCTGGGGGTTCAATTTCTCCCTCTATCTCTCGGTTTCAGTTCCTCCCTCTGGGGATTGAGTTCCTCTCTCTCTGTGGTTCAGTTCCTCTCTCTCTCTCTGTGGTTCAATTCCTCTCTCTGGGGGTTCAGTTCCTCTCTCTCTGAGATTCAGTTCCCTCTCTCTTTCTGAGATTCAGTTCCCTCTCTCTCTGGGATTCAGTTCCCTCTCTCACTCTGGGGTTTCAGTTCCTCTCACTCTGGGATTCAGGTCGCCTCTCTCTCTCTGGGGTTCAATTTCTCTCTCTCTGGGGTTCAGTTCCTCTCTCTTTATGGTTCAGATCCTCTCTCTCTCTGGTTCAGTTCCTCTCACTTTGTGGTTCAGATCCTCTCTCTCTGGTGGTTCAGCTCCTCTCTCACTGGGGGTTCAGTTCCTCTGTCTCTGGGGTTCAGTTCCCCTCTCTCTGGGGTTCAGTTCCTCTCTCTCTGGGGGTTCATTTCCTCTCTCTCTGGGGGTTCATTTCCTCTCTCTCTGGGGGTTCAGTTCCTCTCTCTGGGCGTTCAGTTCTTCTCTCTCCATGGTTCAGTTCATCTGTCTCTGTGGTTCAGTTCCTTTCTCTCTCTCTGGAGTTTCAGTTCTTCACTCTGGGGTTCAGTTCTCCCTGGTGGTACAGTTCCTCTCTCTCTGGGTGTTCAGTTCCTCTCTCTCTGGGTGTTCAGTTCCTCTCTAACTGGGGGTTCAGTTCCTCTCTCTCTTGGGGTTCAGTTCCTCTCTCTCTCTGTGGGTTCAGTTCCTTTTTCTCTCTGGGGTTCAGTTCCCCTCTCTCTCTGGGGTTCAGATCCTCTCTCTCTCTGTGGGTTCAGTTACTTTTTCTCTCTGGGGTTCAGTTCCTCTCTCTCTGGGGTTCTGTTCCTCCCTCTCTCGGGTTCAGTTCCTCTCTCTCTGGGTTCAGTTCCTCTCTCTGGGGTTCAGTTCCTCTCTCTCTCTGTGGGTTCAGTTCCTCTCTCTCTCTGTGGGTTCAGTTCATTTTTTTCTCTGGGGATCATGTTCCTCTCTCTCTGGTGTTCAGTTCCTCTCTCTGGTGTTCAGTTCCTCTCTCTCTCTGGGGTTCAGTTCCTCTCTCTCCAGGGTTTAGTTTGTCTCTCTCTCTCTAGGGGTGCAGTTCCGCTCTCTGGCCTTCAGTTCCTCTCTTTCTGGGGTTCAGTTCCTCTCTCTGGGGTTCAGTTCCTCTCTCTCTTTGTTCAGTTCCTCTCTCTCTTTGTTCAGTTCCTCTCTCTCTTGGGTTCAGTTTCTCCCTCTCTGGGGTTCAGTTTGTCTCTCTCTCTCTGGGATTCAGTTCCTCTCTCTCTGGGGTTCAGATTGTCTCTCTCTCTCTCTGGGGTTCAGTTCCTCTATCTCTGGGGGTTCAGTTCCTCTCTCTCGGGGGGTTCAGTTCCTCTCTCTCGGGGGGTTCAGTTCCTCTCTCTCTGGGGGTTCAGTTCCTCTCTCTTTGAGATTCAGTTCCTCTCTCTCTGGGGGTTCATTTCCTCTATCTCTGGGGGTTCAGTTCCCCTCTCTCTGGGGTTCAGTTCCTCTCTGGAGATTCAGTTCCTCGCTCTCTGGAGGTTCAGTTCCTCTCTCTCTGGGGTTCAGTTCCTCTCTCTCTGGGGGTTCATTTCCTCTCTCTCTGGGGGTTCAGTTCCTCTCTCTGGGCGTTCAGTTCTTCTCTCTCCATGGTTCAGTTCATCTGTCTCTGTGGTTCAGTTCCTTTCTCTCTCACTGGAGTTTCAGTTCTTCTCTCTGGGGTTCAGTTCTCCCTGGTGGTACAGTTCCTCTCTCTCTGGGTGTTCAGTTCCTCTCTCTCTGGGTGTTCAGTTCCTCTCTCTCTCTGGGTGTTCAGTTCCTCTCTCTCTCTGGGTGTTCAGTTCCTCTCTCTCTGGGTGTTCAGTTCCTCTCTAACTGGGGGTTCAGTTCCTCTCTCTCTTGGGGTTCAGTTCCTCTCTCTCTGGGGGTTCAGTTCCTCTCTCTCTGGGTGTTCAGTTCCTCTCTCTCTCTGGGTGTTCAGTTCCTCTCTCTCTCTGGGTGTTCAGTTCCTCTCTCTCTGGGTGTTCAGTTCCTCTCTAACTGGGGGTTCAGTTCCTCTCTCTCTTGGGGTTCAGTTCCTCTCTCTCTGGGGGTTCAGTTCCTCTCTCTCTGGGGGTTCAGTTCCTCTTTCTCTGGGGGTTCAGTTCCTCTCTATCTCCGGGGTTCAGTTTCTCTCTCTCTGGTGGTTCAGTTCCTCTCTCTCTGGGGATGCAGTTCCTCTCTCTCTGGGGGTTCAGTTCCTCTCTCTCTGGGGGTTCAGTTCCTCTCTCTCTGGGGTTCAGTTCCTCTCTCTCTGGGGTTCAGTTCTTCTCTCTGTGGGGGTTCAGTTCTTCTCTCTCGGGGGTTCAGTTCCTCTCTTTCTGGGATTCAGTTCCCCTCTCTCTCTGGGGGTTCAGTTCCTCTCTCTCGGGGGGTTCAGTTCCTCTCTTTCTGGGGTTCAGTTCCACTCTCTCTGGGGTTTCAGCTCCGGTCTCTCTCTGGAGTTAAGTTCCTCTCTCTCTCTCTCTCTCTGGGGGTTCAGTTCCTCTCTCTCTATGGGTGTACAGTTCCGCTCTCTGGGGTTCAGGTCCTCTCTCTCTGGGGTTCAGTTCCTCTCTCTCTCTGGGCGTACAGTTCAGCTCTCTGTGGTTCAGTTCCTCTCTCTCTGGAGTTCAGTTCCACTCTCTCTGGGGTTCAGTTCCTCTCTCTCTGGGTTTCAGTTCCTCTCTCTCGCGGGTTCAGTTTGTCTCTCTCTCTCTGGGGGTTCAGTTCCTCTCACTCTGGGGGTTCAGTTCCTCTTTCTTTGAGGTTCAGTTCCTCTCTCTGGGGGTTCAGTTCCTCTCCCTCTTGAGGTTCAGTACCTCTCTCTCTGAGGTTCAGTTCCTCTCTCTCTGGGGGTTCAGTTCCTCTCTCTCGGGGGGTTTAGTTCCTCTCTTTCTGGGGTTCAGTTCCTCTCTCTCTGGGGGTTCATTTCCTCTCTCTGGGTGTTCAGTTCCTCTCCCTCTGGAGGTTCAGTTCCACTCTCTAGGGGGGTTCAGTTCCTCTCTCTCGTGGGGTTCAGTTCCTCTCTTTCTGGGGTTCAGTTCCACTCTCTCTGGGGTTCAGTTCCTCTCTCTGGGGTTCATTTCCTCTTTCTGGGGTTCACTTCCTCTCTCTCTGGAGGTTCAGTTCCTCTCTCTCGGGGAGTTCAGTTCCTCTCTCGCGGGGCGTTCAGTTCCTCTCTCTCGGGGCGTTCAGTTCCTCTCTCTCGGGGCGTTCAGTTCCTCTCTCTCGGGGCGTTCAGTTCCTCTCTCTCTGGGCGTTCAGTTCCTCTCCCTCTGGAGGTTCAGTTCCTCTCTCTAGGGGGGTTCAGTTCCTCTCTCTCGTGGGGTTCAGTTCCTCTCTCTCTCTGGAGGTTCAGTTCCTCTCTCTCGGGGGGTTCAGTTCCTCTCTTTCTGGGGTTCAGTTCCACTCTCTCTGGGGTTTCAGCTCCGGTCTCTCTCTGGAGTTAAGTTCCTCTCTCTCTCTCTCTCTCTGGGGGTTCAGTTCCTCTCTCTCAATGGGTGTACAGTTCCGCTCTCTGGGGTTCAGGTCCTCTCTCTCTGGGGTTCTGTTCCTCTCTCTCTCTGGGCGTACAGTTCAGCTCTCTGGGGTTCAGTTCCTCTCTCTCTGGAGTTCAGTTCCACTCTCTCTGGGGTTCAGTTCCTCTCTCTCTGGGTTTCAGTTCCTCTCTCTCGCGGGTTCAGTTTGTCTCTCTCTCTCTGGGGTTCAGTTCCTCTCACTCTGGGGGTTCAGTTCCTCTTTCTTTGAGGTTCAGTTCCTCTCTCTGGGGGTTCAGTTCCTCTCCCTCTTGAGGTTCAGTACCTCTCTCTCTGAGGTTCAGTTCCTCTCTCTCTGGGGGTTCAGTTCCTCTCTCTCGGGGGGTTTAGTTCCTCTCTTTCTGGGGTTCAGTTCCTCTCTCTCTGGGGGTTCATTTCCTCTCTCTGGGCGTTCAGTTCCTCTCCCTCTGGAGGTTCAGTTCCTCTCTCCAGGGGGGTTCAGTTCCTCTCTCTCGTGGGGTTCAGTTCCTCTCTTTCTGGGGTTCAGTTCCACTCTCTCTGGGGTTCAGTTCCTCTCTCTGGGGTTCATTTCCTCTTTCTGGGGTTCACTTCCTCTCTCTCTGGAGGTTCAGTTCCTCTCTCTCGGGGCGTTCAGTTCCTCTCTCTCGGGGCGTTCAGTTCCTCTCTCTCGGGGCGTTCAGTTCCTCTCTCTCGGGGCGTTCAGTTCCTCTCTCTCGGGGCGTTCAGTTCCTCTCTCTCGGGGCGTTCAGTTCCTCTCTCTCGGGGCGTTCAGTTCCTCTCTCTCGGGGCGTTCAGTTCCTCTCCCTCTGGAGGTTCAGTTCCTCTCTCTAGGGGGGTTCAGTTCCTCTCTCTCGTGGGGTTCAGTTCCTCTCTTTCTGGGGTTCAGTTCCTCTCTCTCTCCGGTGTTCAGTTCCTCTCTCTCTCTGGTGGTTCACTTCCTCTCTCTCTGGGGTTCAGTTCCTCTACCTCTGGGGGTTCAGTTCCTCTCTCTCTGGGGGTTCAGTTCCTCTCTCTCTGGGGGTTCAGTTCCTCTCTCTTTGGGGGTTCAGTTCCTCTTTCTCTGGGGGTTCATTTCCTCTCTCTGGGCGTTCAGTTCCTCTCCCTCTGGAGGTTCAGTTCCTCTCTCTAGGGGGGTTCAGTTCCTCTCTCTCGTGGGGTTCAGTTCCTCTCTTTCTGGGGTTCAGTTCCTCTCTCTCTCTGGTGGTTCACTTCCTCTCTCTCTGGTGGTTGAGTTTCTCTGTCTCTGGGTTTCAGTTCCTTTCTCTCTCACTGGGGTTTCAGTTCCTCTCTCTCTGGGATTCAGTTCCCCTCTCTCTCTGGGGGTTCAATTTCTCCCTCTATCTCTCGGTTTCAGTTCCTCCCTCTGGGGATTGAGTTCCTCTCTCTCTGTGGTTCAGTTCCTCTCTCTCTCTCTGTGGTTCAATTCCTCTCTCTGGGGGTTCAGTTCCTCTCTCTCTGAGATTCAGTTCCCTCTCTCTTTCTGAGATTCAGTTCCCTCTCTCTCTGGGATTCAGTTCCCTCTCTCACTCTGGGGTTTCAGTTCCTCTCACTCTGGGATTCAGGTCGCCTCTCTCTCTCTGGGGTTCAATTTCTCTCTCTCTGGGGTTCAGTTCCTCTCTCTTTATGGTTCAGATCCTCTCTCTCTCTGGTTCAGTTCCTCTCACTTTGTGGTTCAGATCCTCTCTCTCTGGTGGTTCAGCTCCTCTCTCACTGGGGGTTCAGTTCCTCTGTCTCTGGGGTTCAGTTCCCCTCTCTCTGGGGTTCAGTTCCTCTCTCTCTGGGGGTTCATTTCCTCTCTCTCTGGGGGTTCATTTCCTCTCTCTCTGGGGGTTCAGTTCCTCTCTCTGGGCGTTCAGTTCTTCTCTCTCCATGGTTCAGTTCATCTGTCTCTGTGGTTCAGTTCCTTTCTCTCTCTCTGGAGTTTCAGTTCTTCACTCTGGGGTTCAGTTCTCCCTGGTGGTACAGTTCCTCTCTCTCTGGGTGTTCAGTTCCTCTCTCTCTGGGTGTTCAGTTCCTCTCTAACTGGGGGTTCAGTTCCTCTCTCTCTTGGGGTTCAGTTCCTCTCTCTCTGGGGGTTCAGTTCCTCTCTCTCTGGGGGTTCAGTTCCTCTTTCTCTGGGGGATCAGTTCCTCTCTATCTCCGGGGTTCAGTTTCTCTCTCTCTGGTGGTTCAGTTCCTCTCTCTCTGGGGATGCAGTTCCTCTCTCTCTGGGGATGCAGTTCCTCTCTCTCTGGGGGTTCAGTTCCTCTCTCTCTGGGGGTTCAGTTCCTCTCTCTCTGGGGTTCAGTTCCTCTCTCTCTGGGGGTTCAGTTCCTCTCTTTCTGGGGATTCAGTTCCTCTCTCTCTCGGGGTTCAGTTACTTTCTCTCTCACTGGGGTTTCAGTTCCTCTCTCTCTGGGATTCAGTTCCCCTCTCTCTCTGGGGGTTCAATTCCTCTCTCTCTGGGATTCAGTTCGCCTCTCTCTCTGGGAGTTCAATTTCTCTCTCTATCTCTCGGTTTCAGTTCCTCACTCTGGGGGTTCAGTTCCTCTCTCTCTGGGGTTCAGTTCCTCCCTCTTTATGGTTCAGATCCTCTCTCTCTGCGGTTCAGTTCCTCTCTCCCTCTCTGGAGTTCAGTTCCTCTCTCTTTGTGGTTCAGATCCTCTCTCTCTGGGGTTCAGTTCCCCTCTCTCTGGGGTACAGTTCCTCTGTCTCTGGGGATTAAGATCCTCGCTCTCTGGAGGTTCAGTTCCTCTTTCTCTGGGGGTTCAGTTCCTCTCTCTCTGGGGGTTCAGTTCCTCTCTCTCTGGGGGTTCAGTTCCTCTCTCTGGGGGTTCAGTTCTTCTCTCTCTGTGGTTCAGTTCCTCTGTGTCTGTGGTTCAGTTCCTTTCTCTCTCTCTGGAGTTTCAGTTCTTCTCTCTGGTGGTTCAGTTCTCCCTGGCGGTACAGTTGCTCTCTCTCTGGGGTTCAGTTCCTCTCTCTCTGCGGGTTCCGTTACTCTCTCTCTGGGGGTTCAGTTCCTCTCTCTCTAGGGGTTCAGTTCCTCTCTCTCTGATGGTTCAGTTCCTCTCTCTCTGGGGTTCAGTTCCTCTCTCTCTGGGGTTCAGTTGTTCTCTCACTATAAGGTTCATTTCCTACATCTGGGGGTTCAGTTCCTCTCTCTCTCTCTCGCTCTCTTTTTCTCGAGGGGTTCAGTTCCTTTCTCTCTCTCTGGAGTTTCAGTTCCTCTCTCTCTGTGGTTCAGTTCCTCTCTCACTCTGGGATTCAGTTCCTCTTTCTCTGGAGGTTTTGTTCCTCTCTCTGGGGTTCAGTTTCTCTGACTCTCGGGTTCAGTTCCTTTCTCTCTCACTGGGGGTTCAGTTCCACTCTCTCTGGGGGTTCAGTTCCTCTCTCTCTGGGGGTTCAGTTCCTCTCTCTCTCTGGGGTTCAGTTCCTCTCTCTCTGGGGGTTCAGTTCCTCTCTCTCTGGGGGTTCAGTTCCTCTCTCTGGGGGTTCAGTTCTTTTCTCTCTGTGGTTCAGTTCATCTGTCTCTGTGGTTCAGTTCCTTTCTCTCTGGAGTTTCAGTTCTTCTCTCTGGTGGTTCAGTTCTCCCTGGCGGTACAGTTGCTCTCTCTCTGGGGTTCAGTTCCTCTCTCTCTGCGGGTTCCGTTCCTCTCTCTCTGGGGGTTCAGTTCCTCTCTCTCTGGGTGTTCAGTTCCTCTCTGGCTGGGGGTTCAGTTCCTCTCTCTCTCGGGGTTCAGTTCCTCTCTCTCTGATGGTTCAGTTCCTCTCTCTCTGGGGTTCAGTTCCTCTCTCTCTGGGGTTCAGTTCTCTCACTCTATGAGGTTCATTTCCTACATCTGGGGGTTCAGTTTCTCTCTATCACTGGGGTTCAGTTCCTCTCTCTCTCTCGCTCTCTTTTTCTCGAGGGGTTCAGTTCCTTTCTCTCTCTCTGGAGTTTCAGTTTCTCTCTCTGTGGTTCAGTTCCTCTCTTGCTGGTGTTCAGTTCCTCTCTCACTCTGGGGTTCAGTTCCTCTTTCTCTGGAGGTTTTGTTCCTCTCTCTGGGGTTCAGTTTCTCTGACTCTCGGGTTCAGTTCCTTTCTCTCTCACTGGGGGTTCAGTTCCACTCTCTCTGGGGGTTCAGTTCCTCTCTCTCTGGGGGTTCAGTTCCTCTCTCTCTGTGGGTTCATTTCATCTCTCTTTGTGGGTTCAGTTCCTCTCCCTCTCTGGGGTTCAGTTCCTCGCTCTCTGGAGGTTCAGTTCCTCTCTCTCTGGGGTTCAGTTCCTCTCTCTCTGGGGGTTCATTTCCTCTCTCTCTGGGGGTTCAGTTCCTCTCTCTGGGCGTTCAGTTCTTCTCTCTCCATGGTTCAGTTCATCTGTCTCTGTGGTTCAGTTCCTTTCTCTCTCTCTGGAGTTTCAGTTCTTCTCTCTGGGGTTCAGTTCTCCCTGGTGGTACAGTTCCTCTCTCTCTGGGTGTTCAGTTCCTCTCTCTCTGGGTGTTCAGTTCCTCTCGAACTGGGGGTTCAGTTCCTCTCTCTCTTGGGGTTCAGTTCCTCTCTCTCTGGGGGTTCAGTTCCTCTCTCTCTGGGTGTTCAGTTCCTCTCTAACTGGGGGTTCAGTTCCTCTCTAACTGGGGGTTCAGTTCCTCTCTCTCTTGGGGTTCAGTTCCTCTCTCTCTGGGGGTTCAGTTCCTCTCTCTCTGGGGGTTCAGTTCCACTCTCTCTGGGGGTTCAGTTCCTCTCTATCTCCGGGGTTCAGTTTCTCTCTCTCTGGTGGTTCAGTTCCTCTCTCTCTGGGGATGCAGTTCCCCTCTCTCTGGGGATGCAGTTCCTCTCTCTCTGGGGATGCAGTTCCTCTCTCTCTGGGGTTCAGCTCCTCTCTCCCTGGGGGTTCAGTTCCTCTCTCTCTGGGGGTTCAGTTCCTCTCTCTTCAGAGGTTCAGTTGCTCACTCTCTGGGGTTCAGTTCCACTCTCTCTGGGGTTCAGTTCCTCTCTCCCTCTCTCTCTCTCGGGGTTCAGTTCCTTTCTCTCTCTCAGAGGTTTCAGTTCTTCTCTCTGTGGGTTCAGTTCCTCTCTCTCTGGGGTTCAGTTCCTCTCTCCCTCGGGTTCAGTTTGTCTCACTCTCTCTGGGATTTAGTTCCTCTCTCTCTGGGTTTCAGTTTGTCTCTCTCTCTCTGGGGTTCAGTTCCTCTATCTCTGGGGGTTCAGTTCTTTTCTCTCTGGGGGTTCAGTTCCTCTCTCTCTGGGGGTTCAGTTCCTCTCTCTGGGGGTTCAGTTCCTCTCTCTTTGAGGTTCAGTTACTCTCTCTCTGGGGCTCAGTTCCCCTCTCGCTGGGATTCAGTTCCTCTCTCGCTGGGGTTCAGTTCCTCTCTCTCGAGGGTTCAGTTCCGCTCTCTCTCGGGTTCAGTTTGTCTCTCTCTCTCTGGGATTCAGTTCCTCTCTCTCTGGGGTTCAGTTTGTCTCTCTCTCTCTGGGGTTCAGTTCCTCTATCTCTGGGGGTTCAGTTCCTCTCTCTCTGGGGGTTCAGTTCCTCTCTCTCTGGGGGTTCAGTTCCTCTCTCTTTGAGGTTCAGTTCCTCTCTCTCTGGGGTTCAGTTCCCCTCTCGCTGGGGTTCAGTTCCTCTCTCGCTGGGGTTCAGTTCCTCTCTCTCTGGGGGTTCATTTCCTCTCTCTCTGGGGTTCTGTACCTCTCTCTCTGGGGTTCAGTTCCTCTCTCTCGGGGGGTTCAGTTCCTCTCTCTCGGGGGGTTCAGTTCCTCTCTTTCTGGGGTTCAGTTCCACTCTCTCTGGGGTTCAGTTTCTCTCTCTGGGGTTCATTTCCTCTTTCTGGGGTTCAGTTCCTCTCTCTCTGGAGGTTCAGTTCCTCTCGTGCTGGGGTTCAATTCCTCTCTCTGTGGGGGTTCAGTTCTTCTCTCTCGGGGGTTTCAGTTCCTCTCTTTCTGGGATTCAGTTCCCCTCTCTCTCTGGGGGATCAGTTCCTCTTTCTCGGGGGGTTCAGTTCCTCTCTTTCTCGGGTTCAGTTCCACTCTCTCTGGGGTTTCAGTTCCTGTCTCTCTCTGGGGGTTCAGCTCCGGTCTCTCTCTGGAGTTAAGTTCCTCTCTCTCTCTCTCTCTCTCTGGGGGTTCAGTTCCTCTCTCTCTGGGGGTTCAGTTCCGCTCTCTGGGGTTCAGTTCCTCTCTCTCTGGGGTTCAGTTCCTCTCTCTATCTGGGCGTACAGTTCAGCTCTCTGGGTTTCAGTTCCTCTCTCTCTGGAGTTCAGTTCCACTCTCTCTGGGGTTCAGTTCCTCTCTGGGTTTCAGTTCCTCTCTCTCGCGGGTTCAGTTTGTCTCTCTCTCTCTGGGGTTCAGTTCCTCTCACTCTGGGTGTTCAGTTCCTCTCTGGCTGGGGGTTCAGTTCCTCTCTCTCTAGGGGTTCAGTTCCTCTCTCTCTGATGGTTCAGTTCCTCTCTCTCTGGTGTTCAGTTCCTCTCTCTCTGGGGTTCAGTTGTTCTCTCACTCTATGAGGTTTATTTCCTACATCTGGGGGTTCAGTTTCTCTCTATCACTGGGGTTCAGTTCCTCTATCTCTCTCGCTCTCTTTTTCTCGAGGGGTTCAGTTCCTTTCTCTCTCTCTGGAGTTTCAGTTCCTCTCTCTCTGTGGTTCAGTTCCTCTCTCGCTGGTGTTCAGTTCCTCTCTCACTCTGGGGTTCAGTTCCTCTTTATCTGGAGGTTTTGTTCCTCTCTCTGGGGTTCAGTTTCTCTGACTCTCGGGTTCAGTTCATTTCTCTCTCACTGGGGGTTCAGTTCCACTCTCTCTGGGGGTTCAGTTCCTCTCTCTCTGGGGGTTCAGTTCCTCTCTCTCTGGGGGTTCAGTTCCTCACTCTCTGTGGGTTCATTTCATCTCTCTTTGTGGGTTCAGTTCCTCTCTCTCTCTGGGGTTCAGTTCCTCGCTCTCTGGAGGTTCAGTTCCTCTCTCTCTGGGGTTCAGTTCCTCTCTCTCTGGGGGTTCATTTCCTCTCTCTCTGGGGGTTCAGTTCCTCTCTCTGGGCGTTCAGTTCTTCTCTCTCCATGGTTCAGTTCATCTGTCTCTGTGGTTCAGTTCCTTTCTCTCTCTCTGGAGTTTCAGTTCTTCTCTCTGGGGTTCAGTTCTCCCTGATGGTACAGTTCCTCTCTCTCTGGGTGTTCAGTTCCTCTCTAACTGGGGGTTCAGTTCCTCTCACTCTTGGGGTTCAGTTCCTCTCTCTCTGGGGGTTCAGTTCCTCTCTCTCTGGGGGTTCAGTTCCACTCTCTCTGGGGGTTCAGTTCCTCTCTATTTCCGGGGTTCAGTTTCTCTCTCTCTGGTGGTTCAGTTCCTCTCTCGCTGGGGATGCAGTTCCTCTCTCGCTGGGGATGAAGTTCCTCTCTCTCTGGGGATGCAGTTCCTCTCTCTCTGGGGGTTCATTTCCTCTCTCTCTGGGGGTTCAGTTCCTCTCTCTCCAGAGGTTCAGTTGCTCACTCTCTGGGGTTCAGTTCCACTCTCTCTGGGGTTCTGTTCCTCTCTCTCTCTCTCTCTCTCTCTCGGGGTTCAGTTCCTTTCTCTCTCTCAGAGGTTTCAGTTCTTCTCTCTGGGGGTTCAGTTCCTCTCTCTCTGGGGTTCAGTTCCTCTCTCCCTCGGGTTCAGTTTGTCTCTCTCTCTCTGGGATTTAGTTCCTCTCTCTCTGGGGTTCAGTTTGTCTCTCTCTCTCTGGGGTTCAGTTCCTCTATCTCTGGGGGTTCAGTTTTTTTCTCTCTGGGGGTTCAGTTCCTCTCTCTCTGGGGGTTCAGATCCTCTCTCTCTGGGGGTTCAGTTCCTCTCTCTTTGAGGTTCAGTTCCTCTCTCTCTGGGGCTCAGTTCCCCTCTCGCTGGGGTTCAGTTCCTCTCTCGCTGGGGTTCAGTTCCTCTCTCTCGAGGGTTCAGTTCCTCTCTCTCTCGGGTTCAGTTTGTCTCTCTCTCTCTGGGATTCAGTTCCTCTCTCTCTGGGGTTCAGTTTGTCTCTCTCTCTCTGGGGTTCAGTTCCTCTATCTCTGGGGGTTCAGTTCCTCTCTCTCTGGGGGTTCAGTTCCTCTCTCTCTGGGGGTTCAGTTCCTCTCTCTCTGGGGGTTCAGTTCCTCTCTCTCTGGGGGTTCAGTTCCTCTCTCTTTGAGGTTCAGTTCCTCTCTCTCTGGGGTTCAGTTCCCCTCTCGCTGGGGTTCAGTTCCTCTCTCGCTGGGGTTCAGTTCCTCTCTCTCTGGGGGTTCATTTCCTCTCTCTCTGGGGTTCAGTTCCTCTCTCTCTGGGGTTCAGTTCCTCTCTCTCTGGGGGTTCAGTTCCTCTCTCGGGGGGTTCAGTTCCTCTCTTTCTGGGGTTCAGTTCCACTCTCTCTGGGGTTCAGTTCCTCTCTCTGGGGTTCATTTCCTCTTTCTGGGGTTCAGTTCCTCTCTCTCTGGGGGTTCAGTTCCTCTCTCTCTGGGGGTTCAGTTCTCTCTCTGGGGGTTCAGTTCTTCTCTCTCTGTGGTTCAGTTCATCTATCTCTGTGGTTCAGTTCCTTTCTCTCTGGAGTTTCAGTTCTTCTCTCTGGGGGTTCAGTTCCTCTCTCTCTGGGTGTTCAGTTCCTCTCTGGCTGGGGGTTCAGTTCCTCTCTCTCTAGGGGTTCAGTTCCTCTCTCTCTGATGGTTCAGTTCCTCTCTCTCTGGGGTTCAGTTCCTCTCTCTCTGGGGTTCAGTTGTTCTCTCACTCTATGAGGTTCATTTCCTACATCTGGGGGTTCAGTTTCTCTCTATCACTGGGTTCAGTTCCTCTCTCTCTCTCGCTCTCTTTTTCTCGAGGGGTTCAGTTCCTTTCTCTCTCTCTGGAGTTTCAGTTCCTCTCTCTCTGTGGTTCAGTTCCTCTCTCGCTGGTGTTCAGTTCCTCTCTCACTCTGGGGTTCAGTTCCTCTTTCTCTGGAGGTTTTGTTCCTCTCTCTGGGGTTCAGTTTCTCTGACTCTCGGGTTCAGTTCCTTTCTCTCTCACTGGGGGTTCAGTTCCTCTCTCTCTGGGGGTTCAGTTCCTCTCTCTCTGGGGTTCAGTTCCTCTCTCTCTGGGGGTTCAGTTCCTCTCTTTCTGGGGATTCAGTTCCTCTCTCTCTCGGGGTTCAGTTACTTTCTCTCTCACTGGGGTTTCAGTTCCTCTCTCTCTGGGATTCAGTTCCCCTCTCTCTCTGGGAGTTCAATTTCTCTCTCTATCTCTCGGTTTCAGTTCCTCACTCTGGGGGTTCAGTTCCTCTCTCTCTGGGGTTCAGTTCCTCCCTCTTTATGGTTCAGATCCTCTCTCTCTGCGGTTCAGTTCCTCTCTCCCTCTCTGGAGTTCAGTTCCTCTCTCTTTGTGGTTCAGATCCTCTCTCTCTGATGGTTCAGCTCCTCTCTCACTGGGGGTTCAGTTCCTCTCTCTCTGGGGGTTCAGTTCCTCTCTCTCTGGGGGTTCAGTTCCTCTCTCTCTGGGGGTTCAGTTCCTCTCTCTTTGAGGTTCAGTTCCTCTCTCTCTGGGGTTCAGTTCCCCTCTCGCTGGGGTTCAGTTCCTCTCTCGCTGGGGTTCAGTTCCTCTCTCTCTGGGGGTTCATTTCCTCTCTCTCTGGGGTTAAGTACCTCTCTCTCTGGGGTACAGTTCCTCTCTCTCTGGGGATTCAGATCCTCGCTCTCTGGAGGTTCAGTTCCTCTCTCTCTGGGTGTTCAGTTCCTCTCTCTCTGGGGGTTCAGTTCCTCTCTCTCTGGGGGTTCAGTTCCTCTCTCTGGGGGTTCAGTTCTTCTCTCTCTGTGGTTCAGTTCCTCTGTCTCTGTGGTTCAGTTCCTTTCTCTCTCTCTGGAGTTTCAGTTCTTCTCTCTGGTGGTTCAGTTCTCCCTGGCGGTACAGTTGCTCTCTCTCTGGGGTTCAGTTCCTCTCTCTCTGCGGGTTCCGTTCCTCTCTCTCTGGGGGTTCAGTTCCTCTCTCTCTAGGGGTTCAGTTCCTCTCTCTCTGATGGTTCAGTTCCTCTCTCTCTGGTGTTCAGTTCCTCTCTCTCTGGGGTTCAGTTGTTCTCTCACTATAAGGTTCATTTCCTACATCTGGGGGTTCAGTTTCTCTCTATCACTGGGGTTCAGTTCCTCTCTCTCTCTCTCGCTCTCTTTTTCTCGAGGGGTTCAGTTCCTTTCTCTCTCTCTGGAGTTTCAGTTCCTCTCTCTCTGTGGTTCAGTTCCTCTTTCGCTGGTGTTCAGTTCCTCTCTCACTCTGGGGTTCAGTTCCTCTTTCTCTGGAGGTTTTGTTCCTCTCTCTGGGGTTCAGTTTCTCTGACTCTCGGGTTCAGTTCCTTTCTCTCTCACTGGGGGTTCAGTTCCACTCTCTCTGGGGGTTCAGTTCCTCTCTCTCTGGGGGTTCAGTTCCTCTCTCTGGGGTTCAGTTCCTCTCTCTCTGGGGGTTCAGTTCCTCTCTCTCTGGGGGTTCAGTTCCTCTCTCTGGGGGTTCAGTTCTTTTCTCTCTGTGGTTCAATTCATCTGTCTCTGTGGTTCAGTTCCTTTCTCTCTGGAGTTTCAGTTCTTCTCTCTGGTGGTTCAGTTCTCCCTGGCGGTACAGTTGCTCTCTCTCTGGGGTTCAGTTCCTCTCTCTCTGCGGGTTCCGTTCCTCTCTCTCTGGGGGTTCAGTTCCTCTCTCTCTGGGTGTTCAGTTCCTCTCTGGCTGGGGGTTCAGTTCCTCTCTCTCTAGGGGTTCAGTTCCTCTCTCTCTGATGGTTCAGTTCCTCTCTCTCTGGGGTTCAGTTCCTCTCTCTCTGGGGTTCAGTTCTCTCACTCTATGAGGTTCATTTCCTACATCTGGGGGTTCAGTTTCTCTCTATCACTGGGGTTCAGTTCCTCTCTCTCTCTCGCTCTCTTTTTCTCGAGGGGTTCAGTTCCTTTCTCTCTCTCTGGAGTTTCAGTTTCTCTCTCTGTGGTTCAGTTCCTCTCTTGCTGGTGTTCAGTTCCTCTCTCACTCTGGGGTTCAGTTCCTCTTTCTCTGGAGGTTTTGTTCCTCTCTCTGGGGTTCAGTTTCTCTGACTCTCGGGTTCAGTTCCTTTCTCTCTCACTGGGGGTTCAGTTCCACTCTCTCTGGGGGTTCAGTTCCTCTCTCTCTGGGGGTTCAGTTCCTCTCTCTCTGTGGGTTCATTTCATCTCTCTTTGTGGGTTCAGTTCCTCTCTCTCTCTGGGGTTCAGTTCCTCGCTCTCTGGAGGTTCAGTTCCTCTCTCTCTGGGGTTCAGTTCCTCTCTCTCTGGGGGTTCATTTCCTCTCTCTCTGGGGGTTCAGTTCCTCTCTCTGGGCGTTCAGTTCTTCTCTCTCCATGGTTCAGTTCATCTGTCTCTGTGGTTCAGTTCCTTTCTCTCTCTCTGGAGTTTCAGTTCTTCTCTCTGGGGTTCAGTTCTCCCTGGTGGTACAGTTCCTCTCTCTCTGGGTGTTCAGTTCCTCTCTCTCTGGGTGTTCAGTTCCTCTCGAACTGGGGGTTCAGTTCCTCTCTCTCTTGGGGTTCAGTTCCACTCTCTCTGGGGGTTCAGTTCCTCTCTATCTCCGGGGTTCAGTTTCTCTCTCTCTGGTGGTTCAGTTCCTCTCTCTCTGGGGATGCAGTTCCCCTCTCTCTGGGGATGCAGTTCCTCTCTCTCTGGGGATGCAGTTCCTCTCTCTCTGGGGTTCAGCTCCTCTCTCCCTGGGGGTTCAGTTCCTCTCTCTCTGGGGGTTCAGTTCCTCTCTCTTCAGAGGTTCAGTTGCTCACTCTCTGGGGTTCAGTTCCACTCTCTCTGGGGTTCAGTTCCTCTCTCCCTCTCTCTCTCTCGGGGTTCAGTTCCTTTCTCTCTCTCAGAGGTTTCAGTTCTTCTCTCTGTGGGTTCAGTTCCTCTCTCTCTGGGGTTCAGTTCCTCTCTCCCTCGGGTTCAGTTTGTCTCACTCTCTCTGGGATTTAGTTCCTCTCTCTCTGGGTTTCAGTTTGTCTCTCTCTCTCTGGGGTTCAGTTCCTCTATCTCTGGGGGTTCAGTTCTTTTCTCTCTGGGGGTTCAGTTCCTCTCTCTCTGGGGGTTCAGTTCCTCTCTCTGGGGGTTCAGTTCCTCTCTCTTTGAGGTTCAGTTACTCTCTCTCTGGGGCTCAGTTCCCCTCTCGCTGGGATTCAGTTCCTCTCTCGCTGGGGTTCAGTTCCTCTCTCTCGAGGGTTCAGTTCCGCTCTCTCTCGGGTTCAGTTTGTCTCTCTCTCTCTGGGATTCAGTTCCTCTCTCTCTGGGGTTCAGTTTGTCTCTCTCTCTCTGGGGTTCAGTTCCTCTATCTCTGGGGGTTCAGTTCCTCTCTCTCTGTGGGTTCAGTTCCTCTCTCTCTGTGGGTTCAGTTCCTCTCTCTCTGGGGGTTCAGTTCCTCTCTCTCTGGGGGTTCAGTTCCTCTCTCTTTGAGGTTCAGTTCCTCTCTCTCTGGGGTTCAGTTCCCCTCTCGCTGGGGTTCAGTTCCTCTCTCGCTGGGGTTCAGTTCCTCTCTCTCTGGGGGTTCATTTCCTCTCTCTCTGGGGTTCTGTACCTCTCTCTCTGGGGTTCAGTTCCTCTCTCTCGGGGGGTTCAGTTCCTCTCTCTCGGGGGGTTCAGTTCCTCTCTTTCTGGGGTTCAGTTCCACTCTCTCTGGGGTTCAGTTTCTCTCTCTGGGGGTCATTTCCTCTTTCTGGGGTTCAGTTCCTCTCTCTCTGGAGGTTCAGTTCCTCTCGTGCTGGGGTTCAATTCCTCTCTCTGTGGGGGTTCAGTTCTTCTCTCTCGGGGGTTTCAGTTCCTCTCTTTCTGGGATTCAGTTCCCCTCTCTCTCTGGGGGTTCAGTTCCTCTTTCTCGGGGGGTTCAGTTCCTCTCTTTCTAGGGTTCAGTTCCACTCTCTCTGGGGTTTCAGTTCCTGTCTCACTCTGGGGGTTCAGCTCCGGTCTCTCTCTGGAGTTAAGTTCCTCTCTCTCTCTCTCTCTCTCTCTGGGGGTTCAGTTCCTCTCTCTCTATGGGTGTACAGTTCCGCTCTCTGGGGTTCAGTTCCTCTCTCTCTGGGGTTCAGTTCCTCTCTCTCTCTGGGCGTACAGTTCAGCTCTCTGGGGTTCAGTTCCTCTCTCTCTGGAGTTCAGTTCCACTCTCTCTGGGGTTCAGTTCCTCTCTGGGTTTCAGTTCCTCTCTCTCGCGGGTTCAGTTTGTCTCTCTCTCTCTGGGGTTCAGTTCCTCTCACTCTGGGTGTTCAGTTCCTCTCTGGCTGGGGGTTCAGTTCCTCTCTCTCTTGGGGTTCAGTTCCTCTCTCTCTGGGGGTTCAGTTCCTCTCTCTGGGGGTTCAGTTCCTCTCTCTTTGAGGTTCAGTTACTCTCTCTCTGGGGCTCAGTTCCCCTCTCGCTGGGATTCAGTTCCTCTCTCGCTGGGGTTCAGTTCCTCTCTCTCGAGGGTTCAGTTCCGCTCTCTCTCGGGTTCAGTTTGTCTCTCTCTCTCTGGGATTCAGTTCCTCTCTCTCTGGGGTTCAGTTTGTCTCTCTCTCTCTGGGGTTCAGTTCCTCTATCTCTGGGGGTTCAGTTCCTCTCTCTCTGGGGGTTCAGTTCCTCTCTCTCTGTGGGTTCAGTTCCTCTCTCTCTGGGGGTTCAGTTCCTCTCTCTCTGGGGGTTCAGTTCCTCTCTCTTTGAGGTTCAGTTCCTCTCTCTCTGGGGTTCAGTTCCCCTCTCGCTGGGGTTCAGTTCCTCTCTCGCTGGGGTTCAGTTCCTCTCTCGCTGGGGTTCAGTTCCTCTCTCTCTGGGGGTTCATTTCCTCTCTCTCTGGGGTTCTGTACCTCTCTCTCTGGGGTTCAGTTCCTCTCTCTCGGGGGGTTCAGTTCCTCTCTCTCGGGGGGTTCAGTTCCTCTCTTTCTGGGGTTCAGTTCCACTCTCTCTGGGGTTCAGTTTCTCTCTCTGGGGGTCATTTCCTCTTTCTGGGGTTCAGTTCCTCTCTCTCTGGAGGTTCAGTTCCTCTCGTGCTGGGGTTCAATTCCTCTCTCTGTGGGGGTTCAGTTCTTCTCTCTCGGGGGTTTCAGTTCCTCTCTTTCTGGGATTCAGTTCCCCACTCTCTCTGGGGGTTCAGTTCCTCTTTCTCGGGGGGTTCAGTTCCTCTCTTTCTAGGGTTCAGTTCCACTCTCTCTGGGGTTTCAGTTCCTGTCTCTCTCTGGGGGTTCAGCTCCGGTCTCTCTCTGGACTTAAGTTCCTCTCTCTCTCTCTCTCTCTCTCTCTGGGGGTTCAGTTCCTCTCTCTCTATGGGTGTACAGTTCCGCTCTCTGGGGTTCAGTTCCTCTCTCTCTGGGGTTCAGTTCCTCTCTCTCTCTGGGCGTACAGTTCAGCTCTCTGGGGTTCAGTTCCTCTCTCTCTGGAGTTCAGTTCCACTCTCTCTGGGGTTCAGTTCCTCTCTGGGTTTCAGTTCCTCTCTCTCGCGGGTTCAGTTTGTCTCTCTCTCTCCTGGGGTTCAGTTCCTCTCACTCTGGGTGTTCAGTTCCTCTCTGGCTGGGGGTTCAGTTCCTCTCTCTCTTGGGGTTCAGTTCCTCTCTCTCTGATGGTTCAGTTCCTCTCTCTCTGGTGTTCAGTTCCTCTCTCTCTGGGGTTCAGTTGTTCTCTCACTCTATGAGGTTTATTTCCTACATCTGGGGGTTCAGTTTCTCTCTATCACTGGGGTTCAGTTCCTCTCTCTCTCTCGCTCTCTTTTTCTCGAAGGGTTCAGTTCCTTTCTCTCTCTCTGGAGTTTCAGTTCCTCTCTCTCTGTGGTTCAGTTCCTCTCTCGCTGGTGTTCAGTTCCTCTCTCACTCTGGGGTTCAGTTCCTCTTTCTCTGGAGGTTTTGTTCCTCTCTCTGGGGTTCAGTTTCTCTGACTCTCGGGTTCAGTTCCTTTCTCTCTCACTGGGGGTTCAGTTCCACTCTCTCTGGGGGTTCAGTTCCTCTCTCTCTGGGGGTTCAGTTCCTCTCTCTCTGGGGGTTCAGTTCCTCACTCTCTGTGGGTTCATTTCATCTCTCTTTGTGGGTTCAGTTCCTCTCTCTCTCTGGGGTTCAGTTCCTCGCTCTCTGGAGGTTCAGTTCCTCTCTCTCTGGGGTTCAGTTCCTCTCTCTCTGGGGGTTCATTTCCTCTCTCTCTGGGGGTTCAGTTCCTCTCTCTGGGCGTTCAGTTCTTCTCTCTCCATGGTTCAGTTCATCTGTCTCTGTGGTTCAGTTCCTTTCTCTCTCTCTGGAGTTTCAGTTCTTCTCTCTGGGGTTCAGTTCTCCCTGATGGTACAGTTCCTCTCTCTCTGGGTGTTCAGTTCCTCTCTAACTGGGGGTTCAGTTCCTCTCTCTCTTGGGGTTCAGTTCCTCTCTCTCTGGGGGTTCAGTTCCTCTCTCTCTGGGGGTTCAGTTCCACTCTCTCTGGGGGTTCAGTTCCACTCTCTCTGGGGGTTCAGTTCCTCTCTATCTCCGGGGTTCAGTTTCTCTCTCTCTGGTGGTTCAGTTCCTCTCTCGCTGGGGATGCAGTTCCTCTCTCTCTGGGGATGCAGTTCCTCTCTCTCTGGGGGTTCAGTTCCTCTCTCTCTGGGGGTTCAGTTCCTCTCTCTCCAGAGGTTCAGTTGCTCACTCTCTGGGGTTCAGTTCCACTCTCTCTGGGGTTCTGTTCCTCTCTCTCTCTCTCTCTCTCTCTCTCGGGGTTCAGTTCCTTTCTCTCTCTCAGAGGTTTCAGTTCTTCTCTCTGGGGGTTCAGTTCCTCTCTCTCTGGGGTTCAGTTCCTCTCTCCCTCGGGTTCAGTTTGTCTCTCTCTCTCTGGGATTTAGTTCCTCTCTCTCTGGGGTTCAGTTTGTCTCTCTCTCTCTGGGGTTCAGTTCCTCTATCTCTGGGGGTTCAGTTTTTTTCTCTCTGGGGGTTCAGTTCCTCTCTCTCTGGGGGTTCAGTTCCTCTCTCTCTGGGGGTTCAGTTCCTCTCTCTTTGAGGTTCAGTTCCTCTCTCTCTGGGGCTCAGTTCCCCTCTCGCTGGGGTTCAGTTCCTCTCTCGCTGGGGTTCAGTTCCTCTCTCTCGAGGGTTCAGTTCCTCTCTCTCTCGGGTTCAGTTTGTCTCTCTCTCTCTGGGATTCAGTTCCTCTCTCTCTGGGGTTCAGTTTGTCTCTCTCTCTCTGGGGTTCAGTTCCTCTCTCTCTGGGGGTTCAGTTCCTCTCTCTCTGGGGGTTCAGTTCCTCTCTCTCTGGGGGTTCAGTTCCTCTCTCTCTGGGGGTTCAGTTCCTCTCTCTTTGAGGTTCAGTTCCTCTCTCTCTGGGGTTCAGTTCCCCTCTCGCTGGGGTTCAGTTCCTCTCTCGCTGGGGTTCAGTTCCTCTCTCTCTGGGGGTTCATTTCCTCTCTCTCTGGGGTTCAGTACCTCTCTCTCTGGGGTTCAGTTCCTCTCTCTCTGGGGGTTCAGTTCCTCTCTCTCGGGGGGTTCAGTTCCTCTCTTTCTGGGGTTCAGTTCCACTCTCTCTGGGGTTCAGTTCCTCTCTCTGGGGTTCATTTCCTCTTTCTGGGGTTCAGTTCCTCTCTCTCTGGGGGTTCAGTTCCTCTCTCTCTGGGGGTTCAGTTCCTCTCTCTCTGGGGGTTCAGTTCTCTCTCTGGGGGTTCAGTTCTTCTCTCTCTGTGGTTCAGTTCATCTGTCTCTGTGGTTCAGTTCCTTTCTCTCTGGAGTTTCAGTTCTTCTCTCTGGGGGTTCAGTTCCTCTCTCTCTGGGTGTTCAGTTCCTCTCTGGCTGGGGGTTCAGTTCCTCTCTCTCTAGGGGTTCAGTTCCTCTCTCTCTGATGGTTCAGTTCCTCTCTCTCTGGGGTTCAGTTCCTCTCTCTCTGGGGTTCAGTTCTCTCACTCTATGAGGTTCATTTCCTACATCTGGGGGTTCAGTTTCTCTCTATCACTGGGGTTCAGTTCCTCTCTCTCTCT
This sequence comes from Heptranchias perlo, assembly GCF_035084215.1. Lineage (NCBI taxonomy): Eukaryota > Metazoa > Chordata > Chondrichthyes > Hexanchiformes > Hexanchidae > Heptranchias > Heptranchias perlo. The sequence goes on from NW_027139261.1 coordinate 92,962, forward strand.
CGCTCTCTTTTTCTCGAGGGGTTCAGTTCCTTTCTCTCTCTCTGGAGTTTCAGTTCCTCTCTCTCTGTGGTTCAGTTCCTCTCTCTCTGGGGGTTCAGTTCCTCTCTCTCCAGAGGTTCAGTTGCTCACTCTCTGGGGTTCAGTTCCACTCTCTCTGGGGTTCTGTTCCTCTCTCTCTCTCTCTCTCTCGGGGTTCAGTTCCTTTCTCTCTCTCAGAGGTTTCAGTTCTTCTCTCTGGGGGTTCAGTTCCTCTCTCTCTGGGGTTCAGTTCCTCTCTCCCTCGGGTTCAGTTTGTCTCTCTCTCTCTGGGATTTAGTTCCTCTCTCTCTGGGGTTCAGTTTGTCTCTCTCTCTCTGGGGTTCAGTTCCTCTATCTCTGGGGGTTCAGTTTTTTTCTCTCTGGGGGTTCAGTTCCTCTCTCTCTGGGGGTTCAGTTCCTCTCTCTCTGGGGGTTCAGTTCCTCTCTCTTTGAGGTTCAGTTCCTCTCTCTCTGGGGCTCAGTTCCCCTCTCGCTGGGGTTCAGTTCCTCTCTCGCTGGGGTTCAGTTCCTCTCTCTCGAGGGTTCAGTTCCTCTCTCTCTCGGGTTCAGTTTGTCTCTCTCTCTCTGGGATTCAGTTCCTCTCTCTCTGGGGTTCAGTTTGTCTCTCTCTCTCTGGGGTTCAGTTCCTCTATCTCTGGGGGTTCAGTTCCTCTCTCTCTGGGGGTTCAGTTCCTCTCTCTCTGGGGGTTCAGTTCCTCTCTCTCTGGGGGTTCAGTTCCTCTCTCTCTGGGGGTTCAGTTCCTCTCTCTTTGAGGTTCAGTTCCTCTCTCTCTGGGGTTCAGTTCCCCTCTCGCTGGGGTTCAGTTCCTCTCTCGCTGGGGTTCAGTTCCTCTCTCTCTGGGGGTTCATTTCCTCTCTCTCTGGGGTTCAGTACCTCTCTCTCGGGGGGTTCAGTTCCTCTCTCTCGGGGGGTTCAGTTCCTCTCTTTCTGGGGTTCAGTTCCACTCTCTCTGGGGTTCAGTTCCTCTCTCTGGGGTTCATTTCCTCTTTCTGGGGTTCAGTTCCTCTCTCTCTGGGGGTTCAGTTCCTCTCTCTCTGGGGGTTCAGTTCTCTCTCTGGGGGTTCAGTTCTTCTCTCTCTGTGGTTCAGTTCATCTGTCTCTGTGGTTCAGTTCCTTTCTCTCTGGAGTTTCAGTTCTTCTCTCTGGGGGTTCAGTTCCTCTCTCTCTGGGTGTTCAGTTCCTCTCTGGCTGGGGGTTCAGTTCCTCTCTCTCTAGGGGTTCAGTTCCTCTCTCTCTGATGGTTCAGTTCCTCTCTCTCTGGGGTTCAGTTCCTCTCTCTCTGGGGTTCAGTTCTCTCACTCTATGAGGTTCATTTCCTACATCTGGGGGTTCAGTTTCTCTCTATCACTGGGGTTCAGTTCCTCTCTCTCTCTCGCTCTCTTTTTCTCGAGGGGTTCAGTTCCTTTCTCTCTCTCTGGAGTTTCAGTTCCTCTCTCTCTGTGGTTCAGTTCCTCTCTCGCTGGTGTTCAGTTCCTCTCTCACTCTGGAGTTCAGTTCCTCTTTCTCTGGAGGTTTTGTTCCTCTCTCTGGGGTTCAGTTTCTCTGACTCTCGGGTTCAGTTCCTTTCTCTCTCACTGGGGGTTCAGTTCCACTCTCTCTGGGGGTTCAGTTCCACTCTCTCTGGGGGTTCAGTTCCTCTCTCTCTGGGGGTTCAGTTCCTCTCTCTCTGTGGGTTCATTTCATCTCTCTTTGTGGGTTCAGTTCCTCTCTCTCTCTGGGGTTCAGTTCCTCGCTCTCTGGAGGTTCAGTTCCTCTCTCTCTGGGGTTCAGTTCCTCTCTCTCTGGGGGTTCATTTCCTCTCTCTCTGGGGGTTCAGTTCCTCTCTCTGGGCGTTCAGTTCTTCTCTCTCCATGGTTCAGTTCATCTGTCTCTGTGGTTCAGTTCCTTTCTCTCTCTGGAGTTTCAGTTCTTCTCTCTGGGGTTCAGTTCTCCCTGGTGGTACAGTTCCTCTCTCTCTGGGTGTTCAGTTCCTCTCTCTCTGGGTGTTCAGTTCCTCACTAACTGGGGGTTCAGTTCCTCTCTAACTGGGGGTTCAGTTCCTCTCTCTCTTGGGGTTCAGTTCCTCTCTCTCTGGGGGTTCAGTTCCTCTCTCTCTGGGGTTCAGCTCCTCTCTCTCTGGGGGTTCAGTTCCTCTCTCTCTGGGGGTTCAGTTCCTCTCTCTTCAGAGGTTCAGTTGCTCACTCTCTGCGGTTCAGTTCCACTCTCTCTGGGGTTCAGTTCCTCTCTCCCTCTCTCTCTCTCGGGGTTCAGTTCCTTTCTCTCTCTCAGAGGTTTCAGTTCTTCTCTCTGTGGGTTCAGTTCCTCTCTCTCTGGGGTTCAGTTCCTCTCTCCCTCGGGTTCAGTTTGTCTCACTCTCTCTGGGATTTAGTTCCTCTCTCTCTGGGTTTCAGTTTGTCTCTCTCTCTCTGGGGTTCAGTTCCTCTATCTCTGGGGGTTCAGTTATTTTCTCTCTGGGGGTTCAGTTCCTCTCTCTCTGGGGGTTCAGTTCCTCTCTCTGGGGGTTCAGTTCCTCTCTCTTTGAGGTTCAGTTCCTCTCTCTCTGGGGCTCAGTTCCCCTCTCGCTGGGGTTCAGTTCCTCTCTCTCTGGGGTTCAGTTCCTCTCTCTCTGGGGGTTCAGCTCCTCTCTCTCGGGGATTCAGTTCCTCTCTTTCTGGGGTTCAGTTCCACTCTCTCTGGGGTTCAGTTCCTCTCTCTGGGGTTCATTTCCTCTTTCTGGGGTTCAGTTCCTCTCTCTCTGGGGGTTCAGTTCCTCTCTCTCTGGGGGTTCAGTTCCTCTCTCTGGGAGTTCAGTTCTTTTCTCTCTGTGGTTCAGTTCATCTGTCTCTGTGGTTCAGTTCCTTTCTCTCTGGAGTTTCAGTTCTTCTCTCTGGTGGTTCAGTTCTCCCTGGCGGTACAGTTGCTCTCTCTCTGGGGTTCAGTTCCTCTCTCTCTGCGGGTTCCGTTCCTCTCTCTCTGGGTGTTCAGTTCCTCTCTCTCTGGGTGTTCAGTTCCTCTCGAACTGGGGGTTCAGTTCCTCTCTCGCTTGGGGTTCAGTTCCTCTCTCTCTGGGGGTTCAGTTCCTCTCTCTCTGGGGGTTCAGTTCCACTCTCTCTGGGGGTTCAGTTCCTCTCTATCTCCGGGGTTCAGTTTCTCTCTCTCTGGTGGTTCAGTTCCTCTCTCTCTGGGGGTTCAGTTCCTCTCTCTCTGGGTGTTCAGTTCCTCTCTGGCTGGGGGTTCAGTTCCTCTCTCTCTAGGGGTTCAGTTCCTCTCTCTCTGATGGTTCAGTTCCTCTCTCTCTGGGGTTCAGTTCCTCTCTCTCTGGGGTTCAGTTCTCTCACTCTATGAGGTTCATTTCCTACATCTGGGGGTTCAGTTTCTCTCTATCACTGGGGTTCAGTTCCTCTCTCTCTCTCGCTCTCTTTTTCTCGAGGGGTTCAGTTCCTTTCTCTCTCTCTGGAGTTTCAGTTCCTCTCTCTCTGTGGTTCAGTTCCTCTCTTGCTGGTGTTCAGTTCCTCTCTCACTCTGGGGTTCAGTTCCTCTTTCTCTGGAGGTTTTGTTCCTCTCTCTGGGGTTCAGTTTCTCTGACTCTCGGGTTCAGTTCCTTTCTCTCTCACTGGGGGTTCAGTTCCACTCTCTCTGGGGGTTCAGTTCCTCTCTCTCTGGGGGTTCAGTTCCTCTCTCTCTGGGGGTTCATTTCATCTCTCTTTGTGGGTTCAGTTCCTCTCTCTCTCTGGAGGTTCAGTTCCTCGCTCTCTGGAGGTTCAGTTCCTCTCTCTCTGGGGTTCAGTTCCTCTCTCTCTGGGGGTTCATTTCCTCTCTCTCTGGGGGTTCAGTTCCTCTCTCTGGGCGTTCAGTTCTTCTCTCTCCATGGTTCAGTTCATCTGTCTCTGTGGTTCAGTTCCTTTCTCTCTCTCTGGAGTTTCAGTTCTTCTCTCTGGGGTTCAGTTCTCCCTGGTGGTACAGTTCCTCTCTCTCTGGGTGTTCAGTTCCTCTCTCTCTGGGTGTTCAGTTCCTCTCGAACTGGGGGTTCAGTTCCTCTCTCGCTTGGGGTTCAGTTCCTCTCTCTCTGGGGGTTCAGTTCCTCTCTCTCTGGGGGTTCAGTTCCACTCTCTCTGGGGGTTCAGTTCCTCTCTATCTCCGGGGTTCAGTTTCTCTCTCTCTGGTGGTTCAGTTCCTCTCTCTCTGGGGGTTCAGTTCCTCTCTCTCTGGGTGTTCAGTTCCTCTCTGGCTGGGGGTTCAGTTCCTCTCTCTCTAGGGGTTCAGTTCCTCTCTCTCTGATGGTTCAGTTCCTCTCTCTCTGGGGTTCAGTTCCTCTCTCTCTGGGGTTCAGTTCTCTCACTCTGAGGTTCATTTCCTGCATCTGGGGGTTCAGTTTCTCTCTATCACTGGGGTTCAGTTCCTCTCTCTCTCTCGCTCTCTTTTTCTCGAGGGGTTCAGTTCCTTTCTCTCTCTCTGGAGTTTCAGTTCCTCTCTCTCTGTGGTTCAGTTCCTCTCTTGCTGGTGTTCAGTTCCTCTCTCACTCTGGGGTTCAGTTCCTCTTTCTCTGGAGGTTTTGTTCCTCTCTCTGGGGTTCAGTTTCTCTGACTCTCGGGTTCAGTTCCTTTCTCTCTCACTGGGGGTTCAGTTCCACTCTCTCTGGGGGTTCAGTTCCTCTCTCTCTGGGGGTTCAGTTCCTCTCTCTCTGTGGGTTCATTTCATCTCTCTTTGTGGGTTCAGTTCCTCTCTCTCTCTGGGGTTCAGTTCCTCGCTCTCTGGAGGTTCAGTTCCTCTCTCTCTGGGGTTCAGTTCCTCTCTCTCTGGGGGTTCATTTCCTCTCTCTCTGGGGGTTCAGTTCCTCTCTCTGGGCGTTCAGTTCTTCTCTCTCCATGGTTCAGTTCATCTGTCTCTGTGGTTCAGTTCCTTTCTCTCTCTCTGGAGTTTCAGTTCTTCTCTCTGGGGTTCAGTTCTCCCTGGTGGTACAGTTCCTCTCTCTCTGGGTGTTCACTTCCTCTCGAACTGGGGGTTCAGTTCCTCTCTCGCTTGGCGTTCAGTTCCTCTCTCTCTGGGGGTTCAGTTCCTCTCTCTCTGGGGGTTCAGTTCCACTCTCTCTGGGGGTTCAGTTCCTCTCTATCTCCGGGCTTCAGTTTCTCTCTCTCTGGTGGTTCAGTTCCTCTCTCTCTGGGGGTTCAGTTCCACTCTCTCTGGGGGTTCAGTTCCTCTCTATCTGGGGGTTCAGTTCCTCTCTCTCTGGGGGTTCAGTTCCTCTCTATCTCCGGGGTTCAGTTCCTCTCTCTCTGGGGGTTCAGTTCCTCTCTCTCTGGGGTTCAGCTCCTCTCTTTCTGGGGTTCAGTTCCACTCTCTCTGGGGTTCAGTTCCTCTCTCTGGGGTTCATTTCCTCTTTCTGGGGTTCAGTTCCTCTCTCTCTGGGGGTTCAGTTCCTCTCTCTCTGGGGGTTCAGTTCTCTCTCTGGGGGTTCAGTTCTTCTCTCTCTGTGGTTCAGTTCATCTGTCTCTGTGGTTCAGTTCCTTTCTCTCTGGAGTTTCAGTTCTTCTCTCTGGGGGTTCAGTTCCTCTCTCTCTGGGTGTTCAGTTCCTCTCTGGCTGGGGGTTCAGTTCCTCTCTCTCTAGGGGTTCAGTTCCTCTCTCTCTGATGGTTCAGTTCCTCTCTCTCTGGGGTTCAGTTCCTCTCTCTCTGGGGTTCAGTTGTTCTCTCACTCTATGAGGTTCATTTCCTACATCTGGGGGTTCAGTTTCTCTCTATCACTGGGGTTCAGTTCCTCTCTCTCTCTCGCTCTCTTTTTCTCGAGGGGTTCAGTTCCTTTCTCTCTCTCTGGAGTTTCAGTTCCTCTCTCTCTGTGGTTCAGTTCCTCTCTCGCTGGTGTTCAGTTCCTCTCTCACTCTGGAGTTCAGTTCCTCTTTCTCTGGAGGTTTTGTTCCTCTCTCTGGGGTTCAGTTTCTCTGACTCTCGGGTTCAGTTCCTTTCTCTCTCACTGGGGGTTCAGTTCCACTCTCTCTGGGGGTTCAGTTCCTCTCTCTCTGGGGGTTCAGTTCCTCTCTCTCTGTGGGTTCATTTCATCTCTCTTTGTGGGTTCAGTTCCTCTCTCTCTCTGGGGTTCAGTTCCTCGCTCTCTGGAGGTTCAGTTCCTCTCCCTCTGGGGTTCAGTTCCTCTCTCTCTGGGGGTTCATTTCCTCTCTCTCTGGGGGTTCAGTTCCTCTCTCTGGGCGTTCAGTTCTTCTCTCTGGGCGTTCAGTTCTTCTCTCTCCATGGTTCAGTTCATCTGTCTCTGTGGTTCAGTTCCTTTCTCTCTCTGGAGTTTCAGTTCTTCTCTCTGGGGTTCAGTTCTCCCTGGTGGTACAGTTCCTCTCTCTCTGGGTGTTCAGTTCCTCTCTCTCTGGGTGTTCAGTTCCTCACTAACTGGGGGTTCAGTTCCTCTCTAACTGGGGGTTCAGTTCCTCTCTCTCTTGGGGTTCAGTTCCTCTCTCTCTGGGGGTTCAGTTCCTCTCTCTCTGGGGTTCAGCTCCTCTCTCTCTGGGGGTTCAGTTCCTCTCTCTCTGGGGGTTCAGTTCCTCTCTCTTCAGAGGTTCAGTTGCTCACTCTCTGCGGTTCAGTTCCACTCTCTCTGGGGTTCAGTTCCTCTCTCCCTCTCTCTCTCTCGGGGTTCAGTTCCTTTCTCTCTCTCAGAGGTTTCAGTTCTTCTCTCTGTGGGTTCAGTTCCTCTCTCTCTGGGGTTCAGTTCCTCTCTCCCTCGGGTTCAGTTTGTCTCACTCTCTCTGGGATTTAGTTCCTCTCTCTCTGGGTTTCAGTTTGTCTCTCTCTCTCTGGGGTTCAGTTCCTCTATCTCTGGGGGTTCAGTTATTTTCTCTCTGGGGGTTCAGTTCCTCTCTCTCTGGGGGTTCAGTTCCTCTCTCTGGGGGTTCAGTTCCTCTCTCTTTGAGGTTCAGTTCCTCTCTCTCTGGGGCTCAGTTCCCCTCTCGCTGGGGTTCAGTTCCTCTCTCTCTGGGGTTCAGTTCCTCTCTCTCTGGGGGTTCAGTTCCTCTCTCTCGGGGGGTTCAGTTCCTCTCTTTCTGGGGTTCAGTTCCACTCTCTCTGGGGTTCAGTTCCTCTCTCTGGGGTTCATTTCCTCTTTCTGGGGTTCAGTTCCTCTCTCTCTGGGGGTTCAGTTCCTCTCTCTCTGGGGGTTCAGTTCCTCTCTCTGGGGGTTCAGTTCTTTTCTCTCTGTGGTTCAGTTCATCTGTCTCTGTGGTTCAGTTCCTTTCTCTCTGGAGTTTCAGTTCTTCTCTCTGGTGGTTCAGTTCTCCCTGGCGGTACAGTTGCTCTCTCTCTGGGGTTCAGTTCCTCTCTCTCTGCGGGTTCCGTTCCTCTCTCTCTGGGTGTTCAGTTCCTCTCTCTCTGGGTGTTCAGTTCCTCTCGAACTGGGGGTTCAGTTCCTCTCTCGCTTGGGGTTCAGTTCCTCTCTCTCTGGGGGTTCAGTTCCTCTCTCTCTGGGGGTTCAGTTCCACTCTCTCTGGGGGTTCAGTTCCTCTCTATCTCCGGGGTTCAGTTTCTCTCTCTCTGGTGGTTCAGTTCCTCACTCTCTGGGGGTTCAGTTCCTCTCTCTCTGGGTGTTCAGTTCCTCTCTGGCTGGGGGTTCAGTTCCTCTCTCTCTAGGGGTTCAGTTCCTCTCTCTCTGATGGTTCAGTTCCTCTCTCTCTGGGGTTCAGTTCCTCTCTCTCTGGGGTTCAGTTCTCTCACTCTATGAGGTTCATTTCCTACATCTGGGGGTTCAGTTTCTCTCTATCACTGGGGTTCAGTTCCTCTCTCTCTCTCGCTCTCTTTTTCTCGAGGGGTTCAGTTCCTTTCTCTCTCTCTGGAGTTTCAGTTCCTCTCTCTCTGTGGTTCAGTTCCTCTCTTGCTGGTGTTCAGTTCCTCTCTCACTCTGGGGTTCAGTTCCTCTTTCTCTGGAGGTTTTGTTCCTCTCTCTGGGGTTCAGTTTCTCTGAATCTCGGGTTCAGTTCCTTTCTCTCTCACTGGGGGTTCAGTTCCACTCTCTCTGGGGGTTCAGTTCCTCTCTCTCTGGGGGTTCAGTTCCTCTCTCTCTGTGGGTTCATTTCATCTCTCTTTGTGGGTTCAGTTCCTCTCTCTCTCTGGGGTTCAGTTCCTCGCTCTCTGGAGGTTCAGTTCCTCTCTCTCTGGGGTTCAGTTCCTCTCTCTCTGGGGGTTCATTTCCTCTCTCTCTGGGGGTTCAGTTCCTCTCTCTGGGCGTTCAGTTCTTCTCTCTCCATGGTTCAGTTCATCTGTCTCTGTGGTTCAGTTCCTTTCTCTCTCTCTGGAGTTTCAGTTCTTCTCTCTGGGGTTCAGTTCTCCCTGGTGGTACAGTTCCTCTCTCTCTGGGTGTTCAGTTCCTCTCTCTCTGGGTGTTCAGTTCCTCTCGAACTGGGGGTTCAGTTCCTCTCTCGCTTGGGGTTCAGTTCCTCTCTCTCTGGGGGTTCAGTTCCTCTCTCTCTGGGGGTTCAGTTCCACTCTCTCTGGGGGTTCAGTTCCTCTCTATCTCCGGGGTTCAGTTTCTCTCTCTCTGGTGGTTCAGTTCCTCTCTCTCTGGGGGTTCAGTTCCTCTCTCTCTGGGTGTTCAGTTCCTCTCTGGCTGGGGGTTCAGTTCCTCTCTCTCTAGGGGTTCAGTTCCTCTCTCTCTGATGGTTCAGTTCCTCTCTCTCTGGGGTTCAGTTCCTCTCTCTCTGGGGTTCAGTTGTTCTCTCACTCTATGAGGTTCATTTCCTACATCTGGGGGTTCAGTTTCTCTCTATCACTGGGGTTCAGTTCCTCTCTCTCTCTCGCTCTCTTTTTCTCGAGGGGTTCAGTTCCTTTCTCTCTCTCTGGAGTTTCAGTTCCTCTCTCTCTGTGGTTCAGTTCCTCTCTTGCTGGTGTTCAGTTCCTCTCTCACTCTGGGGTTCAGTTCCTCTTTCTCTGGAGGTTTTGTTCCTCTCTCTGGGGTTCAGTTTCTCTGACTCTCGGGTTCAGTTCCTTTCTCTCTCACTGGGGGTTCAGTTCCACTCTCTCTGGGGGTTCAGTTCCTCTCTCTCTGGGGGTTCAGTTCCTCTCTCTCTGTGGGTTCATTTCATCTCTCTTTGTGGGTTCAGTTCCTCTCTCTCTCTGGGGTTCAGTTCCTCGCTCTCTGGAGGTTCAGTTCCTCTCTCTCTGGGGTTCAGTTCCTCTCTCTCTGGGGGTTCATTTCCTCTCTCTCTGGGGGTTCAGTTCCTCTCTCTGGGCGTTCAGTTCTTCTCTCTCCATGGTTCAGTTCATCTGTCTCTGTGGTTCAGTTCCTTTCTCTCTCTCTGGAGTTTCAGTTCTTCTCTCTGGGGTTCAGTTCTCCCTGGTGGTACAGTTCCTCTCTCTCTGGGTGTTCACTTCCTCTCGAACTGGGGGTTCAGTTCCTCTCTCGCTTGGCGTTCAGTTCCTCTCTCTCTGGGGGTTCAGTTCCTCTCTCTCTGGGGGTTCAGTTCCACTCTCTCTGGGGGTTCAGTTCCTCTCTATCTCCGGGCTTCAGTTTCTCTCTCTCTGGTGGTTCAGTTCCTCTCTCTCTGGGGGTTCAGTTCCACTCTCTCTGGGGGTTCAGTTCCTCTCTATCTGGGGGTTCAGTTCCTCTCTCTCTGGGGGTTCAGTTCCTCTCTATCTCCGGGGTTCAGTTCCTCTCTCTCTGGGGGTTCAGTTCCTCTCTCTCTGGGGTTCAGCTCCTCTCTCTCTGGGGGTTCAGTTCCTCTCTCTCTGGGGGTTCAGTTCCTCTCTCTGCAGAGGTTCAGTTGCTCACTCTCTGGGGTTCAGTTCCACTCTCTCTGGGGTTCAGTTCCTCTCTCTCTCTCTCTCTCTCTCTCGGGGTTCAGTTCCTTTCTCTCTCTCAGAGGTTTCAGTTCTTCTCTCTGTGGGTTCAGTTCCTCTCTCTCTGGGGTTCAGTTCCTCTCTCCCTCGGGTTCAGTTTGTCTCTCTCTCTCTGGGATTTAGTTCCTCTCTCTCTGGGGTTCAGTTTGTCTCTCTCTCTCTGGGGTTCAGTTCCTCTATCTCTGGGGGTTCAGTTCCTCTCTCTCTGGGGGTTCAGTTCCTCTCTCTTTGAGGTTCAGTTCCTCTCTCTCTGGGGCTCAGTTCCCCTCTCGCTGGGGCTCAGTTCCCCTCTCGCTGGGGTTCAGTTCCTCTCTCGCTGGGGTTCAGTTCCTCTCTCTCGAGGGTTCAGTTCCTCTCTCTCTCGGGTTCAGTTTGTCTCTCTCTCTCTCTGGGATTCAGTTCCTCTCTCTCTGGGGTTCAGTTTGTCTCTCTCTCTCTGGGGTTCAGTTCCTCTATCTCTGGGGGTTCAGTTCCTCTCTCTCTGGGGGATCAGTTCCTCTCTCTCTGGGGGTTCAGTTCCTCTCTCTCTCTGGGGTTCAGTTCCTCTCTCTCTGGGGGTTCAGTTCCTCTATGTTTGAGGTTCAGTTCTTCTCTCTCTGGGGTTCAGTTCCCCTCTCGCTGGGGTTCAGTTCCTCTCTCGCTGGGGTTCAGTTCCTCTCTCTCTGGGGGTTCATTTCCTCTCTCTCTGGGGTTCTGTACCTCTCTCTCTGGGGTTCAGTTCCTCTCTCTCTGGGGGTTCAGTTCCTCTCTCTCTGGGGGTTCAGTTCCTCTCTTTCTGGGGTTCAGTTCCACTCTCTCTGGGGTTCAGTTCCTCTCTCTGGGGTTCATTTCCTCTTTCTGGGGTTCAGTTCCTCTCTCTCTGGAGGTTCAGTTCCTCTCGTGCTGGGGTTCAATTCCTCTCTCTGTGGGGGTTCAGTTCTTCTCTCTCGGGGGTTTCAGTTCCTCTCTTTCTGGGATTCAGTTCCCCTCTCTCTCTGGGGGTTCAGTTCCTCTCTCTCGGGGGGTTCATTTCCTCTCTTTCTGGGGTTCGGTTCCACTCTCTCTGGGGTTTCAGTTCCTGTCTCTCTCTGCGGGTTCAGCTCCGGTCTCTCTCTGGAGTTAAGTTCCTCTCTCTCTCTCTCTCTCTGGGGGTTCAGTTCCTCTCTCTCTATGGGTGTACAGTTCTGCTCTCTGGGGTTCAGTTCCTCTCTCTCTGGGGTTCAGTTCCTCTCTCTCTCTGGGCGTACAGTTCAGCTCTCTGGGGTTCAGTTCCTCTCTCTCTGGAGTTCAGTTCCACTCTCTCTGGGGTTCAGTTCCTCTCTCTCTGGGTTTCAGTTCCTCTCTCTCGCGGGTTCAGTTTGTCTCTCTCTCTCTGGGGTTCAGTTCCTCTCACTCTGGGGGTTCAGTTCCTCGCTCTCTGGGGGTTCAGTTCCTCGCTCTCTGGGGGTTCAGTTCCTCTTTCTTTGAGGTTCAGTTCCTCTCTCTGGGGGTTCAGTTCCTCTCCCTCTTGAGGTTCAGTACCTCTCTCTCTGAGGTTCAGTTCCTCTCTCTCTGGGGGTTCAGTTCCTCTATGTTTGAGGTTCAGTTCTTCTCTCTCTGGGGTTCAGTTCCCCTCTCGCTGGGGTTCAGTTCCTCTCTCGCTGGGGTTCAGTTCCTCTCTCTCTGGGGGTTCATTTCCTCTCTCTCTGGGGTTCTGTACCTCTCTCTCTGGGGTTCAGTTCCTCTCTCTCTGGGGGTTCAGTTCCTCTCTCTCTGGGGGTTCAGTTCCTCTCTTTCTGGGGTTCAGTTCCACTCTCTCTGGGGTTCAGTTCCTCTCTCTGGGGTTCATTTCCTCTTTCTGGGGTTCAGTTCCTCTCTCTCTGGAGGTTCAGTTCCTCTCGTGCTGGGGTTCAATTCCTCTCTCTGTGGGGGTTCAGTTCTTCTCTCTCGGGGGTTTCAGTTCCTCTCTTTCTGGGATTCAGTTCCCCTCTCTCTCTGGGGGTTCATTTCCTCTCTCTGGGCGTTCAGTTCCTCTCCCTCTGGAGGTTCAGTTCCTCTCTCTAGGGGGGTTCAGTTCCTCTCTCTCGTGGGGTTCAGTTCCTCTCTTTCTGCGGTTCAGTTCCACTCTCTCTGGGGTTCAGTTCCTCTCTCTCGGGTTCATTTCCTCTTTCTGGGGTTCACTTCCTCTCTCTCTGGAGGTTCAGTTCCTCTCTCTCTGGAGGTTCAGTTCCTCTCTCTCGGGGGGTTCAGTTCCTCTCTCTCGGGGCGTTCAGTTCCTCTCTCTCTGGGCGTTCAGTTCCTCTCCCTCTGGAGGTTCAGTTCCTCTCTCTAGGGGGGTTCAGTTCCTCTCTCTTGTGGGGTTCAGCTCCTCTCTTTCTGGGGTTCAGTTCCTCTCTCTCTCCGGTGTTCAGTTCCTCTCTCTCTCTGGTGGTTCACTTCCTCTCTCTCTGGGGTTCAGTTCCTCTCTCTCTGGGGGTTCAGTTCCTCTCTCTCTGGGGGTTCAGTTCCTCTCGCTCTGGGGGTTCAGTTCCTCTCTCTCTGGTGGTTCAGTTCCTCTCTGGGGGTTCAGTTGCTCTTTCTCTGGGGGTTCATTTCCTCTCTCTGGGCGTTCAGTTCCTCTCCCTCTGGAGATTCAGTTCCTCTCTCTCGGGGGGTTCAGTTCCTCTCTCTCGTGGGGTTCAGTTCCTCTCTTTCTGGGGTTCAGTTCCTCTCTCTCTCCGGTGTTCAGTTCCTCTCTCTCTCTGGTGGTTCACTTCCTCTCTCTCTGGGGGTTCAGTTCCTCTCTCTCTGGGGGTTCAGTTCCTCTTTCTCTGGGGGTTCAGTTTCTCTCTCTCCGGGGTTCAGTTTCTCTCTCTCTGGTGGTTCAGTTGCTCTTTCTCTCTGGGGGTGCAGTTCCTCTCTATATCCGGGGTTCAGTTCCTCTCTCTCTGGTGGTTGAGTTTCTCTGTCTCTGGGGTTCAGTTCCTTTCTCTCTCACTGGGGTTTCAGTTCCTCTCTCTCTGGGATTCAATTCCCCTCTCTTTCTGCGGTTCAGTTCCTCTTTCTCTCCGGGATTCAGTTCCTCTCTCGCTCTGGTGGTTGAGTTTCTCTGTCTCTGGGTTACAGTTCCTTTCCCTCTCACTGGGGTTTCAGTTCCTCTCTCTCTGGGATTCAGTTCCCCTCTCTCTCTGGGGGTTCAATTTCTCTCTCGATCTCTCGGTTTCAGTTCCTCCCTCTGGGGATTGAGTTCCTCTCTCTCTGTGGTTCAGTTCCTCTCTCTCTCTCTGTGGTTCAGTTCCTCTCTCTGGGGGTTCAGTTCCTCTCTCTCTGAGATTCAGTTCCCTCTCTCTCTGAGATTCAGTTCCCTCTCTCTCTGAGATTCAGTTCCCTCTCTCTCTGGGATTCAGTTCCCTCTCTCACTCTGGTGGTTTCAGTTCCTCTCACTCTGGGATTCAGTTCGCCTCTCTCTCTCTGGGGTTCAATTTCTCTCTCTCTGGGGTTCAGTTCCTCTCTCTTTATCGTTCAGATCCTCTCTCTCTCTGGTTCAGTTCCTCTCTCTTTGTGGTTCAGATCCTCTCTCTCTGGTGGTTCAGATCCTCTCTCACTGGGGGTTCAGTTCCTCTGTCTCTGGGGTTCAGTTCCCCTCTCTCTGGGGTTCAGTTCCTCTCTCTCTGGGGATTCAGTTCCTCGCTCTCTGGAGGTTCAGTTCCTCTCTCTCTGGGGTTCAGTTCCTCTCTCTCTGGGGGTTCATTTCCTCTCTCTCTGGGGGTTCAGTTCCTCTCTCTGGGCGTTTAGTTCTTCTCTCTCTATGGTTCAGTTCATCTGTCTCTGTGGTTCAGTTCCTTTCTCTCTCTCTGGAGTTTCAGTTCTTCTCTCTGGGGTTCAGTTCTCCCTGGTGGTACAGTTCCTCTCTCTCTGGGTGTTCAGTTCCTCTCTCTCTGGGTGTTCAGTTCCTCTCTCTCTCTGGGTGTTCAGTTCCTCTCTCTTTGTGGTTCAGATCCTCTCTCTCTTGGGGTTCAGTTCCTCTCTCTCTGGGGGTTCAGTTCCTCTCTCTCTGGGTGTTCAGTTCCTCTCTCTCTTGGGGTTCAGTTCCTCTCTCTCTGGGGGTTCAGTTCCTCTCTCTCTGGGGGTTCAGTTCCTCTCTCTCTTGGGGTTCAGTTCCTCTCTCTCTTGGGGTTCAGTTCCTCTCTCTCTGGGGGTTCAGTTCCTCTCTCTCTGGGGGTTCAGTTCCTCTTTATCTGGGGGTTCAGTTCCTCTCTATCTCTGGGGTTCAGTTTCTCTCTCTCTGGTGGTTCAGTTCCTCTCTCTCTGGGGATGCAGTTCCTCTCTCTCTGGGGATGCTGTTCCTCTCTCTCTGGGGATGCAGTTCCTCTCTCTCTGGGGGTTCAGTTCCTCTCTCTCTGGGGATTCAGTTCCTCTCTCTCTACGGGTTCAGTTACTTTCTCTCTCACTGGGGTTTCAGTTCCTCTCTCTCTGGGATTCAGTTCCCGTCTCTCTCTCGGGGTTCAATTCCTCTCTCTCTGGGATTCAGTTCGCCTCTCTCTCTGGGAGTGCAATTTCTCTCTCTATCTCTCGGTTTCAGTTCCTCACTCTGGGGGTTCAGTTCCTCTCTCTCTGGGGTTCAGTTCCTCCCTCTTTATGGTTCAGATCCTCTCTCTCTGCGGTTCAGTTCCTCTCTCTCTCTCTGGGGTTCAGTTCCTCTCTCTCTCTCTGGGGTTCAGTTCCTCTCTCTTTGTGGTTCAGATCCTCTCTCTCTGATGGCTCAGCTCCTCTCTCACTGGGGGTTCAGTTCCTCTCTCTCTGGGGTTCAGTTCCCCTCTCTATGGGGTACAGTTCCTCTCTCTCTGGGGATTCAGATCCTCGCTCTCTGGAGGTTCAGTTCCTCTCTCTCTGGGGGTTCAGTTCCTCTCTCTCTGGGGGTTCAGTTCCTCTCTCTCTGGGGGTTCAGTTCCTCTCTCTGGGGGTTCAGTTCTTCTCTCTCTGTGGTTCAGTTCCTCTGTCTCTGTGGTTCAGTTCCTTTCTCTCTCTCTGGAGTTTCAGTTCTTCTCTCTGGTGGTTCAGTTCTCCCTGGCGGTACAGTTGCTCTCTCTCTGGGGTTCAGTTCCTCTCTCTCTGCGGGTTCCGTTCCTCTCTCTCTGGGGGTTCAGTTCCTCTCTCTCTGGGTGTTCAGTTCCTCTCTGGCTGGGGGTTCAGTTCCTCTCTCTCTCGGGGTTCAGTTCCTCTCTCTCTGATGGTTCAGTTCCTCTTTCTCTGGGGGTTCAATTCCTCTCTATTTCCGGGGTTCAGTTTCTCTCTCTCTGGTGGTTCAGTTCCTCTCTCTCTGGGGGTGCAGTTCCTCTCCATATCCGGGGTTCAGTTCCTCTCTCTCTGGTGGTTGAGTTTCTCTGTCTCTGGGGTTCAGTTCCTTTCTCTCTCACTGGGGTTTCAGTTCCGCTCTCTCTGGGATTCAATTCCCATCTCTTTCTGTGGTTCAGCTCCTCTCTCTCTCCGGGGGTGCAGTTCCTCTCGATCTCTGGGGTTCAGTTCCTCTCTCTCTCTGGTGGTTCAGTTCCTCTCTCTCTGGGGTTCAGTTCCTCTCTCTCTGGGGTTCAGTTCCTCTTTCTCTGGGGGTTCAGTTCCTCTCTATCTCTGGGGTTCAGTTTCTCTCTCTCTGGTGGTTCAGTTCCTCTCTCTCTGGGGATGCAGTTCCTCTCTCTCTGGGGATGCTGTTCCTCTCTCTCTGGGGATGCAGTTCCTCTCTCTCTGGGGGTTCAGTTCCTCTCTCTCTGGGGATTCAGTTCCTCTCTCTCTACGGGTTCAGTTACTTTCTCTCTCACTGGGGTTTCAGTTCCTCTCTCTCTGGGATTCAGTTCCCGTCTCTCTCTGGGGGTTCAATTCCTCTCTCTCTGGGATTCAGTTCGCCTCTCTCTCTGGGAGTTCAATTTCTCTCTCTATCTCTCGGTTTCAGTTCCTCACTCTGGGGGTTCAGTTCCTCTCTCTCTGGGGTTCAGTTCCTCCCTCTTTATGGTTCAGATCCTCTCTCTCTGCGGTTCAGTTCCTCTCTCTCTCTCTGGGGTTCAGTTCCTCTCTCTCTCTCTGGGGTTCAGTTCCTCTCTCTTTGTGGTTCAGATCCTCTCTCTCTGATGGCTCAGCTCCTCTCTCACTGGGGGTTCAGTTCCTCTCTCTCTGGGGTTCAGTTCCCCTCTCTCTGGGGTACAGTTCCTCTCTCTCTGGGGATTCAGATCCTCGCTCTCTGGAGGTTCAGTTCCTCTCTCTCTGGGGGTTCAGTTCCTCTCTCTCTGGGGGTTCAGTTCCTCTCTCTCTGGGGGTTCAGTTCCTCTCTCTGGGGGTTCAGTTCTTCTCTCTCTGTGGTTCAGTTCCTCTGTCTCTGTGGTTCAGTTCCTTTCTCTCTCTCTGGAGTTTCAGTTCTTCTCTCTGGTGGTTCAGTTCTCCCTGGCGGTACAGTTGCTCTCTCTCTGGGGTTCAGTTCCTCTCTCTCTGCGGGTTCCGTTCCTCTCTCTCTGGGGGTTCAGTTCCTCTCTCTCTGGGTGTTCAGTTCCTCTCTGGCTGGGGGTTCAGTTCCTCTCTCTCTCGGGGTTCAGTTCCTCTCTCTCTGATGGTTCAGTTCCTCTTTCTCTGGGGGTTCAGTTCCTCTCTATTTCCGGGGTTCAGTTTCTCTCTCTCTGGTGGTTCAGTTCCTCTCTCTCTGGGGGTGCAGTTCCTCTCCATATCCGGGGTTCAGTTCCTCTCTCTCTGGTGGTTGAGTTTCTCTGTCTCTGGGGTTCAGTTCCTTTCTCTCTCACTGGGGTTTCAGTTCCGCTCTCTCTGGGATTCAATTCCCATCTCTTTCTGTGGTTCAGCTCCTCTCTCTCTCCGGGGGTGCAGTTCCTCTCGATCTCTGGGGTTCAGTTCCTCTCTCTCTCTGGTGGTTCAGTTCCTCTCTCTCTGGGGTTCAGTTCCTCTCTCTCTGGGGTTCAGTTCCTCTCTATCTCTGGGGTTCAGTTCCTCTTTCTGGGGGTTCAGTTCCTCTCTCTCTGGGGTTCAGTTCCCTCTCTCTCTGGGGTTCAAATTCTCTCTCTCTGGGGTTCAGTTCCTCTCTCTTTATCGTTCAGATCCTCTCTCTCTCTGGTTCAGTTCCTCTCTCTTTGTGGTTCAGATCCTCTCTCTCTGGTGGTTCAGATCCTCTCTCACTGGGGGTTCAGTTCCTCTGTCTCTGGGGTTCAGTTCCCCTCTCTCTGGGGTTCAGTTCCTCTCTCTCTGGGGATTCAGTTCCTCGCTCTCTGGAGGTTCAGTTCCTCTCTCTCTGGGGTTCAGTTCCTCTCTCTCTGGGGGTTCATTTCCTCTCTCTCTGGGGGTTCAGTTCCTCTCTCTGGGCGTTCAGTTCTTCTCTCTCTATGGTTCAGTTCATCTGTCTCTGTGGTTCAGTTCCTTTCTCTCTCTCTGGAGTTTCAGTTCTTCTCTCTGGGGTTCAGTTCTCCCTGGTGGTACAGTTGCTCTCTCTCTGGGGTTCAGTTCCTCTCTAACTGGGGGTTCAGTTCCTCTCTCTCTTGGGGTTCAGTTCCTCTCTCTCTGGGGGTTCAGTTCCTCTCTCTCTGGGGGTTCAGTTCCTCTTTATCTCTGGGGTTCAGTTTCTCTCTATCTCTGGGGTTCAGTTTCTCTCTCTCTGGTGGTTCAGTTCCTCTCTCTCTGGGGATGCAGTTCCTCTCTCTCTGGGGATGCAGTTCCTCTCTCTCTGGGGGTTCAGTTCCTCTCTCTCTGGGGTTCAGTTCCTCTCTCTCTGGGGATTCAGTTCCTCTCCCTCTGGGGATTCAGTTCCTCTCTCTCTAGGGGTTCAGTTACTTTCTCTCTCACTGGGGTTTCAGTTCCTCTCTCTCTGGGATTCAGTTCCCCTCTCTCTCTGGGGGTTCAATTCCTCTCTCTCTGGGATTCAGTTCCCCTCTCTCTCTGGGAGTTCAATTTCTCTCTCTATCTCTCGGTTTCAGTTCCTCACTCTGGGGGTTCAGTTCCTCTCTCTCTGGGGTTCAGTTCCTCCCTCTTTATGGTTCAGATCCTCTCTCTCTGCGGTTCAGTTCCTCTCTCTCTCTCTGGGGTTCAGTTCCTCTCTCTCTCTCTGGGGTTCAGTTCCTCTCTCTTTGTGGTTCAGATCCTCTCTCTCTGATGGCTCAGCTCCTCTCTCACTGGGGGTTCAGTTCCTCTCTCTCTGGAGTTCAGTTCCTCTCTTTCTGGGGGTTCAGTTCCTCTCTCTGGGGGTTCAGTTCTTCTCTCTCTGTGGTTCAGTTCCTCTGTCTCTGTGGTTCAGTTCCTTTCTCTCTCTCTGGAGTTTCAGTTCTTCTCTCTGGTGGTTCAGTTCTCCCTGGCGGTACAGTTGCTCTCTCTCTGGGGTTCAGTTCCTCTCTCTCTGCGGGTTCCGTTCCTCTCTCTCTGGGGGTTCAGTTCCTCTCTCTCTGGGTGTTCAGTTCCTCTCTGGCTGGGGGTTCAGTTCCTCTCTCTCTAGGGGTTCAGTTCCTCTCTCTCTGATGGTTCAGTTCCTCTTTCTCTGGGGGTTCAGTTCCTCTCTATTTCCGGGGTTCAGTTTCTCTCTCTCTGGTGGCTCAGTTCCTCTCTCTCTGGGGGTGCAGTTCCTCTCCATATCCGGGGTTCAGTTCCTCTCTCTCTGGTGGTTGAGTTTCTCTGTCTCTGGGGTTCAGTTCCTTTCTCTCTCACTGGGGTTTCAGTTCCGCTCTCTCTGGGATTCAATTCCCATCTCTTTCTGTGGTTCAGCTCCTCTCTCTCTCCGGGGGTGCAGTTCCTCTCTATCTCTGGGGTTCAGTTCCTCTCTCTCTCTGGTGGTTCAGTTCCTCTCTCTCTGGGGTTCAGTTCCTCTCTCTCTGGGGTTCAGTTCCTCTCTATCTCTGGGGTTCAGTTCCTCTTTCTGGGGGTTCAGTTCCTCTCTCTCTGGGGTTCAGTTCCCTCTCTCTCTGGGGTTCAATTTCTCTCTCTCTGGGGTTCAGTTCCTCTCTCTTTATCGTTCAGATCCTCTCTCTCTCTGGTTCAGTTCCTCTCTCTTTGTGGTTCAGATCCTCTCTCTCTGGTGGTTCAGATCCTCTCTCACTGGGGGTTCAGTTCCTCTGTCTCTGGGGTTCAGTTCCCCTCTCTCTGGGGTTCAGTTCCTCTCTCTCTGGGGATTCAGTTCCTCGCTCTCTGGAGGTTCAGTTCCTCTCTCTCTGGGGTTCAGTTCCTCTCTCTCTGGGGGTTCATTTCCTCTCTCTCTGGGGGTTCAGTTCCTCTCTCTGGGCGTTCAGTTCTTCTCTCTCTATGGTTCAGTTCATCTGTCTCTGTGGTTCAGTTCCTTTCTCTCTCTCTGGAGTTTCAGTTCTTCTCTCTGGGGTTCAGTTCTCCCTGGTGGTACAGTTGCTCTCTCTCTGGGGTTCAGTTCCTCTCTAACTGGGGGTTCAGTTCCTCTCTCTCTTGGGGTTCAGTTCCTCTCTCTCTGGGGGTTCAGTTCCTCTCTCTCTGGGGGTTCAGTTCCTCTCTCTCTGGGGGTTCAGTTCCTCTTTATCTCTGGGGTTCAGTTTCTCTCTATCTCTGGGGTTCAGTTTCTCTCTCTCTGGTGGTTCAGTTCCTCTCTCTCTGGGGATGCAGTTCCTCTCTCTCTGGGGATGCAGTTCCTCTCTCTCTGGGGGTTCAGTTCCTCTCTCTCTGGGGTTCAGTTCCTCTCTCTCTGGGGATTCAGTTCCTCTCCCTCTGGGGATTCAGTTCCTCTCTCTCTAGGGGTTCAGTTACTTTCTCTCTCACTGGGGTTTCAGTTCCTCTCTCTCTGGGATTCAGTTCCCCTCTCTCTCTGGGGGTTCAATTCCTCTCTCTCTGGGATTCAGCTCGCCTCTCTCTCTGGGAGTTCAATTTCTCTCTCTATCTCTCGGTTTCAGTTCCTCACTCTGGGGGTTCAGTTCCTCTCTCTTTGGGGTTCAGTTCCTCCCTCTTTATGGTTCAGATCCTCTCTCTCTGCGGTTCAGTTCCTCTCTCTCTCTCTGGGGTTCAGTTCCTCTCTCTCTCTCTGGGGTTCAGTTCCTCTCTCTTTGTGGTTCAGATCCTCTCTCTCTGATGGCTCAGCTCCTCTCTCACTGGGGGTTCAGTTCCTCTCTCTCTGGGGTTCAGTTCCCCTCTCTCTGGGGTACAGTTCCTCTCTCTCTGGGGATTCAGATCCTCGCTCTCTGGAGGTTCAGTTCCTCTCTCTCTGGGGGTTCAGTTCCTCTCTCTCTGGGGGTTCAGTTCCTCTCTCTCTGGAGTTCAGTTCCTCTCTTTCTGGGGGTTCAGTTCCTCTCTCTGGGGGTTCAGTTCTTCTCTCTCTGTGGTTCAGTTCCTCTGTCTCTGTGGTTCAGTTCCTTTCTCTCTCTCTGGAGTTTCAGTTCTTCTCTCTGGTGGTTCAGTTCTCCCTGGCGGTACAGTTGCTCTCTCTCTGGAGTTCAGTTCCTCTCTCTCTGCGGGTTCCGTTCCTCTCTCTCTGGGGGTTCAGTTCCTCTCTCTCTGGGTGTTCAGTTCCTCTCTGGCTGGGGGTTCAGTTCCTCTCTCTCTAGGGGTTCAGTTCCTCTCTCTCTGATGGTTCAGTTCCTCTTTCTCTGGGGGTTCAGTTCCTCTCTATTTCCGGGGTTCAGTTTCTCTCTCTCTGGTGGTTCAGTTCCTCTCTCTCTGGGGGTGCAGTTCCTCTCCATATCCGGGCTTCAGTTCCTCTCTCTCTGGTGGTTGAGTTTCTCTGTCTCTGGGGTTCAGTTCCTTTCTCTCTCACTGGGGTTTCAGTTCCGCTCTCTCTGGGATTCAATTCCCATCTCTTTCTGTGGTTCAGCTCCTCTCTCTCTCCGGGGGTGCAGTTCCTCTCGATCTCTGGGGTTCAGTTCCTCTCTCTCTCTGGTGGTTCAGTTCCTCTCTCTCTGGGGTTCAGTTCCTCTCTCTCTGGGGTTCAGTTCCTCTCTATCTCTGGGGTTCAGTTCCTCTTTCTGGGGGTTCAGTTCCTCTCTCTCTGGGGTTCAATTTCTCTCTCTCTGGGGTTCAGTTCCTCTCTCTTTATCGTTCAGATCCTCTCTCTCTCTGGTTCAGTTCCTCTCTCTTTGTGGTTCAGATCCTCTCTCTCTGGTGGTTCAGATCCTCTCTCACTGGGGGTTCAGTTCCTCTGTCTCTGGGGTTCAGTTCCCCTCTCTCTGGGGTTCAGTTCCTCTCTCTCTGGGGATTCAGTTCCTCGCTCTCTGGAGGTTCAGTTCCTCTCTCTCTGGGGTTCAGTTCCTCTCTCTCTGGGGGTTCATTTCCTCTCTCTCTGGGGGTTCAGTTCCTCTCTCTGGGCGTTCAGTTCTTCTCTCTCTATGGTTCAGTTCATCTGTCTCTGTGGTTCAGTTCCTTTCTCTCTCTCTGGAGTTTCAGTTCTTCTCTCTGGGGTTCAGTTCTCCCTGGTGGTACAGTTGCTCTCTCTCTGGGGTTCAGTTCCTCTCTTACTGGGGGTTCAGTTCCTCTCTCTCTTGGGGTTCAGTTCCTCTCTCTCTGGGGTTCAGTTCCTCTCTCTCTGGGGGTTCAGTTCCTCTTTATCTCTGGGGTTCAGTTTCTCTCTATCTCTGGGGTTCAGTTTCTCTCTCTCTGGTGGTTCAGTTCCTCTCTCTCTGGGGATGCAGTTCCTCTCTCTCTGGGGATGCAGTTCCTCTCTCTCTGGAGGTTCAGTTCCTCTCTCTCTGGGGTTCAGTTCCTCTCTCTCTGGGGATTCAGTTCCTCTCCCTCTGGGGATTCAGTTCCTCTCTCTCTAGGGGTTCAGTTACTTTCTCTCTCACTGGGGTTTCAGTTCCTCTCTCTCTGGGATTCAGTTCCCCTCTCTCTCTGGGGGTTCAATTCCTCTCTCTCTGGGATTCAGCTCGCCTCTCTCTCTGGGAGTTCAATTTCTCTCTCTATCTCTCGGTTTCAGTTCCTCACTCTGGGGGTTCAGTTCCTCTCTCTCTGGGGTTCAGTTCCTCCCTCTTTATGGTTCAGATCCTCTCTCTCTGCGGTTCAGTTCCTCTCTCTCTCTCTGGGGTTCAGTTCCTCTCTCTCTCTCTGGGGTTCAGTTCCTCTCTCTTTGTGGTTCAGATCCTCTCTCTCTGATGGCTCAGCTCCTCTCTCACTGGGGGTTCAGTTCCTCTCTCTCTGGGGTTCAGTTCCCCTCTCTCTGGGGTACAGTTCCTCTCTCTCTGGGGATTCAGATCCTCGCTCTCTGGAGGTTCAGTTCCTCTCTCTCTGGGGGTTCAGTTCCTCTCTCTCTGGGGGTTCAGTTCCTCTCTCTCTGGAGTTCAGTTCCTCTCTTTCTGGGGGTTCAGTTCCTCTCTCTGGGGGTTCAGTTCTTCTCTCTGGGGGTTCAGTTCTTCTCTCTCTGTGGTTCAGTTCCTCTGTCTCTGTGGTTCAGTTCCTTTCTCTCTCTCTGGAGTTTCAGTTCTTCTCTCTGGTGGTTCAGTTCTCCCTGGCGGTACAGTTGCTCTCTCTCTGGAGTTCAGTTCCTCTCTCTCTGCGGGTTCCGTTCCTCTCTCTCTGGGGGTTCAGTTCCTCTCTCTCTGGGTGTTCAGTTCCTCTCTGGCTGGGGGTTCAGTTCCTCTCTCTCTAGGGGTTCAGTTCCTCTCTCTCTGATGGTTCAGTTCCTCTTTCTCTGGGGGTTCAGTTCCTCTCTATTTCCGGGGTTCAGTTTCTCTCTCTCTGGTGGTTCAGTTCCTCTCTCTCTGGGGGTGCAGTTCCTCTCCATATCCGGGGTTCAGTTCCTCTCTCTCTGGTGGTTGAGTTTCTCTGTCTCTGGGGTTCAGTTCCTTTCTCTCTCACTGGGGTTTCAGTTCCGCTCTCTCTGGGATTCAATTCCCATTTCTTTCTGTGGTTCAGCTCCTCTCTCTCTCCGGGGGTGCAGTTCCTCTCTATCTCTGGGGTTCAGTTCCTCTCTCTCTCTGGTGGTTCAGTTCCTCTCTCGCTGGGGTTCAGTTCCTCTCTCTCTGGGGTTCAGTTCCTCTCTATCTCTGGGGTTCAGTTCCTCTCTATCTCTGGGGTTCAGTTCCTCTTTCTGGGGGTTCAGTTCCTCTCTCTCTGGGGTTCAGTTCCCTCTCTCTCTGGGATTCAGTTCCCTCTCTCTCTGGGATTCAGTTCCCTCTCTCTCTGGGATTCAGTTCCCTCTCTCTCTGGGTTTCAGTTCGCCTCTCTCTCTGGGGGTTCAATTTCTCTCTCTATCACTCGGTTTCAGTTCCTCACTCTGGGGGTTCAGTTCCTCTCTCTCTTCCTGGGGGTTCATTTCCTCTCTCTCTCTCTCTGGGGTTCAGTTCCTCACTCTCTGGGGTTCAGTTCCTCTCTCTATTTGGTTCAGATCCTATCTCTCTCTCTGGGGTTCAGTTCCACTCTCTCTCTCTCTCTCTCTGGAGTTCAGTTTCTCTCTCTTTGTGGTTTAGATCCTCTCTCTCTGGGGGTAAAGTTCCCTCTCTCTCTGGGATTCAGTTCCTCTCTCTCTGGGATTCAGTTCCCTCTCTCTCTGGGATTCAGTTCCCTCTCTCTCTGGGTTTCAGTTCGCCTCTCTCTCTGGGGGTTCAATTTCTCTCTCTATCTCTCGGTTTCAGTTCCTCACTCTGGGGGTTCAGTTCCTCTCTCTCTTCCTGGGGGTTCATTTCCTCTCTCTCTGGGGTTCAGTTCCTCACTCTCTGGGGTTCAGTTCCTCTCTCTATTTGGTTCAGATCCTATCTCTCTCTCTGGGGTTCAGTTCCTCTCTCTCTCTCTCTCTCTCTCTCTCTGGAGTTCAGTTTCTCTCTCTTTGTGGTTTAGATCCTCTCTCTCTGGGGGTAAAGTTCCTCTCTCTCTGGGGTTCAGTTCCCCTCTCTCTGGGGTTCAGTTCCTCTCTCTCTGGGGATTCAGTTCCTCGCTCTCTGGAGGTTCAGTTCCTCTTTCTCTGGGGGTTCAGTTCCTCTCTCTCTGGGGGTTCAGTTCCTCTCTCTCTGGGGGTTCAGTTCCTCTCTCTGGGGGTTCTGTTCTTCTCTCTCTGTGGTTCAGTTCCTCCCTTGGATTCTGTTCCTCTCTCTGTCTGGGGGTTCAGTTCCTCTCTCTGTCTGGGGGTTCAGTTCCACTCTCTCTGGAATTCAGTTCCTCTCTCTCTGCTGATCATTTACACTCTCTCTGGTGGTTCAGTTCCTCTCTCTCTGATGGTTCAGTTCCTCTGTCCCTGGTATTCAATTCCTCTCTCTCTGGGGCTCAGTTTCTCTCTCTCTGGTATTCAATTCCTCTCTCTCTGGGGTTCAGTTCCTCTCTCTGGGGTTCAGTTCCTCTCTCTCTGGGGGTTCAGTTCCACTCTCTCTGGAATTCAGTTCCTCTCTCTCTGCTGATCAATGACACTCTCTCTGGTGGTTCAGTTCCTCTCTCTCTGATGGTTCAAT
Organism: Heptranchias perlo; assembly: GCF_035084215.1. NCBI lineage: Eukaryota > Metazoa > Chordata > Chondrichthyes > Hexanchiformes > Hexanchidae > Heptranchias > Heptranchias perlo. Next base: position 117,103 of record NW_027139261.1, read on the forward strand.
TGCTCTGTCCCTGGTATTCAATTCCTCTCTCTCTGGGGCTCAGTTTCTCTCTCTCTGGGCGTTTAGTTCCTCTCTCTGGGGGTTCAGTTCTTCCTTCTGGGGGTTCAGTTCCTCTCTCTCCTGGATTCAGTTCTTCTCTCTCTGGTGGTTCAGTTCCACTGTCTCTGGTATTCAATTCCTCTCTCTCTAGGATTCTGTTCCTCTCTCTCTGGGGGTTCAGTTCCACTCTCTCTGGAATTCAGTTCCTCTCTCTCTGCTGATCAATTACACTCTCTCTGGTGGTTCAGTTCCTCTCTCTCTGATGGTTCAGTTCCACTGTCTCTGGTATTCAATTCCTCTCTCTCTGGGGCTCAGTTCCTCTCTCTGGGGTTCAGTTCCTCTCTCTCTGGGGGTTTAGTTCCTCTCTCTGGGGGTTCAGTTCTTCTCTTTGGGGGTTCAGTTCCTCTCTCTCCGGGATTCAGTTCTTCTCTCTGGGGTTCAGTTCCTCTCTCTCTGGGGTTCAGTTCCTCTCTCTCTGGGGTTCAGTTGCTCACTCTGTGGGGTTTCAGTTCCTCTCTCACACCCTTTGGGGGTTCACTTCCTTTCTCTCTCTCTGGTGTTCAGTTCCTCTCTCTGGTGTTCAGTTCCTCTCTCTTTGTAGATTCAGTTCCTCTCTCTGGGGTTCACTTCCTCTCTCTGGGGTTCAATTCCTCTCTCTGTGGATCAATTCCTCTCTCTCTGGGGGTTCAGTTTTTCTCTCTTTCTGGGCTTCAGTTCCTCTCTGGGAGTTCATCACCTGACTCTTGGTGGTTCAATTCCTCTCTCTGGGGGTTCAGTTCCTCACTGGGGTTCAGTTATTCTCTCTGGGGTTCAGTTCCTCTCTCTCTGGGGTTCAGTTCCTTTCTCCCTCTGGGGTTAAGTTCCTCTCTCTCTGGTGGTTAACTTCCTCTCTCTCTGGGGGTTCAGTTCCTCTCTCTGTCTGGGGGTTCAGTTCCTCTCTCTGTCTGGGGGTTCAGTTCCTCTCTCTGTCTGGGGGTTCAGTTCCTCTCTCTCTGGGGTTCAGTTCCTCTCTCTGTCTGGGTTTAAGTTCCTCTCCCTCTGGGGGTTCAGATGCTCTCTCTGGGGGTTCAGATCCTCTCTCTCCGGTGTTCAGTTCCTCCGTCCCTCTGGAGATTCAGTTCCTCTCTCTCTCTGGGGGTTCAGTTCCTCTCTCTCTCTGGGGGTTGAGTTCCTCTCTCCCTCTGGGGGTTCATTTCCTCTCTCTGGGGTTTCAGATCCTCTCTTTCTGGGCTTCAGTTCCTCTCTCCCTCTGGGGATTTATTTCCTCTCTCTTTCTGGGCTTCAGTTCCTCTCTCTCTCTGGGATTTAGTTCCTCTCTCTCTCTCTGGGGTTCAGTTCCTCTCTCTCTGGTGGTTCAGTTCCTCTCTCTCTCTGGGGGTTCAGTTCCTCTCTCTCTCTCTGGGGCATCAATTCCTCTCTCTCTGGGGATTCATTTCCTCTCTCTCTCTCTCTAGGATTCACTTCTGCTCTCTCTGGGGTTCAGTTCCTCTCTCACTCTGGGGGTTCAGTTCCTCTCTCTGCGGTACAGTTCCTCTATCTGGGGTTCAGTTCCTTGCTCTGTGGGTTCAGTACTTCTTTCTCTGGGGGTTCAGTTCCTCTCTCTCCGGTGGTTCAGTTCCACTGTCTCTGGGATTCAATTCCTCTCTCTCTGGCGTTCAGTTCCTCCCTCTGGGGGTGCAGTTCCTCTCTCGCTGGGGGTTCAGTTCTTCTCTCTGGGGTTCAGTTCCTCGCTCACGCGTTCAGTTCTTCTCTTTCTCTGGTGGTTTTTTTTATTTTTATTTTTTTATTTATTCGTTCATGGGATGTGGGCGTCGCTGGCAAGGCCGGCACTTATTGCCCATCCCTAATTGCCCTCGAGAAGGTGGTGGTGAGCCGCCTTCTTGAACCGCTGCAGTCCGTGTGGTGAAGGTTCTCCCACGATGCTGTTAGGAAGGGAGTTCCAGGATTTTGACCCAGCGACGATGAAGGAACGGCGATATATTTCCAAGTCGGGATGGTGTGTGACTTGGAGGGGAACGTGCAGGTGGTGTTGTTCCCATGTACCTGCTGCCCTTGTCCTTCTAGGTGGTAGAGGTCGCGGGTTTGGGAGGTGCTGTTGAAGAAGCCTTGGCGAGTTGCTGCAGTGCATCCTGTGGATGGTACACACTGCAGCCACTGTGCGCCGGTGGTGAAGGGAGTGAATGTTTAGGGTGGTGGATGGGGTACCAATCAAGCGGGCTGCTTTATCTTGGATGGTGTCGAGCTTCTTGAGTGTTGTTGGAGCTGCACTCATCCAGGCAAGTGGAGAGTATTCCATCACACTCCTGACTTGTGCCTTGTAGATGGTGGAAAGGCTTTGGGGAGTCAGGAGGTGAGTCACTCGCCGCAGAATACCCAGCCTCTGACCTGCTCTTGTAGCCACAGTATTTATATGGCTGGTCCAGTTAAGTTTCTGGTCAATGGTGACCCCCAGGATGTTGATGGTGGGGGATTCGGCGATGGTAATGCCGTTGAATGTCAAGGGGAGGTGGTTAGACTCTCTCTTGTTGGAGATGGTCATTGCCTGGCACTTATCTGGCACGAATGTTACTTGCCACTTATCAGCCCAAGCCTGGACGTTGTCCAGGTCTTGCTGCATGCGGGCTCGGACTGCTTCATTATCTGAGGGGTTGCGAATGGAACTGAACACTGTGCAGTCATCAGCGAACATCCCCATTTCTGACCTTATGATGGAGGGAAGGTCATTGATGAAGCAGCTGAAGATGGTTGGGCCTAGGACACTGCCCTGAGGAACTCCTGCAGCAATGCCCTGGGGCTGAGATGATTGGCCTCCAACAACCACTACCATCTTCCTTTGTGCCAGGTATGACTCCAGCCACTGGAGAGTTTTCCCCCTGATTCCCATTGTCTTCAATTTTACTGGGGCTCCTTGGTGCCACACTCGGTCAAATGCTGCCTTGATGTCAAGGGCAGTCACTCTCACCTCACCTCTGGAATTCAGCTCTTTTGTCCATGTTTGGACCAAGGCTGTAATGAGGTCTGGAGCCGAGTGGTCCTGGCGGAACCCAAACTGAGCATCGGTGAGCAGGTTATTGGTGAGTAAATGCCACTTGATTGCACTGTCGATGACACCTTCCATCACTTTGCTGATGATTGAGAGTAGACTGATGGGGCGGTAATTGGCCGAATTGGATTTGTCCTGCTTTTTGTGGACAGGACATACCTGGGCAATTTTCCACATTGTCGGGTGGATGCCAGTGTTGTAGCTGTACTGGAACAGCTTGGCTAGAGGCGCAGCTAGTTCTGGAGCACAAGTCTTCAGCACTACAGCTGGGATGTTGTCAGGGCCCATAGCCTTTGCTGTATCCAATGCACTCAGCCGTTTCTTGATATCACGTGGAGTGAATCGAATTGGCTGAAGACTGGCTTCCGTGATGGTGGGGATATCGGGAGGAGGCTGAGATGGATCATCCACTCGGCACTTCTGGCTGAAGATGGTTGCAAACGCTTCAGCCTTGTCTTTTGCACTCACGTGCTGGACTCCGCCATCATTGAGGATGGGGATGTTTGCAGAGCCTCCTCCTCCCGTTAGTTGTTTAATTGTCCACCACCATTCACGACTGGATGTGGCAGGACTGCAGAGCTTTGATCTGATCCGTTGGTTGTGGAATCGCTTAGCTCTGTCTACAGCATGTTGCTTCCGCTGTTTAGCATGCATGTAGTCCTGAGTTGTAGCTTCACCAGGTTGGCACCTCATTTTTCGGTACGCCTGGTGCTGCTCCTGGCATGCTCTTCTACACTCCTCATTGAACCAGGGTTGATCCCCTGGCTTGTTGGTAATGGTAGAGTGAGGAATATGCCAGGCCATGAGGTTACAGATTGTGCTGGAATACAATTCTGCTGCTGCTGATGGCCCACAGCGCCTCATGGATGCCCAGTTTTGAACTGCTGGATCTGTTCTGAATCTATCCCATTTAGCACGGTGGTAGTGCCACACAACACGTTGGATGGTGTCCTCAGTGCGAAGACGGGATTTCATCTCCACGAGAACTGTGCGGTGGTCACTCCTACCAATACTGTCATGGACAGATGCATTTGCGACAGGTAGATTGGTGAGGACGAGGTTCAGTTCCTCTCTCTCTGGGGGTTCAGTTCCTCTCTCTCTGGGGGTTCAGTTCCTCTCTCTCTGGGGGTTCAGTTCTTCTCTGACTCTTGGGGGTTCAGTTCCTCTCTCTCTGGGGGTTCAGTTCCTCCCTCTCTGGGGGTTCAGTTCCTCCCTCTCTGGGGGTTGATTTCCTCTCTCTGGGGGTTAGTTCCTCTCTCATTGGGGGTTCAGTTCCTCTCTCTCTCTCTGCGGGTTCAGTTCCTCTCTCTTTGGGGTTCAGTTCCTATCTCTGGGGTTCACTTCCGCTTTCTCTGGTGTTCAGTTCCTCTCTCTCTGGGGGGTACAGTTCCTCCCTCTCTGGGGGGTTCAGTTCCTCTCTCTCTGGGGGTACAATTCCTCTCTCTCTGGGGGTACAGTTCCTCTCTCTCTGGGGGTACAGTTCCTCTCTCTCTGGGGGTACAGTTCCTCTCTCTCTGGGGGGTTCAGTTCCTCTCTCTCTGGGGGTTCAGTTCCTCTCTCTCTGGGGGTTCAGTTCCTCTCTCTCTGGGGGTTCAGTTCCTCTCTCTCTGGGGGTACAGTTCCTCTCTCTCTGGGGGGTTCAGTTCATCTCTCTCTGGGGGTTCAACTCCTCTCTCTCTGGGGGTTCAGTTCCTCTCTCTCTGGGGGTTCAGTTCCTCTCTCTCTGAGGGTTCAGTTCCTCTCTCTCTGGGGGTTCAGTTCCTCTCTCTCTGGGGGTTCAGTTCCTCTCTCTCTGGGGGTTCAGTTCCTCTCTCTCTGGGGTTCAGTTCCTCTCTCTCTGGGGTTAAGTTCCTCTCTCTGGGGTTAAGTTCCTCTCTCTGGAGGTCCAGTTCCGCTCTCTCTGGGGTTCAGCTCCCCTCTCGCTTGGGTTCAGTTCCTTTCTCACTCTGGTGTTCAGTTCCTCTCTCACTCTGGTGTTCAGTTCCACTCTCACTCTGGTGTTCAGATCCACTCTCTGCGGTTCAGTTCCTTTCTCTCTCACTGGGGTTTCAGTTCCTCTCTCTCTGGGGGTTCAGTTCCTCTCTCTCTGGGGGTTCAGTTCCTCTCTCATTGGGGTTCAGTTACTCTTTCTTTCTGGGGTTCAGTTCCTCTCTCTCTCTCTCTCTCTCTCTCTCTCTCTCTCTGCGGGTTTAGTTTCTCTCTTTGGGGTTCAGTTCCTCTCTCTGGGGTTCAGTTCCGCTTTCTCTGGGGTTCAGTTCCGCTTTCTCTGGGGTTCAGTTCCTCTCTCTCTGGGGGTTCAGCTCCTCTCTCTCTGGGGGTTCAGATCCTCTCTCTGTGGTTCACCTCCTCTCTCTGGGGGTTCAGTTCCTCTCTCTCTCTCTCTCTGGGGTTCAGTTCCTCTCTCTCTCTGGGGTCCATTCCTCTCTCTGGGGTCGATTCCTCTCTCTGGGGTTCAGTTCCACTTCTCTGGGGTTCAGTTCCGCTTCTCTGGGGTTCAGGTCCTCTCTCTCTGCGGGTTCAGTTCCTCTCTCTCTCTGATGGTTCAGTTTTTCTCTCTCTTGGATTCAGTTCCTCTCTCTGGGGTTCAGTTCCTCTCTCTGGGGGGATCCGCTCCTCACTCTCTCTCTGGGGTTCAGTTCCTCTCTCACTTCCTCTTGGGGTTCATTTCCTTCCTCCCTCTCTGGTGTTCAGTTCCTCCCTCTCTGGTGTTCAGTTCCTCTCTCTCTGCGGTTCATGTCCTCTCTCTCTGGGGTTCAGTTCCTCCCTCTCTCTGGGATTTCGTTCCTCTCTCTCTCTGGGGTTCAGTTCCTCTCTCTCTCGGGGGTTCAGTTCCTCTCTCTCTCTGGGGTTCAGTTCCTCTCTCTCTCGGGGGTTCAGTTCCTCTCTCTCTCTCTGGGGCATCAGTTCCTCTCTCTCTCTCTGGGGCATCAATTCCTCTCTCTCTGGGGATTCATTTCCTCTCTCTCTCTCTGGGGTTCACTTCTGCTCTCTCTGGGTTCAGTTCCTCTCTCACTCTGGGGGTTCAGTTCCTCTCTCTGGCGGTTCAGTTCCTCTCTCTCTGGGATTCAGTTCTTTTCTCTGGGGTTCAGTTCCTATCTCTCTGGGGTTCAGTTCCTCTCTTCTCTGGGGTTCAGTTGCTCACTCTGTGGCGGTTCAGTTCCTCTCTCACTCCCTCTGGGGGTTCACTTCCTTTCTCTCTCTGGTGTTCAGTTACTTTCTCTTTGCGGATTGAGTTCCTCTCTCTGGGGTTCCATTCCTCTCTCTCTGGGGGTTCAGTTTTTCTCTCTTTGGGATTCAGTTCCACTCTCTCTGGTGGTTCAGTTCCTGTCTTTCTCGGGTTTAGTTCATCATCTGGTAGTTCATCACTTGACTCTTGGTTCAATTGCTCTCTCTGTGGGTTCAGTTCTTCTCTCTGGGGGTTCAGTTGCTCTCTCACTGTGGGTTCAGCTCCTTTCTCTGGGATTCATTTCCTCTCTCTCTGGGATTCAGTTCCTCTCACCCTCTGGGGGTTTAGTTCCTCTCTCTGTCCGGTGGTTCTGTTCCTCGCTCTGTCTGGGGGTTCAGTTCCTCTCTCTGTCTGGGGGTTCAGTTCCCCTCTCTCAGATTCAGTTCCTCTCTATCTGGGATTCAGTTCCTCTCTCTCTGGGGTTCAGTTCGTCTCTCTCTCTGGGGTTATGTTCCTCTCTCTCTCTCTGGGGATTCAGTTCAACTCGCTCTCTCTGGGGATTCAGTCCCTCTCTCTCTCTGGGGTTCAGTTCCTCTCTCTCTCTGGGGTTCAGTTCCTATCTCTCTCTGGGGATTCAGTTCCTCTCGCTCTCTCTGGGGATTCAGTCCCTCTCGCTCTCTCTGGGGATTCAGTCCCTCTCGCTCTCTCTGGGGTTCAGTACCTCTCTCTGGGGTTCAGTACCTCTCTCTGGGGTTCAGTTCCGCTCCCTCTGGGGTTCAGTTCCTCTCTCTCTGGGGTTCAGTTCCTCTCTCCCTGGGGTTCAGTTAGTCTCTCTCTGGGGGTTCAGTTCCTCTCTCTCTGGGGTTCAGTTCCTCTCTCTCTGGGGTTCAGTTCCTCTCTCTCTGGGGTTTAATTCCTCTCCCCCTCTTGGTGTTTAGTTTTTCTCAATCTGGGTGTTCAATTTTTCACTCTCTGGGATTCTTTTCCTCTCTCTGGCGTTTAGTTCCTTTCTTTCTCTCGTGCTTCAGTTCCCCTCTCTTTGGAGTTCAGTTCCTCTCTCTCTCTGTGGCTCAGTTCCTCTCTCTCTTTCTGGGGTTCACTTCCACTCTCTCTGGGGTTCAGTTCCTCTCTCTTTCTCTCTGGGGGTTCAGTTCCTCTCTCTCTGGGGGATCATTTTCTCTCTCCGGGGTTTAGTTCCTCTCTTTCTCTGGGGTTTCATTTCCGCTCTCTGCAGGTTCAGTTCCTCTCTCCCTGGGGGTTCAGTTCCTCTTCCTCTGGCAGATTTGTTCCACTCTATTTGGAGTTCAGTTCCTTTCTCTTTCTGGGATTCAGTTCCTCTCTCTCTGGGATTCAGTTCCTCTCTCTCTGGGGGTTCGGTTCCTCTCTCTGTCTGGGGGTTCGATTCCTCTCTCTCTCTGGGGGTTCAGTTCCTCTCTCTCCGGAGTTCAGTTCCTCTCTCTCTGGGGGCTCATTTCCTCTCTCTCTTTGGGGGTTCAGTTCCTTTCTCTGGGGTATCAGTTCCTCTCTCTGGGGTTCACTTCTGCTCTCTCTGGGGTTCAGTTCCTCTCTCTATCGGGGTTCAGTTCCTCTCTCTATGGTGGTTCAGTTCCTCTCTCTGGGATTCAGTTCCTCGCTGTGTGGGTTCAGTACTTCTTTCCCTGGGGTTTCAGTTCCACCGTCTCTGGTATTCAATTCCTCTCTCTGGGGTTCAGTTCCTCTCTCTGGGGTTCAGTTCCTCTCTCTCTGGGGGTTCAGTTCCTCTTGCTGGGGTTCTGTTCCTCTTTCTGTCTGGGGGTTCAGTTCCTCTTTCTGTCTGGGGGTTCAGTTCCTCTCTCTGGGGTTCAGTTCCTCTCTCTGGGGTTCAATTCCTCTCTCTGGGGTTCAATTCCTCTCTCTGGGGTTCAATTCCTCTCTCTCTGGGGTTCAATTCCTCTCTCTCTGGGGGTTCAGTTTTTCTCTCTTTGGGGTTCCGTTCCTCTCTCACTCTGGGGTTCTGTTCCTCTCTCAGTCTGAAGGTTAAGTTCCACTCTCTGGGGTTCAGTTTCTCTGTCTCTACGGTTCAGTTCCTTTCTCTCTCACTGGGGTTTCAGTTCCTCTCTCACTGGGGGTTCAGTTCCTCCCTCTCTGGGGGTTCAATTCCTCCCTTTGTCTGGGGGTTCAGTTCCTCTCTCTTTGGGATTCAGTTCCTCCCTTTGTCTGGGGGTTCAGTTCCTCTCTCTCTCTGGGGGTTCAGCACCTCTCCCTCTGGGGGATCATTTCCTCCCTCTGGGGTTTAGTTCCTCTCTCTCGGGGGTTAAGTTCCTCTCTCATTGGGGTTCAGTTACTCTCTCTTTCTGGGGTTCGGTTCCTCTCTGCGGGTTCAGTTCCTCTCTCTTTGGGGTTCAGTTCCTATCTCTGGGGTTCACTTCCGCTTTCTCTGGGGTTCAGTTCCTATCTCTCTGGGGGTTCAGTTCCTCTCTCACTGGGGGTTCAGTTCCTCTCTCTCTCTCTCTCTCTCTCTCTCTGGGGATTCAGTTCCTCTCTCTCTCTCTCTCTGGGGCCCATTTCTCTCTCTGGGGCCCATTCCACTCTCTGGGGTTCAGTTCCACTTCTCTGGGGTTCAGTTCCTCTCTCTCTGGGGGTTCAGTTCCTCTCTCTCTGGGGTTCAGTTCCTCTCTCTGTGGAGGTTCAGTTCCTCTCTCTGGGGGGTTCAGCTCCTCACTCTCTCTCTGGGGTTCAGTACCTCTCTCACTTCCTCTGGGGGTTCATTTCCTTTCTCCCTCTCTGGTGTTCAGTTCCTCTCTCTCTCTGGGGGTTCAGTTCCTCTCTCTGGAGTTCAGTTCCTCGCTCTGTGGGTTAGGTACCTCTCGCTGGGGGTTCAGTTCTTCTCTTTGGGGTTCAGTTCCTCTCTCGATGTTGGTTCAGTTCCTCTCTCTGGGGGGTTCAGTTCCTCACTCTCTCTCTGGGGTTCAGTTCTTCTCTCACTTCCTCTTGTGGTTCATTTCCTTTCTCCCTCTATGGTGTTCAGTTCCTCTCTCTCTCTGGGGTTCAGTTGCTCACACTGTGGGGGTTCAGTTCCTCTCTCACTCCCTCTGGGGGTTCACTTCCTTTCTCTCTCTCTGGTGTTCAGTTCCTCTCTCTTTGCGGATTCAGTTCCTCTCTCTGGTGGTTCAGTTCCTCTCTCTCTGGGATTCAGTTCTTCTCTCTGGGGTTCAGTTCCTATCTCTCTGGGGTTCAGTTCCTCTCTTCTCTGGGGGTTCAATTCCTCCCTTTGTCTGGGGGTTCAGTTCCTCTCTCTTTGGGATTCAGTTCCTCCCTTTGTCTGGGGGTTCAGTTCCTCTCTCTCTCTGGGGGTTCAGCACCTCTCCCTCTGGGGGTTCATTTCCTCTCTCTGGTGGATCATTTCCTCCCTCTGGGGTTTAGTTCCTCTCTCTCGGGGGTTAAGTTCCTCTCTCATTGGGGTTCAGTTACTCTCTCTTTCTGGGGTTCGGTTCCTCTCTGCGGGTTCAGTTCCTCTCTCTTTGGGGTTCAGTTCCTATCTCTGGGGTTCACTTCCGCTTTCTCTGGGGTTCAGTTCCTATCTCTCTGGGGGTTCAGTTCCTCTCTCACTGGGGGTTCAGTTCCTCTCTCTCTCTCTCTCTCTCTCTGGGGATTCAGTTCCTCTCTCTCTCTCTCTCTCTGGGGCCCATTTCTCTCTCTGGGGCCCATTCCACTCTCTGGGGTTCAGTTCCACTTCTCTGGGGTTCAGTTCCTCTCTCTCTGGGGGTTCAGTTCCACTTCTCTGGGGTTCAGTTCCTCTCTCTCTGGGGGTTCAGTTCCTCTCTCTCTGCGGTTCAGTTCCTCTCTCTGTGGAGGTTCAGTTCCTCTCTCTGGGGGGTTCAGCTCCTCACTCTCTCTCTGGGGTTCAGTTCCTCTCTCACTTCCTCTGGGGGTTCATTTCCTTTCTCCCTCTCTGGTGTTCAGTTCCTCTCTCTCTCTGGGGGTTCAGTTCCTCTCTCTGGAGTTCAGTTCCTCACTCTGTGGGTTAGGTACCTCTCGCTGGGGGTTCAGTTCTTCTCTTTGGGGTTCAGTTCCTCTCTCGATGTTGGTTCAGTTTTTCTCTCTCTGGGGTTCAGTTCCTCTCTCTGCGGAGGTTCAGTTCCTCTCTCTGGGGGGTTCAGTTCCTCACTCTCTCTCTGGGGTTCAGTTCCTCTCTCACTTCCTCTTGTGGTTCATTTCCTTTCTCCCTCTATGGTGTTCAGTTCCTCTCTCTCTCTGGGGTTCAGTTGCTCACACTGTGGGGGTTCAGTTCCTTTCTCACTCCCTCTGGGGGTTCACTTCCTTTCTCTCTCTCTGGTGTTCAGTTCCTCTCTCTTTGCGAATTCAGTTCCTCTCTCTGGTGGTTCAGTTCCTCTCTCTCTGGGATTCAGTTCTTCTCTCTGGGGTTCAGTTCCTATCTCTCTGGGGTTCAGTTCCTCTCTTCTCTGGGGTTCAGTTGCTCACTCTGTGGCGGTTCAGTTCCTCTCTCACTCCCTCTGGGGGTTCACTTCCTTTCTCTCTCTTTTGTTCAGTTCCTTTCTCTTTGCGGATTGAGTTCCTCTCTCTGGGGTTCACTTCCTCTCCCTGGGATTCAATTCCTCTCTCTCTGGGGGTTCAGTTTTTCTCTCTTTGGGGTTCAGTTCCACTCTCTCTGGTGGTTCAGTTCCTGTCTTTCTCGGGTTTAGTTCATCATCTGGTAGTTCATCACCTGACTCTTGGTTCAATTGCTCTGTCTGTGGCTTCAGTTCTTCTCTCTGGGATTCATTTCCTCTCTCTCTGGGATTCAGTTCCTCTCACCCTCTGGGGGTTTAGTTCCTCTCTCTGTCCGGTGGTTCTGTTCCTCGCTCTGTCTGGGGGTTCATTTCCTCTCTCTCTGGGGTTCACTTCCCCTCTCTGGTGTTCAGTTCCTCTCTCTCTGGGGTTCACTTCCCCTCTCTGGGGTTCAGCTCTTCTCTCTCTGGGGCTCAGTTCCTCTCTCTGGGGTTCACTTCCTCTCTTCTCTGGAGTTCAGTTGCTCTCTCTCTGGCGGTTCAGTTCCTCTCTCACTCCCTCTGGGGGTTCACTTCCTTTCTCTCTCTGGAGTTCAGATCCTTTCTCCTGGCGGATTCAGTTCCTCTCTCTGGGGTTCAATTCCTCTCTCTGGAGTTCAATTCCTCTCTCTCTGGGGTTCAATTCCTCTCTCTCTGGGGGTTCAGTTTTTCTCTCTTTGGGATTCAGTTCCACTCTCTCTCGTGGTTCAGCTCCTGTCTTTCTCAGGTTTAGTTCATCATCTGGTAGTTCATCACCTGACTCTTGGTTCAATTGCTCTCTCTGTGGGTTCAGTTCCTCTCTCTGAGATTCAGTTCCTCTCTGTCTGGGATTCAGTTCATCACTCCCTCTGGGGGTTTAGTTCCTCTCTCTGTCCGGTGGTTCTGTTCCTCTCTCTGTCTGGGGGTTCACTTCCTCTCTCTGGGGGTTCCGTTCCTCTCTTTCTGGGGGTTCAGTTCCTCTCTCTCTGGGGGTTCAGTTCCTCTCTCTCTGGGGGTTCAGTTCCTCTCTCTGGGGGTTCAGTTCCTCTCTTTCTGGGGTTCAGTTCCTCTCTCTCCTGAGTTCAGTTCCTCTTTCTGGGGTTCAGTTCCTCTCTCTCCTGGGTTCAGTTCCCTCTCTCTGGGGTTCAGTTCCTCTCTCTCTGGGGTTCAGTTCCTCTCGCTCTCTCTGGGGTTCAGTTCCTCTCGCTCTCTCTGGGGATTCAGTTCCTCTCGTTCTCTCTGGGGATTCTGTCCCTCTCGCACTCTCTGGGGGTTCAGTTCCTCTCTCTCTGGGGTTCAGTTCCTCTCTCTCTCTCAGGTTCAGTTCCTCTCTCTCTCTCTCTGGGGTTCAGTTCCTCTCTCTCTCTGGTGTTCAGTTCCTCTCGCTCTCTGGGGTTCAGTTCCTCTCGCTCTCTCTGGGGATTCAGTTCCTCTCTCTCTCTCTCTCTGGGGTTCAGTTCTGCTCTCTCTGGGGTTCAGTTCCTCTCTCTCTGGGGTTCAGTTCCTCTCTCTCTGGGGTTCAGTTCCTCTCTCACTCTGGAGGTTCAGTTCCACTCTCTGGGGTTCAGTTTCTTTGTCTCTACAGTTCAGTTCCTTTCTCTCTCACTGGGGTTTCAGTTCCTCTCTCACTGGGGTTTCAGTTCCTCGCTCTCTGGTGGTTCAGCTCCTCCCTCTCTGGGGGTTCAGTTCCTCCATCTCTGGGGTTCAGTTCCTCTCTCTGTGGAGGTTCAGTTCCTCTCTCTGGGGGGTTCAGCTCCTCACTCTCTCTCTGGGATTCAGTTCCTCTCTCACTTCCTCTGGGGGTTCATTTCCTTTCTCGCTCTCTGGTGTTCAGTTCCTCTCTCTCTCTGGGGGTTCAGTTCCTCTCTCTGGAGTTCAGTTCCTCGCTCTGTGGGTTCAGTTCCTCACTCTGTGGGTTCAGTACCTCTCGCTGGGGGTTCAGTTCTTCTCTCTGGGGTTCAGTTCCTCTCTCGATGGTGGTTCAGTTTTTCTCTCTCTGTGGAGGTTCAGTTCCTCTCTCTGGGGGGTTCAGTTCCTCACTCTCTCTCTGGGGTTCAGTTCCTCTCTCACTTCCTCTGGGGGTTCATTTCCATTCTCTCTCTGGTGTTCAGTTCCTCTCTCTCTCTGGGGTTCAGTTGCTGTCGCTCTGGGGGTTCAGTTCCTCTCTCTCTGGGGATCAGTTCCTCTTTCACTCCCTCTGGGGGTTCACTTCCTTTCTCTCTCTCTGGTGTTCAGTTCCTCTCTCTTTGCGGATTCAGTTCCTCTCTCTGGCGGTTCAGTTCCTCTCTCTCTGGGATTCAGTTCTTTTCTCTGGGGTTCAGTTCCTATCTCTCTGGGGTTCAGTTCCTCTCTTCTCTGGGGTTCAATTGCTCACTCTGTGGCGGTTCAGTTCCTCTCTCACTTCCTCTGGGGGTTCATTTCCTTTCTCCCTCTCTGGTGTTCAGTTCCTCTCTCTCTCTGGGGGTTCAGTTCCTCTCTCTGGAGTTCAGTTCCTCACTCTGTGGGTTAGGTACCTCTCGCTGGGGGTTCAGTTCTTCTCTTTGGGGTTCAGTTCCTCTCTCGATGTTGGTTCAGTTTTTCTCTCTCTGGGGTTCAGTTCCTCTCTCTGCGGAGGTTCAGTTCCTCTCTCTGCGGAGGTTCAGTTCCTCTCTCTGGGGGGTTCAGTTCCTCACTCTCTCTCTGGGGTTCAGTTCCTCTCTCACTTCCTCTTGTGGTTCATTTCCTTTCTCCCTCTATGGTGTTCAGTTCCTCTCTCTCTCTGGGGTTCAGTTGCTCACACTGTGGGGGTTTAGTTCCTCTCTCACTCCCTCTGGGGGTTCACTTCCTTTCTCTCTCTCTGGTGGTTCAGTTCCTCTCTCTCTGGGATTCAGTTCTTCTCTCTGGGGTTCAGTTCCTATCTGTCTGGGGTTCAGTTCCTCTCTTCTCTGGGGTTCAGTTGCTCACTCTGTGGCGGTTCAGTTCCTCTCTCACTCCCTCTGGGGGTTCACTTCCTTTCTCTCTCTTTTGTTCAGTTCCTTTCTCTTTGCGGATTGAGTTCCTCTCTCTGGGGTTCACTTCCTCTCTCTGGGATTCAATTCCTCTCTCTCTGGGGGTTCAGTTTTTCTCTCTTTGGGGTTCAGTTCCACTCTCTCTGGTGGTTCAGTTCCTGTCTTTCTCGGGTTTAGTTCATCATCTGGTAGTTCATCACCTGACTCTTGGTTCAATTGCTCTGTCTGTGGCTTCAGTTCTTCTCTCTGGGATTCATTTCCTCTCTCTCTGGGATTCAGTTCCTCTCACCCTCTGGGGGTTTAGTTCCTCTCTCTGTCCGATGGTTCTGTTCCTCGCTCTGTCTGGGGGTTCAGTTCCTCTCTCTCTGGGGGTTCAGTTCCTCTCTCTCTGGGGTTCACTTCCCCTCTCTGGTGTTCAGTTCCTCTCTCTCTGGGGTTCACTTCCCCTCTCTGGGGTTCAGCTCTTCTCTCTCTGGGGCTCAGTTCCTCTCTCTGGGGTTCACTTCCTCTCTTCTCTGGAGTTCAGTTGCTCTCTCTCTGGCGGTTCAGTTCCTCTCTCACTCCCTCTGGGGGTTCACTTCCTTTCTCTCTCTGGAGTTCAGATCCTTTCTCCTGGCGGATTCAGTTCCTCTCTCTGGGGTTCAATTCCTCTCTCTGGAGTTCAATTCCTCTCTCTCTGGGGTTCAATTCCTCTCTCTCTGGGGGTTCAGTTTTTCTCTCTTTGGGATTCAGTTCCACTCTCTCTCGTGGTTCAGCTCCTGTCTTTCTCAGGTTTAGTTCATCATCTGGTAGTTCATCACCTGACTCTTGGTTCAATTGCTCTCTCTGTGGGTTCAGTTCCTCTCTCTGAGATTCAGTTCCTCTCTGTCTGGGATTCAGTTCATCACTCCCTCTGGGGGTTTAGTTCCTCTCTCTGTCCGGTGGTTCTGTTCCTCTCTCTGTCTGGGGGTTCACTTCCTCTCTCTGGGGGTTCCGTTCCTCTCTTTCTGGGGGTTCAGTTCCTCTCTCTCTGGGGGTTCAGTTCCTCTCTCTCTGGGGGTTCAGTTCCTCTCTCTGGGGGTTCAGTTCCTCTCTTTCTGGGGTTCAGTTCCTCTCTCTCCTGAGTTCAGTTCCTCTTTCTGGGGTTCAGTTCCTCTCTCTCCTGGGTTCAGTTCCTCTCTCTCTGGGGTTCAGTTCCTCTCTCTCTGGGGTTCAGTTCCTCTCGCTCTCTCTGGGGTTCAGTTCCTCTCGCTCTCTCTGGGGTTCAGTTCCTCTCGCTCTCTCTGGGGATTCAGTTCCTCTCGTTCTCTCTGGGGATTCTGTCCCTCTCGCACTCTCTGGGGGTTCAGTTCCTCTCTCTCTGGGGTTCAGTTCCTCTCTCTCTCTCAGGTTCAGTTCCTCTCTCTCTCTCTCTCTGGGGTTCAGTTCCTCTCTCTCTCTGGGGTTCAGTTCCTCTCGCTCTCTGGGGTTCAGTTCCTCTCGCTCTCTCTGGGGATTCAGTTCCTCTCTCTCTCTCTCTCTGGGGTTCAGTTCTGCTCTCTCTGGGGTTCAGTTCCTCTCTCTCTGGGGTTCAGTTCCTCTCTCTCTGGGGTTCAGTTCCTCTCTCACTCTGGAGGTTCAGTTCCACTCTCTGGGGTTCAGTTTCTTTGTCTCTACAGTTCAGTTCCTTTCTCTCTCACTGGGGTTTCAGTTCCTCTCTCTCTGGGGTTCAGTTCCTCTCTCTCTGGGGGTTCAGTTCCTCCATCTCTGGGGTTCAGTTCCTCTCTCTGTGGAGGTTCAGTTCCTCTCTCTGGGGGGTTCAGCTCCTCACTCTCTCTCTGGGATTCAGTTCCTCTCTCACTTCCTCTGGGGGTTCATTTCCTTTCTCGCTCTCTGGTGTTCAGTTCCTCTCTCTCTCTGGGGGTTCAGTTCCTCTCTCTGGAGTTCAGTTCCTCGCTCTGTGGGTTCAGTACCTCTCGCTGGGGGTTCAGTTCTTCTCTCTGGGGTTCAGTTCCTCTCTCGATGGTGGTTCAGTTTTTCTCTCTCTGTGGAGGTTCAGTTCCTCTCTCTGGGGGGTTCAGTTCCTCACTCTCTCTCTGGGGTTCAGTTCCTCTCTCACTTCCTCTGGGGGTTCATTTCCATTCTCTCTCTGGTGTTCAGTTCCTCTCTCTCTCTGGGGTTCAGTTGCTGTCGCTCTGGGGGTTCAGTTCCTCTCTCTCTGGGGATCAGTTCCTCTTTCACTCCCTCTGGGGGTTCACTTCCTTTCTCTCTCTCTGGTGTTCAGTTCCTCTCTCTTTGCGGATTCAGTTCCTCTCTCTGGCGGTTCAGTTCCTCTCTCTCTGGGATTCAGTTCTTTTCTCTGGGGTTCAGTTCCTATCTCTCTGGGGTTCAGTTCCTCTCTTCTCTGGGGTTCAATTGCTCACTCTGTGGCGGTTCAGTTCCTCTCTCACTCCCTCTGGGGGTTCACTTCCTTTCTCTCTCTGGTGTTCAGTTCCTTTCTCTTTGCGGATTGAGATCCTCTCTCTGGGGTTCACTTCCTCTCTCTGGGATTCAATTCCTCTCTCTCTGGGGGTTCAGTTTTTCTCTCTTTGGGGTTCAGTTCCACTCTCTCTGGTGGTTCAGTTCCTGTCTTTCTCGGGTTTAGTTCATCATCTGGTAGTTCATCACTTGACTCTTGGTTCAATTGCTCTCTCTGTGGGTTCAGTTCTTCTCTCTGGGGTTCAGTTATTCTCTGTCTCTGGGGGTTCAGCTCTTTTCTCTGGGATTCATTTCCTCTCTCTCTGGGGTTCAGTTCCTCTCACCCTCTGGGGGTTTAGTTCCTCTCTCTGTCCGGTGGTTCTGTTCCTCGCTCTGTCTGGGGGTTCAGTTCCTCTCTCTCTGTGGTTCAGTTCCCCTCTCTCAGATTCAGTTCCTCTCTCTCTGGGATTCAGTTCCTCTCTGTCTGGGATGCAGTTCCTCTCTGTCTGGGATTCAGTTCCTCTCTCTCTGGGGGTTCAGTTCCTCTCTCTGGGGGTTCAGTTCCTCTCTCTGGGGGTTCAGTTCCTCTCTTTCTGGGGTTCAGTTCCTCTCTCTCCTGGGTTCAGTTCCTCTCTCTCAGGGGTTCAGTTCCTCTCTCTCAGGGGTTCAGTTCCTCTCTCTCTGGGGTTCAGTTCCTCTCTCTCTGGGGTTCAGTTCCTCTCTCTCTGGGGTTCAGTTCCTCTCTCTCTGGGGTTCAGTTTGTCTCTCTCTGGGGTTCAGTTCCTCTCTCTCTGGGGTTCAGTTCGTCTCTCTCTGGGGGGTTCAGTTCCTCTCACTCTCTCTGGGGTTCAGTTCCTCTCTCACTTCCTCTGGGGGTTCATTTCCATTCTCTCTCTGGTGTTCAGTTCCTCTCTCTCTCTGGGGTTCAGTTGCTGTCGCTCTGGGGGTTCAGTTCCTCTCTGTCTGGGGATCAGTTCCTCTTTCACTCCCTCTGGGGGTTCACTTCCTTTCTCTCTCTCTGGTGTTCAGTTCCTCTCTCTTTGCGGATTCAGTTCCTCTCTCTGGCGGTTCAGTTCCTCTCTCTCTGGGATTCAGTTCTTTTCTCTGGGGTTCAGTTCCTATCTCTCTGGGGTTCAGTTCCTCTCTTCTCTGGGGTTCAATTGCTCACTCTGTGGTGGTTCAGTTCCTCTCTCACTCCCTCTGGGGGTTCACTTCCTTTCTCTCTCTGGTGTTCAGTTCCTTTCTCTTTGCGGATTGAGTTCCTCTCTCTGGGGTTCACTTCCTCTCTCTGGGGTTCCATTCCTCTCTCTCTGGGGGTTCAGTTTTTCTCTCTTTGGGGTTCAGTTCCACTCTCTCTGGTGGTTCAGTTCCTGTCTTTCTCGGGTTTAGTTCATCATCTGGTAGTTCATCACTTGACTCTTGGTTCAATTGCTCTCTCTGTGGGTTCAGTTCTTCTCTCTGGGGTTCAGTTATTCTCTGTCTCTGGGGGTTCAGCTCTTTTCTCTGGGATTCATTTCCTCTCTCTCTGGGATTCAGTTCCTCTCTCTCTGGGGTTCAGTTCCTCTCACCCTCTGGGGGTTTAGTTCCTCTCTCTGTCCGGTGGTTCTGTTCCTCGCTCTGTCTGGGGGTTCAGTTCCTCTCTCTCTGTGGTTCAGTTCCCCTCTCTCAGATTCAGTTCCTCTCTCTCTGGGATTCAGTTCCTCTCTGTCTGGGATTCAGTTCCTCTCTGTCCGGGATTCAGTTCCTCTCTCTCTGTGGGGTTCAGTTCCTCTCTCTGGGGGTTCAGTTCCTCTCTCTGGGGGTTCAGTTCCTCTCTCTGGGGGTTCAGTTCCTCTCTTTCTGGGGTTCAGTTCCTCTCTCTCCTGGGTTCAGTTCCTCTCTCTCAGGGGTTCAGTTCCTCTCTCTCAGGGGTTCAGTTCCTCTCTCTCTGGGGTTCAGTTCCTCTCTCTCTGGGGTTCAGTTCCTCTCTCTCTGGGGTTCAGTTCCTCTCTCTCTGGTGTTCAGTTCCTCTCTCTCTGGGGTTCAGTTCGTCTCTCTCTGGGGTAATGTTCCTCTCACTCTCTCTGGGGTTCACTTCCTCTCTCTGGGGTTCAAATCCTCTCTCTCTGGTGGTTCAGTTCCTCTCACCCTCTGGGGGTTTAGTTCCTCTCTCTGTCCGGTGGTTCTGTTCCTCGCTCTGTCTGGGGGTTCAGTTCCTCTCTCTCTGGGGTTCAGTTCCCCTCTCTCAGATTCAGTTCCTCTCTATCTGGGATTCAGTTCCTCTCTCTCTGGGGTTCAGTTCGTCTCTCTCTGGTGTTATGTTCCTCTATCTCTCTCTGGGGGTTCAGTTGCTCTCTCTCTCTGGGATTCAGTTCCTCTCACCCTCTGGGGGTTTAGTTCCTCTCTTTGTCCGGTGGTTCTGTTCCTCGCTCTGTCTGGGGGTTCAGTTCCTCTCTCTCTGGGGTTCACTTCCCCTCTCTGGGGTTAGAACATAAGAACATAAGAAATTGGAGCAGGAGTAGGCCAATCGGCCCCTCGAGCCTGCTCCGCCATTCAATAAGATCATGGCTGATCTGATCCCAACCACAAATCTAAAGAACACAAGAAGTCGGAGCAGGACCCGGCCACACAGCCCCTGGGCCCTCTCCGCCACCCACAGGGCATTGACCGATCCGAACTCAGCTTCATGTCCAATTTCCTGCCCGCTCCCCATAACCCCTAATTCCCTTTACTTCGAGGAAACTGTCTATTTCTGTTTAAAATTTATCTAATGATGTAGCTTCCACAGCTTCCTGGGGCAGCAAATTCCACAGACCTACCACCCTCTGAGTGAAGAAGTTTCTCCTGCCTCTCTGGGGTTCAGTTTGTCTCTCTCTGGGGTAATGTTCCTCTCACTCTCTGTGGGGTTCACTTACTCTCTCTGGGGTTCAATTCCTCTCTCTCTAGGGGTTCAGTTTTTCTCTCTTTGGGATTCAGTTCCACTCTCTCTGGTGGTTCAGTTCCTGTCTTTCTCGGGTTTAGTTCATCATCTGGTAGTTCATCACTTGCCTCTTGGTTCAATTGCTCTCTCTGTGGGTTCAGTTCTTCTCTCTGGGGTTTCAGTTGCTCTCTCTCTGTGGGTTCAGCTCCTTTCCCTGGGATTCATTTCCTCTCTCTCTGGGATTCAGTTCCTCTCACCCTCTGGGGGTTTAGTTCCTCTCTCTGTCCGGTGGTTCTGTTCCTCGCTCTGTCTGGGGGTTCAGTTCCCCTCTCTCAGATTCAGTTCCTCTCTATCTGGGATTCAGTTCCTCTCTCTCTGGGGTTCAGTTCGTCTCTCTCTGGGGTTATGTTCCTCTCTCTGGGGATTCAGTTCAACTCGCTCTCTCTGGGGATTCAGTCCCTCTCTCTCTCTCTGGGGTTCAGTTCCTCTCTCTCGCTGGGGTTCAGTTCCGATCTCTCTCTGGGGATTCAGTTCCTCTCGCTCTCTCTGGGGATTCAGTCCCTCTCGCTAGCTCTGGCGGTTCAGTTCCTCTCTCTCTGGGGTTCAGTTCCTCTCGCTCTCTCTGGGGTTCAGTTCCTCTCTATCTGGGGTTCAGTACCTCTCTCTGGGGTTCAGTTCCGCTCCCTCTGGGGTTCAGTTCCTCTCTCTCTGGCGTTCAGTTCCTCGCTCTTTGATGGTTCAGTTTTTCTCTCTCTGGGGTTCAGTTACTCTCCCTCTGGGGATCAGTTCCTTTCTCACTTCCTCTGGGGGTTCATTGCCTTTCTCTCTCTCCGGGATTCAGTTCTTCTCTCTTGGGTTCAGTTCCTCTCTCTCTGGGGTTCAGTTGCTCTCTCTCTGGGGTTCAGTTGCTCTCTCTCTGGGGTTCAGTTGCTCATTTTGTGGTGGTTCAGTTCCTCTCTCACACCCTTTGGGGGTTCACTTCCGTTCTCTCTCTCTGGTATTCAGTTCCTCTCTCTTTGCGGATTCAGTTCCTCTCTCTGTGGTTCAATTTGTCTCTCTGGGGTTCAATTCCTCTCTCTCTGGGGGTTCAGTTCCCCACTCTCTCGGGGGTTCAGTTCCTCTCTGGGAGTTTATCACCTGACTCTTGGTGGTTCAATTCCTCTCTCTGGGGGTTCAGTTCCTCTCTCTGGGGGTTCAGTTATTCTCTCTGGGGGTTCAGTTCCTCTCTGGGGTTCAGTTATTCTCTGTCTCTGGGGGTTCAGTTCCTCTTTCTGGGATTCAGTTCCTCTCTCTCTGGGGTTCAGTTCCTCCGTCCCTCTGGAGATTCAGTTCCACTCTCTCTCTCTGGGGGTTCAGTTCCTCTCTCTGGGGTTCAGTTCCTTTCTCTGGGGGATCAATTCCTCTCTGGGAGTTCATCACCTGACTCTTGGTGGTTCAATTCCTCTCTCTGGGGGTTCAGTTCCTCTCTCTGGGGGTTCAGTTCCCCTCTCTCTGGGGTTCAGTTCCTCTCTCTCTCTCGGGTTCAGTTCCTCTGGGTTTCAGTTCCTGTCTCTCTGGCGGTTCCGTTCCTCTCTCTCTGGTGGTTCCGTTCCTCTCTCTCTGGGTGTTCAGTTCTTCTCTCTTTGGGATTCAGTTATTCTCTCTCTGGTGATTCAGTTCCTCTCTATCTCGGGTTAAGTTCTTCTCTCTCTCTGGGGTTCAGTTCCTCTCTCTGTCTGGTAGTCCTGTTCCACTCTTTGTCTGGGGGTTCACATCCTCTCTTTCTGGGGTTCAGTTCCTCTCTCTGGGGGTTCAGTTCCTCTCTGTGGGGTTCAGTTCCTCTCTCTCTTGGATTCAGTTCCTCTCTCTCTCTGGGATTCAGTTCCTCTCTCTCTGGGATTCAGTTCCTCTCTCTCTGGGGGTTCAGTTCCTCTCTCTGTCTGGTGGTTCGGTTCCTCTCTCTGTCTGGGGGTTCAGTTCCTCTCTCTCCGGAGTTCAGTTCCTCTCTCTCTGGGGGTTCATTTCCTCTCTCTCTTTGGGGGTTCAGTTCCTTTCTCTGGGGTATCAGTTCCTCTCTTTCTGGGGGTTCAGTTCCACTCTCTCTGGTGGTTCAGTTCCTCTCTCTGGGGTTCACTTCTGCTCTCTCTGGGGTTCAGTTCCTCTCTCTATCGGGGTTCAGTTCCTCTCTCTATGGTGGTTCAGTTCCTCTCTCTGTGGTGGTTCAGTTCCTCTCTCTGGGATTCAGTTCCTCGCTCTGTGGGTTCAGTACTTCTTTCCCTGGGGTTTCAGTTCCACTGTCTCTGGTATTCAATTCCTATCTCTGGGGTTCAGTTCCTCTCTCTCTGGGGGTTCAGTTCCTCTTGCTGGCGTTCTGTTCCTCTTTCTGTCTGGGGGTTCAGTTCCTCTCTCTCTGGGGTTCAGTTCCTCTCTCTTTGCGGATTCAGTTCCTCTCTCTGGGGTTCAATTCCTCTCTCTGGGGTTCAATCCTCTCTCTGGGGTTCAATTCCTCTCTCTGGGGTTCAATTCCTCTCTCTCTGGGGGTTCAGTTTTTCTCTCTTTGGGGTTCAGTTCCTCTCTCACTCTGGGGTTCAGTTCCTCTCTCACTCTGAAGGTTAAGTTCCACTCTCTGGGGTTCAGTTTCTCTGTCTCTACGGTTCAGTTCCTTTCTCTCTCACTGGGGTTTCAGTTCCTCTCTCACTGGGGTTTCAGTACCTCTCTCTCTGGGGGTTCAGTTCCTCTCTCTCTGGGGGTTCAGTTCCTCTCTCTCTGGTGGTTCAGTTCCTCCCTCTCTGGGGGTTCAATTCCTCCCTTTGTCTGGGGGTTCAGTTCCTCTCTCTTTGGGATTCAGTTCCTCCCTTTGTCTGGGGGTTCAGTTCCTCTCTCTCTCTGGGGGTTCAGCACCTCTCCCTCTGGGGGTTCATTTCCTCTCTCTGGTGGATCATTTCCTCCCTCTGGGGTTTAGTTCCTCTCTCTCGGGGGTTAAGTTCCTCTCTCATTGGGGTTCAGTTACTCTCTCTTTCTGGGGTTCGGTTCCTCTCTGCGGGTTCAGTTCCTCTCTCTTTGGGGTTCAGTTCCTATCTCTGGGGTTCACTTCCGCTTTCTCTGGGGTTCAGTTTCTATCTCTCTGGGGGTTCAGTTCCTCTCTCACTGGGGGTTCAGTTCCTCTCTCTCTCTCTCTCTCTCTCTCTGGGGCCCATTTCTCTCTCTGGGGCCCATTCCACTCTCTGGGGTTCAGTTCCACTTCTCTGGGGTTCAGTTCCTCTCTCTCTGGGGGTTCAGTTCCTCTCTCTCTGGGGTTCAGTTCCTCTCTCTGTGGAGGTTCAGTTCCTCTCTCTGGGGGGATCAGCTCCTCACTCTCTCTCTGGGGTTCAGTTCCTCTCTCACTTCCTCTGGGGGTTCATTTCCTTTCTCCCTCTCTGGTGTTCAGTTCCTCTCTCTCTCTGGGGGTTCAGTTCCTCTCTCTGGAGTTCAGTTCTTCGCTCTGTGGGTTCAGTACCTCTCGCTGGGGGTTCAGTTCTTCTCTTTGGGGTTCAGTTCCTCTCTCTGGGGGGTTCAGTTCCTCTCTCACTTCCTCTTGTGGTTCATTTCCTTTCTCCCTCTATGGTGTTCAGTTCCTCTCTCTCTCTGGGGTTCAGTTGCTCACACTGTGGGGGTTCAGTTCCTCTCTCACTCCCTCTGGGGGTTCATTTCCTTTCTCTCTCTCTGGTGTTCAGTTCCTCTCTCTTTGCAGATTCAGTTCCTCTCTCTGGTGGTTCAGTTCCTCTCTCTCTGGGATTCAGTTCTTCTCTCTGGGGTTCAGTTCCTATCTGTCTGGGGTTCAGTTCCTCTCTTCTCTGGGGTTCAGTTGCTCACTCTGTGGCGGTTCAGTTCCTCTCTCACTCCCTCTGGGGGTTCACTTCCTTTCTCTCTCTTTTGTTCAGTTCCTTTCTCTTTGCGGATTGAGATCCTCTCTCTGGGGTTCACTTCCTCTCTCTGGGATTCAATTCCTCTCTCTCTGGGGGTTCAGTTTTTCTCTCTTTGGGGTTCAGTTCCACTCTCTCTGGTGGTTCAGTTCCTGTCTTTCTCGGGTTTAGTTCATCATCTGGTAGTTCATCACCTGACTCTTGGTTCAATTGCTCTCTCTGTGGGTTCAGTTCTTCTCTCTGGGGGTTCAGTTGCTCTGTCTCTCTGGGATTCAGTTCCTCTCACCCTCTGGGGGTTTAGTTCCTCTCTCTGTCCGGTGGTTCTGTTCCTCGCTCTGTCTGGGGGTTCATTTCCTCTCTCTCTGGGGTTCACTTCCCCTCTCTGGTGTTCAGTTCCTCTCTCTCTGGGATTCAGTTCCTCTCTCTCTGGCGGTTCAGTTCCTCTCTCACTCCCTCTGTGGGTTCACTTCCTTTCTCTCTCTGGAGTTCAGTTCCTTTCTCCTGGCGGATTCAGTTCCTCTCTCTGGGATTCAATTCCTCTCTCTCTGGGGGTTCAGTTTTTCTCTCTTTGGGATTCAGTTCCACTCTCTCTTGTGGTTCAGCTCCTGTCTTTCTCAGGTTTAGTTCATCATCTGGTAGTTCATCACCTGACTCTTGGTTCAATTGCTCTCTCTGTGGGTTCAGTTCCTCTCTCTGAGATTCAGTTCCTCTCTGTCTGGGATTCAGTTCATCACTCCCTCTGGGGGTTTAGTTCCTCTCTCTGTCCGGTGGTTCTGTTCCTCTCTCTGTCTGGGGGTTCACTTCCTCTCTCTGGGGGTTCAGTTCCTCTCTCTCTCTCGGGTTCAGTTCCTCTGGGTTTCAGTTCCTGTCTCTCTGGCGGTTCCGTTCCTCTCTCTCTGGTGGTTCCGTTCCTCTCTCTCTGGGTGTTCAGTTCTTCTCTCTTTGGGATTCAGTTATTCTCTCTCTGGTGATTCAGTTCCTCTCTATCTCGGGTTAAGTTCTTCTCTCTCTCTGGGGTTCAGTTCCTCTCTCTGTCTGGTGGTCCTGTTCCACTCTCTGTCTGGGGGTTCACATCCTCTCTTTCTGGGGTTCAGTTCCTCTCTCTGGGTGTTCAGCTCCTCTCTGTGGGGTTCAGTTCCTCTCTCTCTTGGATTCAGTTCCTCTCTCTCTCTGGGATTCAGTTCCTCTCTCTCTGGGATTCAGTTCCTCTCTCACTGGGGGTTCGGTTCCTCTCTCTGTCTGGTGGTTCGGTTCCTCTCTCTGTCTGGGGGTTCAGTTCCTCTCTCTGTCTGGCGGTTCAGTTCCTCTCTCTCCGGAGTTCAGTTCCTCTCTCTCTGGGGGTTCATTTCCTCTCTCTCTTTGGGGGTTCAGTTCCTTTCTCTGGGGTATCAGTTCCTCTCTTTCTGGGGGTTCAGTTCCACTCTCTCTGGTGGTTCAGTTCCTCTCTCTGGGGTTCACTTCTGCTCTCTCTGGGGTTCAGTTCCTCTCTGTATCGGGGTTCAGTTCCTCTCTCGATGGTGGTTCAGTTCCTCTCTCTGGGATTCAGTTCCTCGCTCTGTGGGTTCAGTACTTCTTTCCCTGGGGTTTCAGTTCCACTGTCTCTGGTATTCAATTCCTATCTCTGGGGTTCAGTTCCTCTCTCTGGGGTTCAGTTCCTCTCTCTCTGGGGGTTCAGTTCCTCTTGCTGGCGTTCTGTTCCTCTTTCTGTCTGGGGGTTCAGTTCCTCTCTCTCTGGGGTTCAGTTCCTCTCTCTTTGCGGATTCAGTTCCTCTCTCTGGGGTTCAATTCCTCTCTCTGGGGTTCAATCCTCTCTCTGGGGTTCAATTCCTCTCTCTGGGGTTCAATTCCTCTCTCTCTGGGGGTTCAATTTTTCTCTCTTTGGGGTTCAGTTCCTCTCTCACTCTGGGGTTCAGTTCCTCTCTCACTCTGAAGGTTAAGTTCCACTCTCTGGGGTTCAGTTTCTCTGTCTGTACGGTTCAGTTCCTTTCTCTCTCACTGGGGTTTCAGTTCCTCTCTCACTGGGGTTTCAGGACCTCTCTCTCTGGGGGTTCAGTTCCTCTCTCTCTGGGGGTTCAGTTCCTCTCTCTCTGGTGGTTCAGTTCCTCTCTCTCTGGTGGTTCAGTTCCTCCCTTTCTGGGGGTTCAATTCCTCTCTCTCTCTGGGGGTTCAGCACCTCTCCCTCTGGGGGTTCATTTCCTCTCTCTGGTGGATCATTTCCTCCCTCTGGGGTTTAGTTCCTCTCTCTCGGGGGTTAAGTTCCTCTCTCATTGGGGTTCAGTTATTCTCTCTTTCTGGGGTTCGGTTCCTCTCTGCGGGTTCAGTTCCTCTCTCTTTGGGGTTCAGTTCTTATCTCTGGGGTTCACTTCCGCTTTCTCTGGGGTTCAGTTCCTATCTATCTGGGGGTTCAGTTCCTCTCTCACTGGGGGTTCAGTTCCTCTCTCTCTCTCTCTCTCTCTCTCTCTGGGGATTCAGTTCCTCTCTCTCTCTCTGTCTCTGGGGCCCATTTCTCTCTCTGGGGCCCATTCCACTCTCTGGGGTTCAGTTCCACTTCTCTGGGGTTCAGTTCCTCTCTCTCTGGGGGTTCAGTTCCTCTTTCTCTGGGGTTCAGTTCCTCTCTCTGTGGAGGTTCAGTTCCTCTCTCTGGGGGGATCAGCTCCTCACTCTCTCTGGGGTTCAGTTCCTCTCTCACTTCCTCTGGGGGTTCATTTCCTTTCTCCCTCTCTGGTGTTCAGTTCCTCTCTCTCTCTGGGGGTTCAGATCCTCTCTCTGGAGTTCAGTTCCTCTCTCTGGAGTTCAGTTCCTCTCTCTGGAGTTCAGTTCCTCGCTCTGTGGGTTCAGTACCTCTCGCTGGGGGTTAAGTTCTTCTCTTTGGGGTTCAGTTCCTCTCTCGATGTTGGTTCAGTTTTTCTCTCTCTGGGGTTCAGTTCCTCTTTCTGTGGAGTTTCAGTTCCTCTCTCTGGGGGGTTCAGTTCCTCACTCTCTCTCTGGGGTTCAGTTCCTCTCTCACTTCCTCTTGTGGTTCATTTCCTTTCTCCCTCTCTGGTGTTCAGTTCCTCTCTCTCTCTGTGGTTCAGTTGCTCACACTGTGGGGGTTCAGTTCCTCTCTCACTCCCTCTGGGGGTTCACTTCCTTTCTCTCTCTCTGGTGTTCAGTTCCTTTCTCTTTGCGGATTCAGTTCCACTCTCTCTGGTGGTTCAGCTCCTGTCTTTCTCAGGTTTAGTTCATCATCTGGGAGTCCATCACCTGACTCTTGGTTCAATTGCTCTCTCTGTGGGTTCAGTAACTCTCCCTGAGTTTCAGTTCCTCTCTGTCTGGGATTCAGTTCATCACTCCCTCTGGGGGTTTAGTTCCTCTCTCTGTCCGGTGGTTCTGTTGCTCTCTCTGTCTGGGGGTTCACTTCCTCTCTCTGGGGGTTCCGTTCCTCTCTCTCTCGGGGTTCAGTTCCTCTCTCTGGGGGTTCAGTTCCTCTCTCTCTGGGAGTTCAGTTCCTCTCTCTCTGGGGGTTCAGTTCCTCTCTCTGGGGGTTCAGTTCCTCTCTTTCTGGGGTTCAGTTCCTCTCTCTCCTGGGTTCAGTTCCTCTTTCTGGGGTTCAGTTCCTCTCTCTCCTGGGTTCAGTTCCTCTCTCTCTGGGGATTCAGTTCCTCTCTCTCTCTCTCTTTCTGGGGCCCATTTCTCTCTCTGGGGCCCATTCCACTCTCTGGGGTTCAGTTCCACTTCTCTGGGGTTCAGTTCCTCTCTCTCTGGGGGTTCAGTTCCTCTTTCTCTGGGGTTCAGTTCCTCTCTCTGTGGAGGTTCAGTTCCTCTCTCTGGGGGGATCAGCTCCTCACTCTCTCTGGGGTTCAGTTCCTCTCTCACTTCCTCTGGGGGTTCATTTCCTTTCTCCCTCTCTGGTGTTCAGTTCCTCTCTCTCTCTGGGGGTTCAGATCCTCTCTCTGGAGTTCAGTTCCTCTCTCTGGAGTTCAGTTCCTCTCTCTGGAGTTCAGTTCCTCGCTCTGTGGGTTCAGTACCTCTCGCTGGGGGTTAAGTTCTTCTCTTTGGGGTTCAGTTCCTCTCTCGATGTTGGTTCAGTTTTTCTCTCTCTGGGGTTCAGTTCCTCTTTCTGTGGAGTTTCAGTTCCTCTCTCTGGGGGGTTCAGTTCCTCACTCTCTCTCTGGGGTTCAGTTCCTCTCTCACTTCCTCTTGTGGTTCATTACCTTTCTCCCTCTCTGGTGTTCAGTTCCTCTCTCTCTCTGTGGTTCAGTTGCTCACTCTGTGGCGGTTCAGTTCCTCTCTCACTCCCTCTGGGGGTTCACTTCCTTTCTCTCTCTCTGGTGTTCAGTTCCTTTCTCTTTGCGGATTCAGTTCCACTCTCTCTGGTGGTTCAGCTCCTGTCTTTCTCAGGTTTAGTTCATCATCTGGGAGTCCATCACCTGACTCTTGGTTCAATTGCTCTCTCTGTGGGTTCAGTAACTCTCCCTGAGTTTCAGTTCCTCTCTGTCTGGGATTCAGTTCATCACTCCCTCTGGGGGTTTAGTTCCTCTCTCTGTCCGGTGGTTCTGTTCCTCTCTCTGTCTGGGGGTTCACTTCCTCTCTCTGGGGGTTCCGTTCCTCTCTCTCTCGGGGTTCAGTTCCTCTCTCTGGGGGTTCAGTTCCTCTCTCTCTGGGAGTTCAGTTCCTCTCTCTCTGGGGGTTCAGTTCCTCTCTCTGGGGGTTCAGTTCCTCTCTTTCTGGGGTTCAGTTCCTCTCTCTCCTGGGTTCAGTTCCTCTTTCTGGGGTTCAGTTCCTCTCTCTCCTGGGTTCAGTTCCTCTCTCTCTGGGGTTCAGTTCCGCTCTCTGTGGGGTTCAGTTCCTCTCGCTCTCTCTGGGGATTCTGTCCCTCTCGCTCTCTCTGGGGTTCAGTTCCTTTCTCTCTGTGGTTCAGTTCCTCTCTCTCTCTCAGGTTCAGTTCCTCTCTCTCTCTCTGGGGTTCAGTTCCTCTCTCTCTCTGGGGTTCAGTTCCTCTCGCTCTCTGGGATTCAGTAACTCTCGCTCTCTCTGGGGATTCAGTTCCTCTCTCTCTCTCTCTGGGGTTCAGTTCTGCTCTCTCTGGGGTTCAGTTCCTCTCTCTCTGGGGTTCAGTTCCTCTCTCTCTGGGGGTTCAGTTCCTCTCTCTCTGGGGATTCATTTCCTCTCTCTCTTTGGGGGTTCAGTTCCTTTCTCTGGGGTATCAGTTCCTCTCTTTCTGGGGGTTCAGTTCCACTCTCTCTGGTGGTTCAGTTCCTCTCTCTGGGGTTCACTTCTGCTCTCTCTGGGGTTCAGTTCCTCTCTCTATCGGGGTTCAGTTCCTCTCTCTCTGGGGGTTCAGTTCCTCTCTCTGGCGGTTCAGTTCCTCTCTCTCTTGGATTCAGTTCCTCTCTCTCTCTGGGATTCAGTTCCTCTCTCTCTGGGATTCAGTTCCTCTCTCTCTGGGGGTTCAGTTCCTCTCTCTGTCTGGTGGTTCGGTTCCTCTCTCTGTCTGGGGGTGCAGTTCCTCTCTCTGTCTGGGGGTTCAGTTCCTCTCTCTCCGGAGTTCAGTTCCTCTCTCTCTGGGGGTTCATTTCCTCTCTCTCTTTGGGGGTTCAGTTCCTTTCTCTGGGGTATCAGTTCCTCTCTTTCTGGGGGTTCAGTTCCACTCTCTCTGGTGGTTCAGTTCCTCTCTCTGGGGTTCACTTCTGCTCTCTCTGGGGTTCAGTTCCTCTCTCTATCGGGGTACAGTTCCTCTCTCGATGGTGGTTCCGTTCCTCTCTCTGGGATTCAGTTCCTTGCTCTGTGGGTTCAGTACTTCTTTCCCTGGGGTTTCAGTTCCACTGTCTCTGGTATTCAATTCCTATCTCTGGGGTTCAGTTCCTCTCTCTCTGGGGGTTCAGTTCCTCTTGCTGGCGTTCTGTTCCTCTTTCTGTCTGGGGGTTCAGTTCCTCTCTCTTTGCGGATTCAGTTCCTCTCTCTGGGGTTCAATTCCTCTCTCTGGGGTTCAATCCTCTCTCTGGGGTTCAATTCCTCTCTCTGGGGTTCAATTCCTCTCTCTCTGGGGGTTCAGTTTTTCTCTCTTTGGGGTTCAGTTCCTCTCTCACTCTGGGGTTCAGTTCCTCTCTCACTCTGAAGGTTAAGTTCCACTCTCTGGGGTTCAGTTTCTCTGTCTGTACGGTTCAGTTCCTTTCTCTCTCACTGGGGTTTCAGTTCCTCTCTCACTGGGGTTTCAGTACCTCTCTCTCTGGTGGTTCAGTTCCTCCCTCTCTGGGGGTTCAGTTCCTCTCTCTGGTGGTTCAATTCCTCCCTTTGTCTGGGGGTTCAGTTCCTCTCTCTTTGGGATTCAGTTCCTCCCTTTGTCTGGGGGTTCAGTTCCTCTCTCTCTCTGGGGGTTCAACACTTCTCCCTCTGGGGGTTCATTTCCTCTCTCTGGTGGATCATTTCCTCCCTCTGGGGTTTAGTTCCTCTCTCTCGGGGGTTAAGTTCCTCTCTCATTGGGGTTCAGTTGCTCTCTCTTTCTGGGGTTCGGTTCCTCTCTGCGGGTTCAGTTCCTCTCTCTTTGGGGTTCAGTTCCTATCTCTGGGGTTCACTTCCGCTTTCTCTGGGGTTCAGTTCCTATCTCTCTGGGGGTTCAGTTCCTCTCTCACTGGGGGTTCAGTTCCTCTCTCTCTCTCTCTGGGGATTCAGTTCCTCTCTCTCTCTCTCTCTCTCTCTGGGGCCCATTTCTCTCTCTGGGGCCCATTCCACTCTCTGGGGTTCAGTTCCACTTCTCTGGGGTTCAGTTCCTCTCTCTCTGGGGTTTCAGTTCCTCTTGCTGGGGTTCTGTTCCTCTTTCTGTCTGGGGGTTCAGTTCCTCTCTCTTTGGGGTTCAGTTCCTCTATCTTTGCGGATTCAGTTCCTCTCTCTGGGGTTAAATTCCTCTCTCTGGGGTTCAATCCTCTCTCTGGGGTTCAATTCCTCTCTCTGGGGTTCAATTCCTCTCTCTCTGGGGGTTCAGTTTTTCTCTCTTTGGGGTTCAGTTCCTCTCTCACTCTGGGGTTCAGTTCCTCTCTCACTCTGAAGGTTAAGTTCCACTCTCTGGGGTTCAGTTTCTCTGTCTCTACGGTTCAGTTCCTTTCTCTCTCACTGGGGTTTCAGTTCCTCTCTCACTGGGGTTTCAGTACCTCTCTCTCTGGGGGTTCAGTTCCTCTCTCTCTGGGGGTTCAGTTCCTCTCTCTCTGGGGGTTCAGTTCCTCTCTCTCTGGTGGTTCAGTTCCTCTCTCTCTGGTGGTTCAGTTCCTCCCTCTCTGGGGGTTCAGTTCCTCCCTCTCTGGGGGTTCAATTCCTCCCTTTGTCTGGGGGTTCAGTTCCTCTCTCTTTGGGATTCAGTTCCTCCCTTTGTCTGGGGGTTCAGTTCCTCTCTCTCTCTGGGGGTTCAGCACTTCTCCCTCTGGGGGTTCATTTCCTCTCTCTGGTGGATCATTTCCTCCCTCTGGGGTTTAGTTCCTCTCTCTCGGGGGTTAAGTTCCTCTCTCATTGGGGTTCAGTTGCTCTCTCTTTCTGGGGTTCGGTTCCTCTCTGCGGGTTCAGTTCCTCTCTCTTTGAGGTTCAGTTCCTATCTCTGGGGTTCACTTCCGCTTTCTCTGGGGTTCAGTTCCTATCTCTCTGGGAGTTCAGTTCCTCTCTCACTGGGGGTTCAGTTCCTCCCTTTCTCTCTCTCTCTCTCTCTGGGGATTCAGTTCCTCTCTCTCTCTCTCTCTCTCTGGGGCCCATTTCTCTCTCTGGGGCCCATTCCACTCCCTGGGGTTCAGTTCCACTTCTCTGGGGTTCAGTTCCTCTCCGTCTGGGGGTTCAGTTCCTCTCTCTCTGGGGTTCAGTTCCTCTCTCTCTGGGGTTCAGTTCCTCTCTCTGTGGAGGTTCAGTTCCTCTCTCTGGGGGGATCAGCTCCTCACTCTCTCTCTGGGGGTTCAGTTCCTCTCTCTGGAGTTCAGTTCCTCTCTCTGGAGTTCAGTTCCTCGCTCTGTGGGTTCAGTACCTCTCGCTGGGGGTTCAGTTCTTCTCTTTGGGGTTCAGTTCCTCTCTGGATGTTGGTTCAGTTGTTCTCTCTCTGGGGTTCAGTTCCTCTCTCTGTGGAGGTTCAGTTCCTCTCTCTGGGGGGTTCAGTTCCTCACTCTCTCTCTGGGGTTCAGTTCCTCTCTCACTTCCTCTTGTGGTTCATTTCCTTTCTCTCTCTCTGGTGTTCAGTTCCTTTCTCTTTGCGGATTCAGTTCCACTCTCTCTGGTGGTTCAGCTCCTGTCTTTCTCAGGTTTAGTTCATCATCTGGTAGTCCATCACCTGACTCTTGGTTCAATTGCTCTCTCTGTGGGTTCAGTTCCTCTCCCTGAGATTCAGTTCCTCTCTGTCTGGGATTCAGTTCATCACTCCCTCTGGGGGTTTAGTTCCTCTCTCTGTCCGGTGGTTCTGTTCCTCTCTCTGTCTGGGGGTTCACTTCCTCTCTCTGGGGGTTCCGTTCCTCTCTCTCTCGGGGTTCAGTTCCTCTCTCTGGGGGTTCAGTTCCTCTCTTTCTGGGGTTCAGTTCCTCTCTCTCCTGGGTTCAGTTCCTCTTTCTGGGGTTCAGTTCCTCTCTCTCCTGGGTTCAGTTCCTCTCTCTCTGGGGTTCAGTTCCGCTCTCTCTGGGGTTCAGTTCCTCTCACTCTCTCTGGGGTTCAGTTCCTCTCTCTCTCTCTGGGGTTCAGTTCCTCTCTCTTTCTGGGGTTCAGTCCCTCTCGCTCTCTGGGATTCAGTAACTCTCGCTCTCACTGGGGATTCAGTTCCTCTTTCTCTCTCTCTGGGGTTCAGTTCTGCTCTCTCTGGGGTTCAGTTCCTCTCTCTCTGGTGTTCAGTTCCTCTCTCTGGAGTTCAGTTCCTCGCTCTGTGGGTTCAGTACCTCTCGCTGGGGGTTCAGTTCTTCTCTCTGGGGTTCAGTTCCTCTCTCGATGGTGGTTCAGTTTTTCTCGCTCTGTGGAGGTTCAGTTCCTCTCTCTGGGGGGTTCAGTTCCTCTCTCACTTCCTCTGGGGGTTCATTTCCATTCTCTCTCTGGTGTTCAGTTCCTCTCTCTCTCTCGGGTTCAGTTGCTGTCGCTCTTGGGGTTCAGTTCCGCTCTCTCTGGGGATCAGTTCCTCTTTCACTCCCTCTGGGGGTTCACTTCCTTTCTTTCTCTCTGGTGTTCAGTTCCTCTCTCTGGCGGTTCAGTTCCTCTCTCTCTGGGATTCAGTTCTTCTCTCTGGGGTTCAGTTCCGCTCTCTCTTGGGTTCAGTTCGTCTCTCTGGGGTTCAATTCCGCTCTCTCTGGGGATCAGTTCCTCTTTCACTCCCTCTGGGGGTTCACTTCCTTTCTTTCTCTCTGGTGTTCAGTTCCTCTCTCTTTGCGGATTCAGTTCCTCTCTCTGGCGGTTCAGTTCCTCTCTCTCTGGGATTCAGTTCTTTTCTCTGGGGTTCAGTTCCTATCTCTCTGGGGTTCAGTTCCTCTCTTCTCTGGGGTTCAGTTGCTCACTCTGTGGCGGTTCAGTTCCTCTCTCACTCCCTCTGGGGGTTCACTTCCTTTCTCTCTCTGGTGTTCAGTTCCTTTCTCTTTGCGGATTGAGTTCCTCTCTCTGGGGTTCACTTCCTCTCTCTGGGGTTCCATTCCTCTCTCTCTGGGGGTTCAGTTTTTCTCTCTTTGGGGTTCAGTTCCACTCTCTCTGGTGTTCAGTTCCTTTCTCTTTGCGGATTGAGATCCTCTCTCTGGGGTTCACTTCCTCTCTCTGGGATTCAATTCCTCTCTCTCTGGGGGTTCAGTTTTTCTCTCTTTGGGGTTCAGTTCCACTCTCTCTGGTGGTTCAGTTCCTGTCTTTCTCGGGTTTAGTTCATCATCTGGTAGTTCATCACTTGACTCTTGGTTCAATTGCTCTCTCTGTGGGTTCAGTTCTTCTCTCTGGGGGTTCAGTTCCTCTCTCTCAGGGGTTCAGTTCCTCTCTCTCTGGGGGTTCCGTTCCTCTCTCTCTCGGGGTTCAGTTCCTCTCTCTGGGGGTTCAGTTCCTCTCTCTGGGGGTTCAGTTCCTCTCTTTCTGGGGTTCAGTTCCTCTCTCTCCTGGGTTCAGTTCCTCTTTCTGGGGTTCAGTTGCTCTCTCTCCTGGGTTCAGTTCCTTACTCTCTGGGGTTCAGTTCCGCTCTCTCTGGGGTTCAGTTCCTCTCGCTCTCTCTGGGGATTCTGTCCCTCTCGCTCTCTCTGGGGTTCAGTTCCTTTCTCTCTGGGTTTCAGTTCCTCTCTCTCTCTCAGGTTCAGTTCCTCTCTCTCTCTCTGGGGTTCAGTTCCTCTCTCTCTCTGGGGTTCAGTTCCTCTCGCTCTCTGGGATTCAGTAACTCTCGCTCTCTCTGGGGATTCAGTTCCTCTCTCTCTCTCTCTCTCTGGGGTTCAGTTCTGCTCTCTCTGGGGTTCAGTTCCTCTCTCTCTGGGGTTCAGTTCCTCTCTCACACTGGAGGTTCAGTTCCACTCTCTGGGGTTCAGTTTCTCTGTCTCTGCAGTTCAGTACCTTTCTCTCTCACTGGGGTTTCAGTTCCTCTCTCACTGGGGTTTCAGTTCCTCGCTCTCTGGTGGTTCAGCTCCTCCCGCTCTGGGTGTTCAGTTCCTCCATCTCTGGGGTTCAGTTCCTCTCTCTGTGGAGCTTCAGTTCCTCTCTCTGGGGGGTTCAGCTCCTCACTCTCTCTCTGGGATTCAGTTCCTCTCTCACTTCCTCTGGGGGTTCATTTCCTTTCTCGCTCTCTGGTGTTCAGTTCCTCTCTCTCTCTGGGGGTTCAGTTCCTCTCTCTGGAGTTCAGTTCCTCTCTCTGGAGTTCAGTTCCTCTCTCTGGAGTTCAGTTCCTCGCTCTGTGGGTTCAGTACCTATCGCTGGGGGTTCAGTTCTTCTCTCTGGGGTTCAGTTCCTCTCTCGATGGCGGTTCAGTTTTTCTCGCTCTGTGGAGGTTCAGTTCCTCTCTCTGGGGGGTTCAGTTCCTCTCGCACTTCCTCTGGGGGTTCATTTCCATTCTCTCTCTGGTGTTCAGTTCCTCTCTCTCTCTGGGGTTCAGTTGCTGTCGCTCTTGGGGTTCAGTTCCTCTCTCTCTGGGGATCAGTTCCACTTTCACTCCCTCTGGGGGTTCGCTTCCTTTCTCTCTCTCTGGTGTTCAGTTCCTCTCTCTTTGCGGATTCAGTTCCTCTCTCTGGCGGTTCAGTTCCTCTCTCTCTGGGATTCAGTTCTTTTCTCTGGGGTTCAGTTCCTATCTCTCTGGGGTTCAGTTCCTCTCTTCTCTGGGGTTCAGTTGCTCACACTGTGGCGGTTCAGTTCCTCTCTCACTCCCTCTGGGGGTTCACTTCCTTTCTCTGGTGTTCAGTTACTTTCTCTTTGCGGATTGAGTTCCTCTCTCTGGGGTTCACTTCCTCTCTCTGGGGTTCCATTCCTCTCTCTCTGGGGGTTCAGTTTTTCTCTCTTTGGGGTTCAGTTCCACTCTCTCTGGTGGTTCAGTTCCTGTCTTTCTCGGGTTTAGTTCATCATCTGGTAGTTCATCACTTGACTCTTGGTTCAATTGCTCTCTCTGTGGGTTCAGTTCTTCTCTCTGGGGGTTCAGTTGCTCTCTCTCTGTGGGTTCAGCTCCTTTCTCTGGGATTCATTTCCTCTCTCTCTGGGATTCAGTTCCTCACACCCTCTGGGGGTTTAGTTCCTCTCTCTGTCCGGTGGTTCTGTTCCTCGCTCTGTCTGGGGGTTCAGTTCCTCTCTCTCTGGGGTTCAGTTCCCCTCTCTCAGATTCAGTTCCTCTCTCTCTGAGATTCAGTTCCTCTCTCTCTGGGTTTCAGTTCGTCTCTCTCTCTGGCGTTATGTTCCTCTCTCTCTCTCTGGGGATTCAGTTCAACTCGCTCTCTCTGGGGATTCATTCTCTCTCGCTCTCTCTGGGGGTTCAGTTCCTCTCTCTCTCTGGGGTTCAGTTCCTCTCTCTCTCTGGGGTTCAGTTCCTATCTCTCTCTGGGCATTCAGTTCCACTCGCTCTCTCTGGGGATTCAGTCCCTCTCACTCTCTCTGGGGGTTCAGTTCCTCTCTCTCTCTGGGGTTTAGTTCCTATCGCTCTCTCTGAGGATTCAGTTCCTCTCTCTCTCTCTGGGGTTCAGTACCTCTCTCTGGGGTTCAGTTCCGCTCCCTCTGGGGTTTAATTTCTCTTCCCCTCTTGGTGTTTAGTTTTTCTCACTCTGGGTGTTCAATTTTTCTCTCTCTGGGATTCTTTTCCTCTGGCGTTTAGTTCCTCTCTCTCTCCGGTTAAGTGCCTTTCTTTCTCTCGTGCTTCAGTTCCTCTCTCTTTGGATTTCAGTTCCTCTCTCTCTCTGTGGCTCAGTTCCTCTCTCTCTTTCTGGGGTTCACTTCCACTCTCTCTGGGGTTCAGTTGCTCTCTCTTTCTCACTGGGGGTTCAGTTCCTCTCTCTCTGGGGGATCGTTTCTCTCTCCGGGGTTTAGTTCCTCTCTTTCTCTGGGGTTTCATTTCCGCTCTCTGCAGGTTCAGTTCCTCTCTCCCTGGGGGTTCAGTTCCTCTCTCTCTGGCAGATTTGTTCCACTCTCTTTGGAGTTCAGTTCCTTTCTCTTTCTGGGGTTCAGTTCCTCTCTCTCTCTGGCGGTTCAGTTCCTCTCTCTCTGGGGTTCAATTCCACTCTCTCTGTGGTTCAGTTCCTCTCTGGGGTTCAGTTCCTCTCTCTCTCTTGTTGATCAGTTCCTCTCTCTATGGGGTTCAGTTCCGCTCTCTTTCTTGTGTTCTGTTCCTCTCTATCTGGGGATTTAGTTCGTCTCTTCTCTCTGTCTGGGGGCTCAGTTCCTCTCTCTCTGGGGCTCAGTTCCTCTCTCTCTGGGGCTCAGTTCCTCTCTCTCTGGGGCTCAGTTCCTCCCTTTGGGGTTCAGTTCCGATCCCACTGGGGTTCAGTTCCGATCTCTCTGGGGTTCAGTGCCTCTCTCTCTCTGGGGTTCAGTTCCTCTCTTTCTCTGGGGATTCAGTTCCTATCTCTCGGGGTTCAGTTCCACTTTCTCTGGGGTTCAGTTCCTCTCTTTCTCTGGGGGTTGAGTTCCTCTCTCTGGGGGTTCCGTTCCACTTTCTCTGGGGTTCAGTTCCTCTCTCTCGAGTTCAATTCCACACTCTGGGGGTTCAGTTCCGCTCTCTTTCTGGGGTTCAGTTCCTCTCTCTCTGGGGATTCAGTTCCTCTCTCTCTCTCTGTCTGGGGGCTCAGTTCCTCTCTCTCTGGAGCTCAGTTCCTCTCTCTCTGGGGCTCAGTTCCTCTCTCTCTGGGGCTCAGTTCCTCTCTCTCTGGGGCTCAGTTCCTCTCTCTCTGGGGCTCAGTTCCTCTCTCTCTGGGGCTCAGTTCCTCTCTCTCTGGGGCTCAGTTCCTCTCTCTCTGGGGCTCAGTTCCTCTCTCCATGGGGCTCAGTTCCTCTCTTTGGGGTTCAGTTCCGATCTCACTGGGGTTCAGTTCTGATCTCTCTGGGGTTCAGTCCCTCTCTCTCTCTGGGGTTCAGTTCCTCTCTTTCTCTGGGGATTCAGTTCCTCTCTCTCGGGGTTCAGTTCCACTTTCTCTGGGGTTCAGTTCCTCTCTTTCTCTGGGGTTTCAGTTCCTCTCTCTGGGGGTTCCGTTCCACTTTCTCTGGGGTTCAGTTCCTCTCTCTCGAGTTCAATTCCACACTCTCTGGGGTACAATTCCTCTCTCTCTGGGGTTCAGTTCCTCTCTTTCTGGGGTTCAGTTCCTCACTCTCTGGGGTTCAGTTCCTCTCTGGGGTCCAGTTCCTCTCTCTCTCTGGGGTTCAGTTCCTCTCTCTCTCTGGGGTTCAGTTCCTCTCGCTCTCTCTGGTGATCAGTACCTCTCTCTGGGGTTCAGTTCCGCTCTCTCTGGGGTTGAGTACCTCTCTCTGGGGTTCAGTTCTGCTCTCTCTGCGGTTCAGTTCCGCTCTCTCTTGGGTTCAGTTCCTCTCTCTGGGGTTCAATTCCGCTCTCTCTGGGGATCAGTTCCTCTTTCACTCCCTCTGGGGGTTCACTTCCTTTCTTTCTCTCTGGTGTTCAGTTCCTCTCTCTTTGCGGATTCAGTTCCTCTCTCTGGCGGTTCAGTTCCTCTCTCTCTGGGATTCAGTTATTCTCTCTGGGGTTCAGTTCCGCTCTCTCTTGGGTTCAGTTCGTCTCTCTGGGGTTCAATTCCGCTCTCTCTGGGGATCAGTTCCTCTTTCACTCCCTCTGGGGGTTCACTTCCTTTCTCTCTCTCTGGTGTTCAGTTCCTCTCTCTTTGCGGATTCAGTTCCTCTCTCTGGCGGTTCAGTTCCTCTCTCTCTGGGATTCAGTTCTTTTCTCTGGGGTTCAGTTCCTATTTCTCTGGGGTTCAGTTCCTCTCTTCTCTGGGGTTCAGTTGCTCACTCTGTGGCGGTTCAGTTCCTCTCTCACTCCCTCTGGGGGTTCACTTCCTTTCTCTCTCTGGTGTTCAGTTCCTTTCTCTTTGCGGATTGAGTTCCTCTCTCTGGGGTTCACTTCCTCTCTCTGGGGTTCAATTACTCTCCCTCTGGGGGTTCAGTATTTCTCTATTTGGGATTCAGTTCCACTCTCTCTGGTGGTTCAGTTCCTGTCTTTCTCGGGTTTAGTTCATCATCTGGTAGTTCATCACTTGACTCTTGGTTCAATTGCTCTCTCTGTGGGTTCAGTTCTTCTCTTTGGGGGTTCAGTTGCTCTCTCACTGTGGGTTCAGCTCCTTTCTCTGGGATTCATTTCCTCTCTCTCTGGGGGTTTAGTTCCTCTCTCTGTCCGGTGGTTCTGTTCCTCGCTCTGTCTGGGGGTTCAGTTCCTCTCTCTCTGGGGTTCAGTTCCCCTCTCTCAGATTCAGTTCCTCTCGATCTGGGATTCAGTTCCTCTCGATCTGGGATTCAGTTCCTCTCTCTCTGGGGTTCAGTTCGTCTCTCTCTGGGGTAATGTTCCTCTCTCTCTCTCTGGGGATTCAGTTCAACTCGCTCTCTCTGGGGATTCAGTCCCTCTCGCTCTCTCTGGGGGTTCAGTTCCTCTCTCTCTCTGGGGTTCAGTTCCTCTCTCTCTCTGGGGTTCAGTTCCTATCTCTCTCTGGGGATTCAGTTCCTCTCACTCTCTGGGGTTCAGTTCCTCTCGCTCTCTCTGGGGATTCAGTTCCTCTCTATCTCTCTGGGGTTCAGTACCTCTCTCTGGGGTTCAGTTCCGCTGCCTCTATGGTTCAGTACCTCTCTCTGGGGTTCAGTTCCGCTCCCTCTGGGGTTCAGTTCCTCTCTCTCTGGGGTTCAGATCCTCTCTCTCTGGGGTTAAGTTCCTCTCTCTCTGGGGTTAAGTTCCTCTCTCTCTGGGGTTCAATTCCTCTCCCCCTCTTGGTGTTTAGTTTTTCTCACTCTGGGTGTTCAATTTTTCACTCTCTGGGATTCTTTTCCTCTCTCTGGCGTTTAGTTCCTCTCTCTCTCCGGTTAAGTGCCTTACTTTCTCTCGTGCTTCAGTTCCTCTCTCTTTGGAGTTCAGTTCCTCACTCTCTCTGTGGCTCAGTTCCTCTCTCTCTCTGTGGCTCAGTTCCTCTCTCTCTTTCTGGGGTTCACTTCCACTCTCTCTGGGGTTCAGTTCCTCTCTCTTTCTCTCTGGGGGTTCAGTTCCTCTCTCTCTGGGGGATCATTTTCTCTCTCCGGGGTTTAGTTCCTCTCTTTCTCTGGGGTTTCATTTCCGCTCTCTGCAGGTTCAGTTCCTCTCTCCCTGGGGGTTCAGTTCCTCTCTCTCTGGCAGATTTGTTCCACTCTCTTTGGAGTTCAGTTCCTTTCTCTTTCTGGGGTTCAGTTCCTCTCTCTCTCTGGTGGTTCAGTTCCTCTCTCTCTGGGGTTCAATTCCACTCTCTCTGTGGTTCAGTTCCTCTCTGGGGTTCAGTTCCTCTCTCTCTCTTGTTGATCAGTTCCTCTCTCTATGGGGTTCAGTTCCGCTCTCTTTCTTGTGTTCAGTTCGTCTCTCTCTGGGGATTCAGTTCCTCTCTCTCTCTCTGTCTGTGGGCTCAGTTCCTCTCTCTCTGGGGCTCAGTTCCTCTCTCTCTGGGACTCAGTTCCTCTCTCCCTGGGGCTCACTTCCTCTCTCTCTGGGGCTCAGTTCCGATCTCACTAGGGCTCAGTTCCGATCTCACTGGGGTTCAGTTCCGATCTCACTGGGGTTCAGTTCCGATCTCTCTGGGGTTCAGTACCTCTCTCTCTCTGGGGTTCAGTTCCTCTCTTTCTCTGGGGATTCAGTTCCTCTCTCTCGGGGTTCAGTTCCACTTTCTCTGGGGTTCAGTTCCTCTCTTTCTCTGGGGGTTCAGTTCCTCTCTCTGGGGGTTCCGTTCCACTTTCTCTGGGGTTCAGTTCCTCTCTCTCGAGTTCAATTCCACACTCTCTGGGGTTCAGTTCCTCTCTCTCTGGGGTTCAGTTCCTCTCTCTCTGGGGTTCAGTTCCTCTCTCTCTGGGGTTCAGTTCCTCTCTCTCTGGGGTTCAGTTCCTCTCTCTCTGGGGTTCAGTTCCTCTCTCTCTGGGGTTCAGTTCCTCTCTCTCTGGGGTTCAGTTCCTCTCTCTCTCTGGGGTTCAGTTCCTCTCTCTCTCTGGGGTTCAGTACCTCTCTCTGGGGTTCAGTTCCGCTCTCTCTGAGGTTCAGTTCCGCTCTCTCTGGGGTTCAGTTCCTCTCTCTGGGGTTCAATTCCGCTCTCTCTGGGGATCAGTTCCTCTTTCACTCCCTCTGGGGGTTCGCTTCCTTTCTCTCTGGTTTTCAGTTCCTCTCTCTGGCGGTTCAGTTCCTCTCTCTGGCCGTTCAGTTCCTCTCTCTCTGGGATTCAGTTCTTCTCTCTGGGGTTCAGTTCCTATCTCTCTGGGGTTCAGTTCCTCTCTTCTCTGGGGTTCAGTTGCTCACTCTGTGGCGGTTCAGTTCCTCTCTCACTCCCTCTGGGGTTTCACTTCCTTTCTCTCTCTGGTGTTCAGTTACTTTCTCTTTGTGGATTGAGTTCCTCTCTCTGGGGTTCACTTCCTCTCTCTGGGGTTCCATTCCTCTCTCTCTGGGGGTTCAGTTTTTCTCTCTTTGGGGTTCAGTTCCACTCTCTCTGGTGGTTCAGTTCCTGTCTTTCTCGGGTTTAGTTCATCATCAGGTAGTTCATCACTTGACTCTTGGTTCAATTGCTCTCTCTGTGGGTTCAGTTCTTCTCTCTGGGGTTCAGTTATTCTCTGTCTCTGGGGGTTCAGCTCTTTTCTCTGGGATTCATTTCCTCTCTCTCTGGGATTCAGTTCCTCTCTCTCTGGGGTTCAGTTCCTCTCACCCTCTGGGGGTTTAGTTCCTCTCTCTGTCCGGTGGTTCTGTTCCTCGCTCTGTCTGGGGGTTCAGTTCCTCTCTCTCTGTGGTTCAGTTCCCCTCTCTCAGATTCAGTTCCTCTCTCTCTGGGATTCAGTACCTCTCTGTCTGGGATTCAGTTCCTCTCTCTCTCTGGGGTTCAGTTCCTCTCACTGGGGGTTCAGTTCCTCTCTCTGGGGGTTCAGTTCCTCTCTCTCTGGGGTTCAGTTCCTCTCTCTCAGGGGTTCAGTTCCTCTCTCTCCGGTGTTCAGTTCCTCTCTCTCTGGGGTTCAGTTCCTCTCTCTCTGGGGTTCAGTTCGTCTCTCTCTGGGGTAATGTTCCTCTCACTCTCTCTGGGGTTCAGTTCCTCTCTCTCTGGGGTTCAGTTCCTCTCTCTCTCTGGGGTTCAGTTCCTCTCTCTCTCTGGGGTTCAGTTCCTCTCTCTCTCTCTGGGGGTTCAGTTCCTCTCTCTCGAGTTCAATTCCACACTCTCTGGGGTTCAGTTCCTCTCTCTCTGGGTTTCAGTTCCTCTCTCTCTGGGGTTCAGTTCCTCTCTCTCTTGGGTACAGTTCCTCTCTCTCTGGGGTTCAGTTCCTCTCTCTGGGGTTCAGTTCCGCTCTCTCTGGGGTTCACTTCCGCTCTCTCTTGGGTTCAGTTCCTCTCTCTGGGGTTCAATTCCGCTCTCTCTGGGGATCAGTTCTTCTTTCACTCCCTCTGGGGGTTCACTTCCTTTCTCTCTGGTGTTCAGTTCCTCTCTCTGGCGGTTCAGTTCCTCTCTCTCTGGGATTCAGTTCTTCTCTCTGGGATTCAGTTCTTCTCTCTGGGGTTCAGTTCCGCTCTCTCTTGGGTTTAGTTCCTCTCTCTGGGGTTCAATTCCGCTCTCTCTGGGGATCAGTTCCTCTTACACTCCCTCTGGGGGTTCACTTCCTTTCTCTCTCTCTCTGGTGTTCAGTTCCTCTCTCGTTGCGGATTCAGTTCCTCTCTCTGGCGGTTCAGTTCCTCTCTCTGGCCGTTCAGTTCCTCTCTCTCTGGGATTCAGTTCTTCTCTCTGGGGTTCAGTTCCTATCTCTCTGGGGTTCAGTTCCTCTCTTCTCTGGGGTTCAGTTGCTCACTCTGTGGCGGTTCAGTTCCTCTCTCACTCCCTCTGGGGTTTCACTTCCTTTCTCTCTCTGGTGTTCAGTTACTTTCTCTTTGTGGATTGAGTTCCTCTCTCTGGGGTTCACTTCCTCTCTCTGGGGTTCCATTCCTCTCTCTCTGGGGGTTCAGTTTTTCTCTCTTTGGGGTTCAGTTCCACTCTCTCTGGTGGTTCAGTTCCTGTCTTTCTCGGGTTTAGTTCATCATCAGGTAGTTCATCACTTGACTCTTGGTTCAATTGCTCTCTCTGTGGGTTCAGTTCTTCTCTCTGGGGTTCAGTTATTCTCTGTCTCTGGGGGTTCAGCTCTTTTCTCTGGGATTCATTTCCTCTCTCTCTGGGATTCAGTTCCTCTCTCTCTGGGGTTCAGTTCCTCTCACCCTCTGGGGGTTTAGTTCCTCTCTCTGTCCGGTGGTTCTGTTCCTCGCTCTGTCTGGGGGTTCAGTTCCTCTCTCTCTGTGGTTCAGTTCCCCTCTCTCAGATTCAGTTCCTCTCTCTCTGGGATTCAGTACCTCTCTGTCTGGGATTCAGTTCCTCTCTCTCTCTGGGGTTCAGTTCCTCTCACTGGGGGTTCAGTTCCTCTCTCTGGGGGTTCAGTTCCTCTCTCTCTGGGGTTCAGTTCCTCTCTCTCAGGGGTTCAGTTCCTCTCTCTCCGGTGTTCAGTTCCTCTCTCTCTGGGGTTCAGTTCCTCTCTCTCTGGGGTTCAGTTCGTCTCTCTCTGGGGTAATGTTCCTCTCACTCTCTCTGGGGTTCAGTTCCTCTCTCTCTGGGGTTCAGTTCCTCTCTCTCTCTGGGGTTCAGTTCCTCTCTCTCTCTGGGGTTCAGTTCCTCTCTCTCTCTCTGGGGGTTCAGTTCCTCTCTCTCGAGTTCAATTCCACACTCTCTGGGGTTCAGTTCCTCTCTCTCTGGGTTTCAGTTCCTCTCTCTCTGGGGTTCAGTTCCTCTCTCTCTTGGGTACAGTTCCTCTCTCTCTGGGGTTCAGTTCCTCTCTCTGGGGTTCAGTTCCGCTCTCTCTGGGGTTCACTTCCGCTCTCTCTTGGGTTCAGTTCCTCTCTCTGGGGTTCAATTCCGCTCTCTCTGGGGATCAGTTCTTCTTTCACTCCCTCTGGGGGTTCACTTCCTTTCTCTCTGGTGTTCAGTTCCTCTCTCTGGCGGTTCAGTTCCTCTCTCTCTGGGATTCAGTTCTTCTCTCTGGGATTCAGTTCTTCTCTCTGGGGTTCAGTTCCGCTCTCTCTTGGGTTTAGTTCCTCTCTCTGGGGTTCAATTCCGCTCTCTCTGGAGATCAGTTCCTCTTACACTCCCTCTGGGGGTTCACTTCCTTTCTCTCTCTCTCTGGTGTTCAGTTCCTCTCTCGTTGCGGATTCAGTTCCTCTCTCTGGCGGTTCAGTTCCTCTCTCTCTGGGATTCAGTTCTTTTCTCTGGGGTTCAGTTCCTATCCCTCTGGGGTTCAGTTCCTCTCTTCTCTGGGGTTCAGTTGCTCACTCTGTGGCGGTTCAGTTCCTCTCTCACTCCCTCTGGGGGTTCACTTCCTTTCTCTGGTGTTCAGTTCCTTTCTCTTTGCGGATTGAGTTCCTCTCTCTGGGGTTCACTTCCTCT
The DNA here is from genome assembly GCF_035084215.1 of Heptranchias perlo. NCBI lineage: Eukaryota > Metazoa > Chordata > Chondrichthyes > Hexanchiformes > Hexanchidae > Heptranchias > Heptranchias perlo. Next base: position 160,047 of record NW_027139261.1, read on the forward strand.
CTCTGGGTTTCAATTCCTCTCTCTCTGGGGGTTCAGTTTTTCTCTTTTTGGGATTAAGTTCCACTCTCTCTGGTGTTTCAGTTCCTGTCTTTCTCGGGTTTAGTTCATCATCTGGTAGTTCATCACTTGACTCTTGGTTCAATTGCTCTCTCTGTGGGTTCAGTTCTTCTCTCTGGGGGTTCAGTTGCTCTCTCTCTGTGGGTTCAGCTCCTTTCTCTGGGATTCATTTCCTCTCTCTCTGGGATTCAGTTCCTCTCACCCTCTGGGGGTTTAGTTCCTCTCTCTGTCCGGTGGTTCTGTTCCTTGCTCTGTCTGGGGGTTCAGTTCCTCTCTCTCTGGGGTTCAGTTCCCCTCTCTCAGATTCAGTTCCTCTCTATCTGGGATTCAGTTCCTCTCTCTCTCTGGGGTTCAGTTCCTCTCTCTCTCTCTGGGGGTTCAGTTCCTCTCTCTCTGGGGTTCAGTTCCTCTCTCTCTGGGGTTCAGTACCTCTCTCTGGGGTTCAGTCCTTCTCTCTGGGGTTCAGTTCCGCTCCCTCTGGGGTTCAGTTCCTCTCTCTCTGGGGTTCAGTTCCTCTCTCTCTCTGGGGTTCAGTTCCTCTCGCTCTCTCTGGGGTTCAGTACATCTGTCTGGCGGTTCATTTCCTCTCTCTCTGGGGTTCAGTTCCCCTCTCTCAGATTCAGTTCCTCTCTATCTGGGATTCAGTTCCTCTCTCTCTGGGGTTATGTTCCTCTCTCTCTCTCTGGGGATTCAGTTCAACTCGCTGCCTCTGGTGATTCAGTCCCTCTCGCTCTCTCTGGGGGTTCAGTTCCTCTCTCTCTCTGGGGGTTCAGTTCCTATCTCTCTCTGGGGATTCAGTTCCTCTCGCTCTCTCTGGGGATTCAGTCCCTCTCGCTCTCTCTGGGGGTTCAGTTCCTCTCTCTCTGGGGTTCAGTTCCTCTCTCTCTGGGGTTCAGTTCCTCTCGCTCTCTCTGGCGTGCAGTTCCTCTCTCCTTCTCTCTGGGGGTTCAGTTCCTCTCTCTGGGTTCAATCCTTCTCTCTGGGGTTCAGTTCCGCTCCCTCTGGGGTTCAGTTCCTCTATCTCTGGGGTTCAGTTCCTCTCTCTCTCTGGGTTTCAGTTCCTCTCGTTCTCTCTGGGGATTCAGTTCCTCTCTCTCTCTCAGGGGTTCAGTACCTCTCTCTGGGGGTTCAGTTCCTCTCTCTCTGGGGGGTCAGTTCCTCTCTCTCTGGGGTTCAGTTCCCCTCTCTCAGATTCAGTTCCTCTCTATCTGGGATTCAGTTCCTCTCTCTCTGGGGTTCAGTTCGTCTCTCTCTGGGGTTATGTTCCTCTCTCTCTCTCTGGGGATTCAGTTCAACTCACTGTCTCTGGTGATTCAGTCCCTCTCGCTCTCTCTGGGGGTTCAGTTCCTCTCTCTCTCTGGGGTTCAGTTCCTCTCTCTCTCTTGGGATTCAGTTCCTTTCTCTCTCTCTGGGGATTCAGTTCAACTCGCTCTCTCTGGGGATTCAGTCCCTCTCGCTCTCTCTGGGGGTTCAGTTCCTCTCTCTCTCTGGGGTTCAGTTCCTCTCTCTCTCTGGGGTTCAGTTCCTCTCTCTCTCTGGGGATTCAGTTCCTCTCGCTCTCTCTGGGGATTCAGTCCCTCTCCCTCTCTCTGGGGGTTCAGTTCCTCTCTCTCTCTGGGGTTCAGTTCCTCTCGCTCTCTCTGGGGATTCAGTTCCTCTCTCTCTCTCTGGGGTTCAGTACCTCTCTCTGGGGTTCAGTTCCGCTGCCTCTGTGGTTCAGTACCTCTCTCTGGGGTTCAGTTCCGCTCCCTCTGGGGTTCAGTTCCTCTCTCTCTGGGGTTCAGTTCCTCTCTCTCTGGGGTTTAATTCCTCTCCCCCTCTTGGGGTTTAGTTTTTCTCACTCTGGGTGTTCAATTTTTCACTCTCTGGGATTCTTTTCCTCTCTCTGGCGTTTAGTTCCTCTCTCTCTCCGGTTAAGTGCCTTTCTTTCTCTCGTGCTTCAGTTCCTCTCTCTTTGGAGTTCAGTTCCTCTCTCTCTCTGTGGCTCAGTTCCTCTCTCTCTTTCTGGGGTTCACTTCCACTCTCTCTGGGGTTCAGTTCCTCTCTCTTTCTCTCTGGGGGTTCAGTTCCTCTCTCTCTGGGGGATCATTTTCTCTCTCCGGGGTTTAGTTCCTCTCTTTCTCTGGGGTTTCATTTCCGCTCTCTGCAGGTTCAGTTCCTCTCTCCCTGGGGGTTCAGTTCCTCTCTCTCTGGCAGATTTGTTCCACTCTCTTTGGAGTTCAGTTCCTTTCTCTTTCTGGGGTTCAGTTCCTCTCTCTCTCTGGTGGTTCAGTTCCTCTCTCTCTGGGGTTCAATTCCACTCTCTCTGTGGTTCAGTTCCTCTCTGGGGTTCAGTTCCTCTCTCTCTCTTGTTGATCAGTTCCTCTCTCTATGGGGTTCAGTTCTGCTCTCTTTCTTGTGTTCAGTTCCTCTCTCTCTGGGGATTCAGTTCCTCTCTCTCTCTCTGTCTGTGGGCTCAGTTCCTCTCTCTCTGGGGCTCAGTTCCTCTCTCTCTGGGGCTCAGTTCCTCTCTCTCTGGGGCTCAGTTCCTCTCTCTCTGGGGCTCAGTTCCGATCTCACTGGGGTTCAGTTCCGATCTCTCTGGGGTTCAGTACCTCTCTCTCTCTGGGGTTCAGTTCCTCTCTTTCTCTGGGGATTCAGTTCCTCTCTCTCGGGGTTCAGTTCCACTTTCTCTGTGGTTCAGTTCCTCTCTTTCTCTGGGGGTTCAGTTCCTCTCTCTGGGGGTTCCGTTCCACTTTCTCTGGGGTTCAGTTCCTCTCTCTCGAGTTCAATTCCACACTCTCTGGGGTTCAGTTCCTCTCTCTCTGGGGTTCAGTTCCTCTCTCTCTGGGGTTCAGTTCCTCTCTCTCTGGGGTTCAGTTCCTCTCTCTCTGGGGTTCAGTTCCTCTCTCTCTGGGGTTCAGTTCCTCTCTCTCTGGGGTTCAGTTCCGCTCTCTCTCTCTGGGGTTCAGTACCTCTCTCTGGGGTTCAGTTCCGCTGCCTCTGTGGTTCAGTGCCTCTCTCTGGGGTTCAGTTCCGCTCCCTCTGGGGTTCAGTTCCTCTCTCTCTGGGGATTCAGTTCCTTTCTCTCTCTCTGGGGATTCAGTTCAACTCGCTCTCTCTGGGGATTCAGTCCCTCTCGCTCTCTCTGGGGGTTCAGTTCCTCTCTCTCTCTGGGGTTCAGTTCCTCTCTCTCTCTGGGGTTCAGTTCCTCTCTCTCTCTGGGGATTCAGTTCCTCTCGCTCTCTCTGGGGATTCAGTCCCTCTCCCTCTCTCTGGGGGTTCAGTTCCTCTCTCTCTGGGGTTCAGTTCCTCTCTCTCTCTGGGGTTCAGTTCCTCTCGCTCTCTCTGGGGATTCAGTTCCTCTCTCTCTCTCTGGGGTTCAGTACCTCTCTCTGGGGTTCAGTTCCGCTGCCTCTGTGGTTCAGTACCTCTCTCTGGGGTTCAGTTCCGCTCCCTCTGGGGTTCAGTTCCTCTCTCTCTGGGGTTCAGTTCCTCTCTCTCTGGGGTTTAATTCCTCTCCCCTTCTTGGTGTTTAGTTTTTCTCACTCTGGGTGTTCAATTTTTCTCTCTCTGGGATTCTTTTCCTCTCTCTGGCGTTTGGTTCCTCTCTCTCTCCGGTTAAGTGCCTTTCTTTCTCTCGTGCTTCAGTTCCTCTCTCTTTGGAGTTCAGTTCCTCTCTCTCTCTGTGGCTCAGTTCCTCTCTCTCTTTCTGGGGTTCACTTCCACTCTCTCTGGGGTTCAGTACCTCTCTCTCTCTGGGGTTCAGTTCCTCTCTTTCTCTGGGGATTCAGTTCCTCTCTCTCGGGGTTCAGTTCCACTTTCTCTGGGGGTTCAGTTCCTCTCTCTGGGGGTTCCGTTCCACTTTCTCTGGGGTTCAGTTCCTCTCTCTCTGGGGTTCAGTTCCTCTCTCTCTGGGGTTCAGTTCCTCTCTCCCTGGGGTTCAGTTCCTCTCTCTCTAGGGTTCAGTTCCTCTCTCTCTCTCTGGGGTTCAGTACCTCTCTCTGGGGTTCAGTTCCGCTGCCTCTGTGGTTCAGTACCTCTCTCTGGTGTTCAGTTCCGCTCCCTCTGGTGTTCAGTTCCTCTCTCTCTGGGGATTCAGTTCCTTTCTCTCTCTCTGGGGATTCAGTTCAACTCGCTCTTTCTGGGGATTCAGTCCCTCACGCTCTCTCTGGGGGTTCAGTTCCTCTCTCTCTCTGGGGTTCAGTTCCTCTCTCTCTCTGGGGTTCCGTTCCTCTCTCTCTCTGGGGATTCAGTTCCTCTCTCTCTCTCTGGGGATTCAGTCCCTCTCCCTCTCTCTGGGGGTTCAGTTCCTCTCTCTCTGGGGTTCAGTTCCTCTCTCTCTCTGGGGTTCAGTTCCTCTCGCTCTCTCTGGGGATTCAGTTCCTCTCTCTCTCTCTGGGGTTCAGTACCTCTCTCTGGGGTTCAGTTCCGCTGCCTCTGTGGTTCAGTACCTCTCTCTGGGGTTCAGTTCCGCTCCTTCTGGGGTTCAGTTCCTCTCTCTCTGGGGTTCAGTTCCTCTCTCTCTGGGGTTTAATTCCTCTCCCCCTCTTGGTGTTTAGTTTTTCTCACTCTGGGTGTTCAATTTTTCTCTCTCTGGGATTCTCTTCCTCTCTCTGGCGTTTAGTTCCTCTCTCTCTCCGGTTAAATGCCTTTCTTTCTCTTGTGCTTCAGTTCCTCTCTCTTTGGTGTTCAGTTCCTCTCTCTCTCTGTGGCTCAATTCCTCTCTCTCTTTCTGGGGTTCACTTCCACTCTCTCTGGGGTTCAGTTCCTCTCTCTTTCTCTCTGGGGGTTCAGTTCCTCTCCCTCTGGGGGATCATTTTCTCTCTCCGGGGTTTAGATCCTCTCTTTCTCTGGGGTTTCATTTCCGCTCTCTGCAGGTTCAGTTCCTCTCTCCCTGGGGGTTCAGTTCCTCTAACTCTGGCAGATTTGTTCCACTCTCTTTGGAGTTCAGTTCCTTTCTCTTTCTGGGGTTCAGTTCCTCTCTCTCTCTGGTGGTTCAGTTCCTCTCTCTCTGGGGTTCAATTCCACTCTCTCTGTGGTTCAGTTCCTCTCTGGGGTTCAGTTCCTCTCTCTCTCTTGTTGATCAGTTCCTCTCTCTATGGGGTTCAGTTCCGCTCTCTTTCTTGTGTTCAGTTCCTCTCTCTCTGGGGATTCAGTTCCTCTCTCTCTCTCTGTCTGTGTCTCAGTTCCTCTCTATCTGGGACTCAGTTCCTCTCTCTCTGGGGCTCAGTTCCTCTCTCTCTGGGGCTCAGTTCCTCTCTCTGTGGGGCTCAGTTCCTCTCTCTCTGGGGCTCAGTTCCTCTCTCTCTGGGGCTCAGTTCCTCTCTCTCTGGGGCTCAGTTCCGATCTCACTGGGGTTCAGTTCCGATCTCACTGGGGTTCAGTTCCGATCTCTCTGGGGTTCAGTACCTCTCTCTCTCTGGGGTTCAGTTCCTCTCTTTCTCTGGGGATTCAGTTCCTCTCTCTCGGGGTTCAGTTCCACTTTCTCTGGGGTTCAGTTCCTCTCTTTCTCTGGGGGTTCAGTTCCTCTCTCTGGGGGTTCCGTTCCACTTTCTCTGGGGTTCAGTTCCTCTCTCTCGAGTTCAATTCCACACTCTCTGGGGTTCAGTTCCTCTCTCTCTGGGGTTCAGTTCCTCTCTCTCTGGGGTTCAGTTCCTCTCTCTCTGGGGTTCAGTTCCTCTCTCTCTCTGGGGTTCAGTTCCTCTCTCTCTCTGGGGTTCAGATCCTCTCGCTCTCTCTGGGGTTCAGTACCTCTCTCTGGGGTTCTGTTCCGCTCTCTCTGGGGTTCAGTACCTCTCTCTGGGGTTCAGTTCTGCTCTCTCTGGGGTTCAGTTCCGCTCTCTCTTGGGTTCAGTTCCTCTCTCTGGGGTTCAATTCCGCTCTCTCTGGGGATCAGTTCCTCTTTCACTCCCTCTGGGGGTTCGCTTCCTTTCTCTCTGGTGTTCAGTTCCTCTCTCTTTGCTGATTCAGTTCCTCTCTCTGGCGGTTCAGTTCCTCTCTCTCTGGGATTCAGTTCTTCTCTCTCTGGGGTTCAGTTCCTCTCTTCTCTGGGGTTCAGTTGCTCACTCTGTGGCGGTTCAGTTCCTCTCTCACTCCCTCTGGGGTTTCACTTCCTTTCTCTCTCTGGTGTTCAGTTACTTTCTCTTTGCGGATTGAGTTCCTCTCTCTGGGGTTCACTTCCTCTCTCTGGGGTTCCATTCCTCTCTCTCTGGGGGTTCAGTTTTTCTCTCTTTGGGGTTCAGTTGCACTCTCTCTGGTGGTTCAGTTCCTGTCTTTCTCGGGTTTAGTTCATCATCAGGTAGTTCATCACTTGACTCTTGGTTCAATTGCTCTCTCTGTGGGTTCAGTTCTTCTCTCTGGGGTTCAGTTATTCTCTGTCTCTGGGGTTCAGCTCCTTTCTCTGGGATTCATTTCCTCTCTCTCTGGGATTCAGTTCCTCTCTCTCTGGGGTTCAGTTCCTCTCACCCTCTGGGGGTTTAGTTCCTCTCTCTGTCCGGTGGTTCTGTTCCTCGCTCTGTCTGGGGGTTCAGTTCCTCTCTCTCTGTGGTTCAGTTCCCCTCTCTCAGATTCAGTTCCTCTCTCTCTGGGATTCAGTACCTCTCTGTCTGGGATTCAGTTCCTCTCTCTCTCTGGGGTTCAGTTCCTCTCACTGGGGGTTCAGTTCCTCTCTCTGGGGGTTCAGTTCCTCTCTCTCTGGGGTTCAGTTCCTCTCTCTCAGGGGTTCAGTTCCTCTCTCTCCGGTGTTCAGTTCCTCTCTCTCTGGGGTTCAGTTCCTCTCTCTCTGGGGTTCAGTTCCTCTCTCTCTGGGGTTCAGTTCCTCTCTCTCTGGGGTAATGTTGCTCTCACTCTCTCTGGGGATTCAGTTCCTCTCGCTCTCTCTGGGGATTCAGTCCCTCTCGCTCTCTCTGGGGGTTCAGTTCCTCTCTCTCTGGGGTTCAGTTCCTCTCTCTCTCTGGGGTTCAGTTACTCTCTCTCTCTGGGGATTCAGTTCCTCTCGCTCTCTCTGGGGTTCAGTTCCTTTCTCTCTCTGGGGATTCAGTTCCTCTCTCTCTCTCTGGGGGTGCTGTTCCTCTCTCTCTGGGGTTCAGTTCCTCTCTCTCTCTGGGGTTCAGTTCCTCACTCTGGGGTTCAGTTCCGCTCTCTCTGTGGTTCAGTACCTCTCTCTGGGGTTCAGTTCATTTCTCTCTCTGGGGATTCAGTTCCTCTCGCTCTCTCTGGGGATTCAGTCCTTCTCGCTCTCTCTGGGGGTTCAGTTCCTCTCTCTCTGGGGTTCAGTTCTTCTCTCTCTGGGGTTCAGTTCCTCTCTCTCTGGGGTTTAATTCCTCTCCCCCTCTTGGGGTTTAGTTTTTCTCACTCTGGGTGTTCAATTTTTCTCTCTCTGGGATTCTTTTCCTCTCTCTGGCGTTTAGTTCCTCTCTCTCTCTGGGGATTCAGTTCCTCTCGCTCTCTCTGGGGATTCAGTCCCTCTCCCTCTCTCTGGGGGTTCAGTTCCTCTCTCTCTGGGGTTCAGTTCCTCTCTCTCTCTGGGGTTCAGTTCCTCTCGCTCTCTCTGGGGATTCAGTTCCTCTCTCTCTCTCTGGGGTTCAGTACCTCTCTCTGGGGTTCAGTTCCGCTGCCTCTGTGGTTCAGTACCTCTCTCTGGGGTTCAGTTCCGCTCCCTCTGGGGTTCAGTTCCTCTCTCTCTGGGGTTCAGTTCCTCTCTCTCTGGGGTTCAATTCCTCTCCCCCTCTTGGTGTTTAGTTTTTCTCACTCTGGGTGTTCAATTTTTCTCTCTCTGGGATTCTTTTCCTCTCTCTGGCGTTTGGTTCCTCTCTCTCTCCGGTTAAGTGCCTTTCTTTCTCTCGTGCTTCAGTTCCTCTCTCTTTGGAGTTCAGTTCCTCTCTCTCTCTGTGGCTCAGTTCCTCTCTCTCTTACTGGGGTTCACTTCCACTCTCTCTGGGTTTCAGTACCTTTCTCTCTCTGGGGTTCAGTTCCTCTCTTTCTCTGGGGATTCAGTTCCTCTCTCTCGGGGTTCAGTTCCACTTTCTCTGGGGTTCAGTTCCTCTCTTTCTCTGGGGGTTCAGTTCCTCTCTCTGGGGGTTCCGTTCCACTTTCTCTGGGGTTCAGTTCCTCTCTCTCGAGTTCAATTCCACACTCTCTGGGGTTCAGTTCCTCTCTCTCTGGGGTTCAGTTCCTCTCTCTCTGGGGTTCAGTTCCTCTCTCTCTGGGGTTCAGTTCCTCTCTCTCTGGGGTTCAGTTCCTCTCTCTCTCTGGGGTTCAGTTCCTCTCTCTCTCTGGGGTTCAGTTCCTCTCTCTCTCTGGGGTTCAGATCCTCTCGCTCTCTGGGGTTCAGATCCTCTCGCTGTCTCTGGGGTTCAGTACCTCTCTCTGGGGTTCTGTTTCGCTCTCTCTGGGGTTCAGTACCTCTCTCTGGGGTTCAGTACCTCTCTCTGGGGTTCAGTTCTGCTCTCTCTGGGGTTCAGTTCCGCTCTCTCTTGGGTTCAGTTCCTCTCTCTGGGGTTCAATTCCGCTCTCTCTGGGGATCAGTTCCTCTTTCACTCCCTCTGGGGGTTCGCTTCCTTTCTCTCTGGTGTTCAGTTCCTCTCTCTTTGCGGATTCAGTTCCTCTCTCTGGCGGTTCAGTTCCTCTCTCTCTGGGATTCAGTTCTTCTCTCTGGGGTTCAGTTCCTATCTCTCTGGGGTTCAGTTCCTCTCTTCTCTGGGGTTCAGTTGCTCACTCTGTGGCGGTTCAGTTCCTCTCTCACTCCCTCTGGGGTTTCACTTCCTTTCTCTCTCTGGTGTTCAGTTACTTTCTCTTTGCGGATTGAGTTCCTCTCTCTGGGGTTCACTTCCTCTCTCTGGGGTTCCATTCCTCTCTCTCTGGGGGTTCAGTTTTTCTCTCTTTGGGGTTCAGTTCCACTCTCTCTGGTGGTTCAGTTCCTGTCTTTCTCGGGTTTAGTTCATCATCAGGTAGTTCATCACTTGACTCTTGGTTCAATTGCTCTCTCTGTGGGTTCAGTTCTTCTCTCTGGGGGTTCAGTTATTCTCTGTCTCTGGGGGTTCAGCTCCTTTCTCTGGGATTCATTTCCTCTCTCTCTGGGATTCAGTTCCTCTCTCTCTGGGGTTCAGTTCCTCTCACCCTCTGGGGGTTTAGTTCCTCTCTCTGTCCGGTGGTTCTGTTCCTCGCTCTGTCTGGGGGTTCAGTTCCTCTCTCTCTGTGGTTCAGTTCCCCTCTCTCAGATTCAGTTCCTCTCTCTCTGGGATTCAGTTCCTCTCTGTCTGGGATTCAGTTCCTCTCTCTCTCTGGGGTTCAGTTCCTCTCACTGGGGGTTCAGTACCTCTCTCTGGGGGTTCAGTTCCTCTCTCTCTGGGGTTCAGTTCCTCTCTCTCAGGGGTTCAGTTCCTCTCTCTCAGGGGTTCAGTTCCTCTCTCTCTGGGGTTCAGTTCCTCTCTCTCTGGGGTTCAGTTCGTCTCCCTCTGGGGTAATGTTGCTCTCACTCTCTCTGGGGATTCAGTTCCTCTCGCTCTCTCTGGGGATTCAGTCCCTCTCGCTCTCTCTGGGGGTTCAGTTCCTCTCTCTCTGGGCTTCAGTTCCTCTCTCTCTCTGGGGTTCAGTTACTCTCTCTCTCTGGGGATTCAGTTCCTCTCACTCTCTCTGGGGTTCAGTTCCTCTCTCTCTGGGGTTCAGTTCCTCTCTCTCTCTGGGGTTCAGTTCCTCACTCTGGGGTTCAGTTCCGCTCTCTCTGTGGTTCAGTACCTCTCTCTGGGGTTCAGTTCATTTCTCTCTCTGGGGATTCAGTTCCTCTCGCTCTCTCTGGGGATTCAGTCCTTCTCGCTCTCTCTGGGGGTTCAGTTCCTCTCTCTCTGGGGTTCAGTTCCTCTCTCTCTGGGGTTTAATTCCTCTCCCCCTCTTGGGGTTTAGTTTTTCTCACTCTGGGTGTTCAATTTTTCTCTCTCTGGGATTCTTTTCCTCTCTCTGGCTTTCAGTTCCTCGCTCTCTCCGGTTAACTTACTTTCTTTCTCTCGTGCTTCAGTTCTTCTCTCTTTGGAGTTCAGTTCCTCTCTCTCTCTGTGGCTCAGTTCCTCTCTCTCGTTCTGGGGTTCACTTCCACTCTCTCTGGCGTTCAGTTCCTCTCTCCTTCTCTCTGGGGGTTCAGTTCCTCTCTCTGGGGGATCATTTTCTCTCTCCGGGGTTTAGTTCCTCTCTTTCTCTGGGGTTTCATTTCCGCTCTCTGCAGGTTCAGTTCCTCTCTCCCTGGGGGTTCAGTTCCTCTTCCTGTGGCAGATTTGTTCCACTCTCTTTGGAGTTCAGTTCCTTTCTCTTTCTGGGGTTCAGTTCCTCTCACTCTCTCTGGTGGTTCAGTTCCTCTCTCTCTGGGGTTCAATTCCACTCTCTCTGTGGTTCAGTTCCTCTCTGGGGTTCAGTTCCTCTCTCTCTCTTGTTGATCAGTTCCTCTCTCTATGGGGTTCAGTCCCGCTCTCTTTCTGGGGTTCAGTTTCTCTGTCTCTGGGGATTCAGTTCCTCTCTCTCCCTCTGTCTGGGGGCTCAGTTCCTCTCTCTCTGGGGGCTCAGTTCCTCTCTCTCTGGGGCTCAGTTCCTCTCTCTCTGGGGCTCAGTTCCTCTCTCTCTGGGGCTCAGTTCCTCTCTTTGGGGTTCAATTCCGATCTCTCTGGGGTTCAGTACCTCTCTCTCTCTGGGGTTCTGTTCTTCTCTGACTCTTGGGGATTCAATTCCTCTCTCACTGTGGTTCTGTTCCACTATCTCTGGGGTTCAGTTCCTCTCTTTCTCTGGGGATTCAGTTCCTCTCTCTCGGGGTTCAGTTCCACTTTCTCTGGGGTTCAGTTCCTCTCTTTCTCTGGGGCTTCAGTTCTTCTCTCTGCGGGTTCCGTTCCACTTTCTCTGGGGTTCAGTTCCTCTCTCTCGGGTTCAATTCCACACTCTCTGGGGTTCAGTTCCTCTTTCTCTCGGGTTCAGTTCCTCTCTCTCTGGGGTTCAGTTCCTCTCTCTCTCTGGGGCCCATTGCTCTCTCTGTGGCCCATTCCTCTCTCTGGGGATTCAGTTGCTCTCTCTCCCCCTCTTTCTCTGGGGTTCAGTTCCTCTCTCTCTGGGCATTCAGTGCCTCTTTCTCTCTCTGGGGTTCAGTTCCTCTCTCTGGGGTTCAGTTCCTCTCGCTATCTCTGGGGATTCAGTTCCTCTTGCTCTCTCTGGGGTTCAGTACCTCTCTCTCGGGTTCCGTTCCACTATCTCTGGGGTTCAGTTCCTCTCTTTCTCTGGGGATTCAGTTCATAGAATCATAGAAGTTACAACATGGAAACAGACCCTTCGGCCCAACATGTCCATGTCGCCCAGTTTATGCCACTAAGCTAGTCCCAATTGCCTGCACTTGGCCCATATCCCTCTGTACCCATCTTACCCATGTAACTGTCCAAATGCTTTTTAAAAGACAAAATTGTACCCGCCTCTACTACTGCCTCTGGCAGCTCGTTCCAGACACTCACCACCCTTTGAGTGAAAAAATTGCTCCTCTGGACCCTTTTGTATCTCTCCCCTCTCACCTTAAATCTATGCCCCCTCGTTATAGACTCCCCTACCTTTGGGAAAAGATTTTGACTATCGACCTTATCTATGCCCCTCATTATTTTATAGACTTCGATAAGATCACCCCTTAACCTCCTACTCTCCAGGGAAAAAAGTCCCAGTCTGTCTAACCTCTCCCTGTAAGTCAAACCATCAAGTCCCGGTAGCATCCTAGTAAATCTTTTCTGCACTCTTTCTAGTTTAATAATATCCTTTCTATAATAGGGTGACCAGAACTGTACACAGTACTCCAAGTGTGGCCTTACCAATGCCCTGTACAACTTCAACAAGACATCCCAACTCCTGCATTCAATGTTCTGACCAATGAAACCAAGCATGCTGAATGCCTTCTTCACCACCCTATCCACCTGTGACTCCACTTTCAAGGAGCTATGAACCTGTACTCCTAGATCTCTTTGTTCTATAACTCTCCCCAACGCCCTACCATTAACGGAGTAGGTCCTGGCCCGATTCGATCTACCAAAATGCATCACCTCACATTTATCTAAATTAAACTCCATCTGCCATTCATCGGCCCACTGACCCAATTTATCAAGATCCCGTTGCAATCCTAGATAACCTTCTTCACTGTCCACAATGCCACCAATCTTGGTGTCATCTGCAAACTTACTAACCATGCCTCCTAAATTCTCATCCAAATCATTAATATAAATAACAAATAACAGCGGACCCAGCACCGATCCCTGAGGCACACCGCTGGACACAGGCATCCAGTTTGAAAAACAACCCTCTACAACCACCCTCTGTCTTCTGTCGTCAAGCCAATTTTGTATCCAATTGGCTACCTCACCTTGGATCCCATGAGATTTAACCTTATGTAACAACCTACCATGCGGTACCTTGTCAAATGCTTTGCTGAAGTCCATGTAGACCACGTCTACTGCACAGCCCTCATCTATCTTCTTGGTTACCCCTTCAAAAAACTCAATCAAATTCGTGAGACATGATTTTCCTCTCACAAAACCATGCTGACTGTTCCTAATCAGTCCCTGCCTCTCCAAATGCCTGTAGATCCTGTCCCTCAGAATACCCTCTAACAACTTACCCACTACAGATGTCAGGCTCACTGGTCTGTAGTTCCCAGGCTTTTCCCTGCCGCCCTTCTTAAACAAAGGCACAACATTTGCTACCCTCCAATCTTCAGGCACCTCACCTGTAGCGGTGGATGATTCAAATATCTCTGCTAGGGGACCCGCAATTTCCTCCCTAACCTCCCATAACGTCCTGGGATACATTTCATCAGGTCCCGGAGATTTATCTACCTTGATGCGCGTTAAGACTTCCAGCACCTCCCTCTCTGTAATATGTACACTCCTCAAGACATCACTATTTATTTCCCCAAGTTCCCTAACATCCATGCCTTTCTCAACCGTAAATACCGATGTGAAATATTCATTCAGGATCTCACCCATCTCTTGTGGTTCCGCAAATAGATGACCTTGTTGATCCTTAAGAGGCCCTACTCTCTCCCTAGTTACCCTTTTGCCCTTTATGTATTTGTAGAAGCTCTTTGGATTCACCTTTGCCTGATCTGCCAAAGCAATCTCATATCCCCTTTTTGCCCTCCTGATTTCTCTCTTAACTCTACTCCGGCAATCTCTGTACTCTTCAAGGGATCCACTTGATCCCAGCTGCCTATGCATGTCATATGCCTCCTTCTTATTTTTGACGAGTGCCTCAATCTCCCGAGTCATCCAAGGTTCCCTACTTCTACCAGCCTTGCCCTTCACTTTATAAGGAATGTGCTTACCCTGAACCCTGGTTAACACACTTTTGAAAGCCTCCCACTTACCAGACGTCCCTTTGCCTGCCAACAGACTCTCCCAATCAACTTCTGAAAGTTCCTGTCTAATACCATCAAAATTGGCCTTTCCCCAATTTAGAATTTTAACTTTTGGGCCAGACCTATCATTCTCCATAGCTATCTTAATACTAATGGAATTATGATCACTGGTCCCAAAGTGATCCCTCACTAACACTTCTGTCACCTGCCCTTCCTTATTTCCCAAGATGAGGTCAAGTTTTGCCCCCTCTCTAGTCGGGCCATCCACATACTGAATGAGAAATTCCTCCTGAATACACTCAACAAATTTCTCTCCATCCAAGCCCCTAATGCTATGGCTGTCCCAGTCAATGTTGGGAAAGTTAAAGTCCCCTACTATTACCACCCTATTTTTCTTGCAGCTGTCTGTAATCTCCTTACATATTTGCTCCTCAATTTCCCGTTGACTATTTGGGGGTCTGTCGTACAATCCTATCAAAGTGATCTCTCCCTTCTTATTTTTCAGTTCTACCCATATAGACTCAGTGGGCGAACCCTCGGATATATCCCCTCTCACTACTGCCGTGATGTTCTCCCTAATCAAGAACGCAACTCCCCCTCCTCTCTTACCTCCTGCTCTATCTTTCCTATAGCATCTGTACCCTGGAACATTGAGCTGCCAGTCCTGCCCCTCCCTTAGCCATGTTTCAGTAATAGCTGTAACATCCCAGTCCCATGTACCCATCCATGCCCTGAGTTCATCTGCCTTGCCCATCAGACTTCTTGCATTGAAATAAATGCAGTTTAATCTAGACTTCCCTTGGTCTTTGCCCTGCTTTCTCAGACCATCTGTCCGGTCATGTTCTGTACACTCTCCCTTCCTGCCTTTTGTTTCTGTCACCACTTTATTTCCCACTGACTTCCTGCATTGGTTCCCATCCCCCTGCCACATTAGTTTAAACCCTCCCCAACAGCACTGGCAAACACTCCCCCTAGGACATTGGTTCCAGTCCTGCCCAGATGCAGACCGTCCAATTTGTACTGGTCCCACCTCCCCCAGAACCGGTTCCAATGGCCCAGGAATTTGAATCCCTCCCTCTTGTACCATCTCTCAAGCCACGTATTCATCTTAGCTATCCTGTCATTCCTACTCTGACTAGCCCGTGGCACTGGTAGCAATCCTGAGATTACTACCTTTGAGGTCCTACTCTTTAGTTTAACTCCTAACTCCCTAAATTCAGCTTGTAGGACCTCATCCTGTTTTTTACCTATATCGTTGGTGCCTATATGCACCACGACAACTGGCTGTTCACCCTCCCCCTCCAGAATGTTCTGCAGCCGCTCCGAGACATCCTTGACCCTTGCACCAGGGAGGCAACATACCATCCTGGAGTCTCGGTTGCGTCCGCAGAAACGCCTGTCTATTCCCCTTACAATCGAGTCCCTTATCACTATAGCTCTGCCACTCTTTTTCCTGCCCTCCTGTGCAGCAGAGCCAGCCACGGTGCCATGAACCTGGCCACTGCCACCTTCCCCTGGTGAGCCATCTCCCCACAACAGTATCCAAAACGGTATACCTGTTTTGGAGGGAGATGACCGCAGGGGACCCCTGCACTGCCTTCCTACTCTTCCTCTGTCTGTTGGTCACCCATTCACTATCTCCCTCAGTAATTTTTATCTGCGGTGTGACCAACTCACTGAACGTGCTATCCACGACTTTCTCAGCATCGCGGATGCTCCAAAGTGAGTCCATCCGCAGCTCCAGAGCCGTCAAGCGGTCAAACAATAGCTGCAGCTGGACACACTTCCCGCAGGTGAAGGAATCAGGGATACAGGAAGGAGCCCTGAATTCCCACATCCCACAAGAGGAACATGACACGGCCCTGGGATCTCCTGCCATGACTTAACCCTTAAATTAGCTTAAGAACAACTACAATGTCAAGAGAAAAAAAAAGGAAAGTAAAACTACTTACCACTCCCTTTAAGGAGTTTACTCCTTTAAATTGTTCTCAATTTAGAGAATGTTAACTACACTGGGGACCTTGATTCACTAAAAAATAAACGCTACTTCCGATAAGACCTGCAGACCTTCCCTTTCCTTTTACTTCAGTTACTGTCGATAAGTAGAAATACTCACCTGAACCTACTCACCAATCAGGTGCCTCCCCTGTGTCGCGTCCCGATCTGATTCCTGACGTCACTTCGAACTCGGTCGCAGCTCCGCTCGGCTCCTCTCAGCGCTCTGAAATCCCGCCTTTTATCGGACGCTCCCTCCGCTCGGCTCGGCTCCTCTCAGCTGTTCTCAGCGCTCTGAAATCCCGCCTTTTATCGGACGCTCCCTCCGCTCGGCTCGGCTCCTCTCAGCTGTTCTCAGCGCTCTGAAATCCCGCCTTTTATCGGACGCTCCCTCCGCTCGGCTCCTCTCAGCGCTCTGAAATCCCGCCTTTTATCGGACGCTCCCTCCGCTCGGCTCGGCTCCTCTCAGCTGTTCTCAGCGCTCTGAAATCCCGTCTTTTATCGGACGCTCCCTCCGCTCGGCTCGGCTCCTCTCAGCTGTTCTCAGCGCTCTGAAATCCCGCCTTTTATCGGACGCTCCCTCCGCTCGGCTCGGCTCCTCTCAGCTGTTCTCAGCGCTCTGAAATCCCGCCTTTTATCGGACGCTCCCTCCGCTCGGCTCGGCTCCTCTCAGCTGTTCTCAGCGCTCTGAAATCCCGCCTTTTATCGGACGCTCCCTCCGCTCGGCTCGGCTCCTCTCAGCTGTTCTCAGCGCTCTGAAATCCCGCCTTTTATCGGACGCTCCCTCCGCTCGGCTCGGCTCCTCTCAGCTGGAGGAGACTGAGCCGAATTCTCCCAGAATGCCCCTCTCTCTCTGGGTTCAGTTCCACTTTCTCTGGGGGTTCAGTTCCTCACTCTCTCGAGTTCAATTCCAACCTCTCTGGGAATTCAGTGCCTCCTTCTCTCTCTGTGGTTCAGTTCCTCTCTCTGGGGTTCAGTTCCTCTCGCTATCTCTGGGGATTCAGTTCCTCTCGCTCTCTCTGGGGTTCAATACCTCTCTCTGGGGTTCAGTTCTGCTCTCTCTTCGGCTCTGATCTGCTCTCTCGAGGGTTCAGTTCCGCTCTCTCTGGGGTTCAGTTCCTCTCTATGGGGTTCAATTCCGCTCTCTCTGGGGTTCAGTTCCCCTCTCTGGGGGTTCAGTTCCACTCCCTCTGGGGGTTCAGTTCCACTCTTTCTCTGGGGGTTCAGTTCCTCTCTCTGGTGGTTCAGTTCCTCTCTCTCTCTGGGGTTCAGTTCCTCTCTCTCTGGGGTTCAGTTCCTCTCTCTCTGGGGTTCAGATCCTCTCTCTCTCTGGGGCCCATTGCTCTCTCTGTGGCCCATTCCTCTCTCTGGGGATTCAGTTGCTCTCTCTCTCGCTGTCTCTCTCTGGGGTTCAGTTCCTCTCTCTCTGGGGATTCAGTGCCTCTTTCTCTCTCTGGGGTTCAGTTCCTCTCTCTCTCTCTCTGGGGTTCAGTTCCTCTCGCTATCTCTGGGGATTCAGTTCCTCTCGCTCTCTCTGGGGTTCAGTACCTCTCTCTCGGGTTCAGTTCCGCTCTCTCTGGGGTTCAGTACCTCTCTCTGGGGTTCAGTTCTGCTCTCTCTGGGGTTCAGTTCTGCTCTCTCTGGGGTTCAATTCCGCTCTCTCTGGGGTTCAATTCCGCTCTCTCTGGGGTTCAATTCCGCTCTCTCTGGGGTTCAGTTCCACTCCCTCTGGGTGTTCAGTTCCACTCTGTTTTTGGTTCACTTCAACTCTCTCTGTGGTTCAGTTCCTCTCTCTCTCTGGGGTTCTGTTCTGCTCTTACTCTTGGGGGTTCAATTCCTCACTCACGGGGGTTCCGTTCCACTATCTCTGGGGTTCAGTTCCTCTCTTTCTCTGGGGATTCAGTTCCTCTCTCTCTGGGTTCAGTTCCACTTTCTCTGGGGTTCAGTTCCACTTTCTCTGGGGTTCAGTTCCTCTCTCTCGGGTTCAATTCCAACCTCTCTGGGGTTCAGTTCCTCTCTCTGGGGTTCAGTTCCTCTCTCTCTGGGGTTCAGTTCCTCTCTCTCTCTCGGGGGATTCAGTTCCTCTCTCTCTCTCGGGGGATTCAGTTCCTCTCTCTCGGGGTTCAGTTACGCTTTCTCTGGGGTTCAGTTCCACTCTTTCTCTGGGGTTCAGTTCCTCTCTCTCTGGTTCAATTCCACCCACTGTGGGGTTCAGTTCCTCTCTCTCTCTGGTGTTCAGTTCCTCTCTCTCTCTGGGGTTCAGTTCCTCTCTCTCTCTGAGGTTCAGTTCCGCTCTCTCTGTGGTTCAGTACCTCTCTCTGGGGTTCAGTTCCGCTCCCTCTGGGGTTCATTTCCTGTCTCTCTGGGGTTCAGTTCCTCTCTCTCTGGGGTTCAGTTCCTCTCTCTCTGGGGTTTAATTCCTCTCCCCATCTTGGGGTTTAGTTTTTCTCACTCTGGGTGTTCAATTTTTCTCTCTCTGGGATTCTTTTCCTCTCTCTGGCGTTCAGTTCCTCGCTCTCTCCGGTTAAGTTCCTTTCTTTCTCTCGTGCTTCAGTTCCTCTCTCTTTGGAGTTCAGATCCTCTCTTTCTCTGTGGCTCAGTTCCTCTCTCTCGTTCTGGGGTTCACTTCCACTCTCTCTGGCGTTCAGTTCCTCTCTCTTTCTCTCTGGGGGTTCAGTTCCTCTCTCTATGGGGGTTCAGTTCCTCTCTCTGGGGGATCATTTTCTCTCTCCGGGGTTTAGTTCCTCTGTTTCTCGGGGGTTTCGGTTCCGCTCTCTGCAGGTTCAGTTCCTCTCTCCCTGGGGGTTCAGTTCCACTCCCTCTGGGGTTCAGTTCCACTCTGTGGTTCACTTCAACTCTATCTGGGGTTCAGTTCCTCTCTCTTTGTGGGGTTCTGTTCTTCTCTGACACTTGGGGGTTCAATTCCTCTCTCACGGGGGTTCCGTTCCACTATCTCTGTAGTTCAGTTCCTCTCTCTCGGGTTCAATTCCACACTCTCTGGGGTTCAGTTCCTCTCTCTCTGGGGTTCAGTTCCTCTCTCTCTGGGGTTCAGTTCCTCTCTCTCTGGGGTTCAGTTCCTCTCTCTCTCTGGGGTTCAGTTCCTCTCTCTCTCTGGGGTTCAGTTCCTCTCTCTCTGGGGTTCAGTTCCTTTCTCCCTGGGGTTCAGTTCCTCTCTCTCTCTGGGGCCCATTGCTCTCTCTGTGGCCCATTCCTCTCTCTGGGGATTCAGTTGCTCTCTCTCTCCCTCTCTCTCTGGGGTTCAGTTCCTCTCTCTCTGGGGATTCAGTGCCTCTTTCTCTCTCTGGGGTTCAGTTCCTCTCTCTCTCTGGGGTTCAGTTCCTCTCGCTATCTCTGGGGATTCAGTTCCTCTCGCTACCTCTGGGGATTCAGTTCCTCTCTCTCTCGGGTTCAGTTCCGCTCTCTCTGGGGTTCAGTACCTCTCTCTGGGGTTCAGTTCTGCTCTCTCTGCGGTTCAGTTCTGCTCTCTCTGGGGTTCAGTTCTGCTCTCTCTGGGGTACAATTCCGCTCTCTCTGGGGTTCAGTTCCCCTCTCTGGTGGTTCAGTTCCACTCCCTCTGGGTGTTCAGTTCCACTCTGTTTTTAGTTCACTTCAACTCTCTCTGGGGTTCAGTTCCTCTCTCTCTGGGGTTCAGTTCCTCTCTCTCTGGGGTTCAGATCCTCTCTCTCTCTGGGGCCCATTGCTCTCTCTGTGGCCCATTCCTCTCTCTGGGGATTCAGTTGCTCTCTCTCTCCCTCTCTCTCTGGGGTTCAGTTCCTCTCTCTCTGGGGATTCAGTGCCTCTTTCTCTCTCTGGGGTTCAGTTCCTCTCTCTCTCTCTGGGGATTCAGTTCCTCTCGCTCTCTCTGGGGTTCAGTACCTCTCTCTCGGGTTCAGTTCCGCTCTCTCTGGGGTTCAGTACCTCTCTCTGGGGTTCAGTTCTGCTCTCTCTGGGGTTCAGTTCTGCTCTCTCTGGGGTTCAATTCCGCTCTCTCTGGGGTTCAGTTCCCCTCTCTGGGGGTTCAGTTCCACTCCCTCTGGGTGTTCAGTTCCACTCTGTTTTTGGTTCACTTCAACTCTCTCTGTGGTTCAGTTCCTCTCTCTCTCTGGGGTTCTGTTCTGCTCTGACTCTTGGGGGTTCAATTCCTCACTCACGGGGGTTCCGTTCCACTATCTCTGGGGTTCAGTTCCTCTCTTTCTCTGGGGATTCAGTTCCTCTCTCTCTGGGTTCAGTTCCACTTTCTCTGGGGTTCAGTTCCACTTTCTCTGGGGTTCAGTTCCTCTCTCTCGGGTTCAATTCCAACCTCTCTGGGGTTCAGTTCCTCTCTCTGGGGTTCAGTTCCTCTCTCTCTGGGGTTCAGTTCCTCTCTCTCTCTCGGGGGATTCAGTTCCTCTCTCTCGGGGTTCAGTTACGCTTTCTCTGGGGTTCAGTTCCACTCTTTCTCTGGGGTTCAGTTCCTCTCTCTCTGGTTCAATTCCACCCACTCTGGGGTTCAGTTCCTCTCTCTCTCTGGTGTTCAGTTCCTCTCTCTCTCTGGGGTTCAGTTCCTCTCTCTCTCTGGGGTTCAGTTCCTCTCGTTCTCTCTTGGGTTCAGTACCTCTCTCTGAGGTTCAGTTCCGCTCTCTCTGTGGTTCAGTACCTCTCTCTGGGGTTCAGTTCCGCTCCCTCTGGGGTTCAGTTCCTCTCTCTCTGGGGTTCAGTTCCTCTCTCTCTGGGGTTCAGTTCCTCTCTCTCTGGGGTTTAATTCCTCTCCCCATCTTGGGGTTTAGTTTTTCTCACTCTGGGTGTTCAATTTTTCTCTCTCTGGGATTCTTTTCCTCTCTCTGGCATTCAGTTCCTCGCTCTCTCCGGTTAAGTTCCTTTCTTTCTCTCGTGCTTCAGTTCCTCTCTCTTTGGAGTTCAGATCCTCTCTTTCTCTGTGGCTCAGTTCCTCTCTCTCGTTCTGGGGTTCACTTCCACTCTCTCTGGCGTTCAGTTCCTCTCTCTTTCTCTCTGGGGGTTCAGTTCCTCTCTCTATGGGGGTTCAGTTCCTCTCTCTGGGGGATCATTTTCTCTCTCCGGGGTTTAGTTCCTCTGTTTCTCGGGGGTTTCGGTTCCGCTTTCTGCAGGTTCAGTTCCTCTCTCCCTGGGGGTTCAGTTCCACTCCCTCTGGGGTTCAGTTCCACTCTGTTTGTGGTTCACTTCAACTCTATCTGGGGTTCAGTTCCTCTCTCTCTGTGGGGTTCTGTTCTTCTCTGACACTTGGGGGTTCAATTCCTCTCTCACGGGGGTTCCGTTCCACTATCTCTGTAGTTCAGTTCCTCTCTTTCTCTGGGGGTTCAGTTCCTCTCTCTCGGGTTCAATTCCACACTCTCTGGGGTTCAGTTCCTCTCTCTCTGGGGTTCAGTTCCTCTCTCTCTGGGGTTCAGTTCCTCTCTCTCTGGGGTTCAGTTCCTCTCTCTCTCTGGGGTTCAGTTCCTCTCTCTCTGGGGTTCAGTTCCGTTCTCCCTGGGGTTCAGTTCCTCTCTCTCTCTGGGGCCCATTGCTCTCTCTGTGGCCCATTCCTCTCTCTGGGGATTCAGTTGCTCTCTCTCTCCCTCTCTCTCTGGGGTTCAGTTCCTCTCTCTCTGGGGATTCAGTGCCTCTTTCTCTCTCTGGGGTTCAGTTCCTCTCTCTCTCTGGGGTTCAGTTCCTCTCGCTATCTCTGGGGATTCAGTTCCTCTCGCTATCTCTGGGGATTCAGTTCTGCTCTCTCTGGGGTTCAGTACCTCTCTCTGGGGTTCAGTTCTGCTCTCTCTGCGGTTCAGTTCTGCTCTCTCTGGGGTTCAGTTCCGCTCTCTCTGGGGTTCAGTACCTCTCTCTGGGGTTCAGTTCTGCTGTCTCTGGGGTTCAGTTCTGCTCTCTCTGGGGTTCAATTCCGCTCTCTCTGGGGTTCAGTTCCCCTCTCTGGGGGTTCAGTTCCACTCCCTCTGGGTGTTCAGTTCCACTCTGTTTTTGGTTCACTTCAACTCTCTCTGTGGTTCAGTTCCTCTCTCTCTCTGGGGTTCTGTTCTGCTCTGACTCTTGGGGGTTCAACTCCTCACTCACGGGGGTTCCGTTCCACTATCTCTGGGGTTCAGTTCCTCTCTTTCTCTGGGGATTCAGTTCCTCGCTCTCTGTGTTCAGTTCCACTTTCTCTGGGGTTCAGTTCCACTCTTTCTCTGGGGGTTCAGTTCCTCTCTCTGGGGGTTCAGTTCCACTTTCTCTGGGGTTCAGTTCCTCTCTCTTGGGTTCAATTCCAACCTCTCTGGGGTTCAGTTCCTCTCTGGGGTTCAGTTCCTCTCTCTCTGGGGTTCAGTTCCTCTCTCTCTCTCGGGGGATTCAGTTCCTCTCTCTCGGGGTTCAGTTACGCTTTCTCTGGGGTTCAGTTCCACTCTTTCTCTGGGGTTCAGTTCCTCTCTCTCTGGTTCAATTCCTCCTTCTCTGGGGTTCAGTTCCTCTCTCTCTGGGGTTCAGTTCCTCTCTCTGGGGTTCAATTCCGCTCTTTCTGGGGTTCAGTACTCCTCTCTGGGGGTTCAGTTCCACTCCCTCTGGGGTTCAGTTCCACTCTGTTTGTGGTTCACTTCAACTCTCTCTGGGGTTCAGTTCCGATCTCTCTGGGGTTCTGTTCTTCTCTGACTTTTGGGGGTTCAATTCCTCTCTCATGGGGGTTCCGTTCCACTATCTCTGGGGTTCAGTTCCTCTCTTTCTCTGGGGATTCAGTTCCTCTCTCACTGGGTTCAGTTCCGCTTTCTCTGGGGTTCAGTTCCACTTTATCTGGGGTTCAGTTCATCTCTCTCTGGCTGATTTGTTCCACTCTCTTTTGAGTTCAGTCCCTCTCTCTTTCTGGGGTTCAGTTCCTCTCTCTCTCTGGTGGTTCAGTTCCTCTCTCTCTGGGGTTCAGTTCCACTCTCTCTGTGGTTCAGTTCCTCTCTGGGGTTCAGTTCCTCTCTCTCTCTTGTGGATCAGTTCCTCTCTCTATGGGGTTCAGTTCCACTCTATTTCTGGGGTTCAGTTCCTCTCTCTCTGGGGATTCAGTTCCTCTCTCTCTCTCTCTCTCTCTTTGGCAGTTCAGTTCCTCTCTCTCTGGGGCTCAGTTCCTCTCTCTCTGGGTTCAGTTCCGCTTTCTCTGGGGTTCAGTTCCACTTTCTCTGGGGTTCAGTTCCTCTCCCTCGTGTTCAATTCCATCCTCTCTGGGGTACAGTTCGTCTCTCTCTGGGGTTCAGTTCCTCTCTCTCTGGGGATTCAGTTCCTCTCTCTCGGGGTTCAGTTCCGCTTTCTCTTGGGTTCAGTTCCATTCTTTCTCTGGGGGTTCAGTTCCTCTCTCTGGGGGTTCAGTTCCACTTTCTCTGGGGTTCAGTTCCTCTCCCTCGGGTTCAATTCCACCCTCTCTGGGGTTCAGTTCCTCTCTCTCTCTGTGGCTCATTGCTCTCTCTGTGGCCCATTCCTCTCTCTGGGGATTCAGTTGCTCTCTCTCTCCCTCTCTCTCTGGGGTTCAGTTCCTCTCTCTCTGGGGATTCAGTGCCTCTTTCTCTCTCTGGGGTTCAGTTCCTCTCTCTCTCTGGGGTTCAGTTCCTCTCGCTATCTCTGGGGATTCAGTTCCTCTCGCTATCTCTGGGGATTCAGTTCCGCTCTCTCTGGGGTTCAGTACCTCTCTCTGGGGTTCAGTTCTGCTCTCTCTGCGGTTCAGTTCTGCTCTCTCTGGGGTTCAGTTCCGCTCTCTCTGGGGTTCAGTACCTCTCTCTGGGGTTCAGTTCTGCTCTCTCTGGGGTTCAGTTCTGCTCTCTCTGGGGTTCAATTCCGCTCTCTCTGGGGTTCAGTTCCCCTCTCTGGGGGTTCAGTTCCACTCCGTCTGGGTGTTCAGTTCCACTCTGTTTTTGGTTCACTTCAACTCTCTCTGTGGTTCAGTTCCTCTCTCTCTCTGGGGTTCTGTTCTGCTCTGACTCTTGGGGGTTCAATTCCTCACTCACGGGGGTTCCGTTCCACTATCTCTTGGGTTCAGTTCCTCTCTTTCTCTGGGGATTCAGTTCCTCGCTCTCTGGGTTCAGTTCCACTTTC
This sequence comes from Heptranchias perlo, assembly GCF_035084215.1. Lineage (NCBI taxonomy): Eukaryota > Metazoa > Chordata > Chondrichthyes > Hexanchiformes > Hexanchidae > Heptranchias > Heptranchias perlo. The sequence goes on from NW_027139261.1 coordinate 183,493, forward strand.
TCTGGGGTTCAGTTCCACTCTTTCTCTGGGGGTTCAGTTCCTCTCTCTGGGGGTTCAGTTCCACTTTCTCTGGGGTTCAGTTCCTCTCTCTTGGGTTCAATTCCAACCTCTCTGGGGTTCAGTTCCTCTCTGGGGTTCAGTTCCTCTCTCTCTGGGGTTCAGTTCCTCTCTCTCTCTCGGGGGATTCAGTTCCTCTCTCTCTGGGTTCAGTTCCTCTCTCTCTGGGGTTCAGTTCCTCTCTCTCTGGGGATTCAGTTCCTCTCTCTCGGGGTTCAGTTCCGCTTTCTCTTGGGTTCAGTTCCATTCTTTCTCTGGGGGTTCAGTTCCTCTCTCTGGGGGTTCAATTCCACCCTCTCAGGGGTTCAGTTCCTCTCTCTCTCTGTGGCTCATTCCTCTCTCCGGGGATTCAGTTCCTCTCTCTCTCTCACTCTCTCTCTCTCTCTCTGGGGTTCAGTTCCTCCCTCTCTGGGGATTCAATGCCTCTTTCTCTCTCTGGGGTTCAGTACTTCTCTCTGGGGTTCAGTTCCGCTCTCTCTGTGGTTCAGTTCCTCTCTCTGGGGTTCAGTTCCTCTCTCTGGGGTTCAGTTCCTCTCTCTGGGGTGCAGTTCCTCTCTCTCTCCCCCTCTGGGGGTTTAGTTTTTCTCACTCTGGGTGTTCAATTTTTCTCTCTCTGGGATTCTTTTCCTCTCTTTGGAGTTCAGTTCCTCTCTATTTCTGTGGCTCAGTTCCTCCATCTCTTTCTGGGGTTCACTTCCACTCTCTCTGGGGTTCAGTTCCTCTCTCGTTCTCTCGTTCTCTCTGGTGGTTCAGTTCCTCTCTCTCTGGGGTTTAATTCCTCTCGCCCTCTGGGGGTTCACTTTTACTCACTCTGTGTGTTCAATTTTTCTCTCTCTGGGATTGTTTTCCTCTCTCTGGGGGTTCAGTTCCTCTCTTTCTCTGGGGGTTCAGTTCCTCTCTCTATGGGGTTCAGTTCCACTCTCTTTCTGGGGTTCAGTTCCTCTCTCTCTGGGGATTCAGTTCCTCTCTCTCTGGGGTTCAGTTCCTCTTTCTCTGGGGCTCAGTTCCTCTCTTTCTGGGCTTCAGTTCCTCTCTTTCTGGGGTTCAGTTCCGATCTCTCTGGGGTTCAGTACCTCTCTCTCTCTGGGGTTCTGTTCTTCTCTGACTCTTGGGGGTTCAATTCCTCTCTCACTGGGGTTCCGTTCCACGATCTCTGGTGATTCAGTTCCTCTCTCTGGGGGTTCAGTTTCACTTTCTCTGGGGTTCAGTTCCTCTCGGGTTCAATTCCACCCTCTCTGGGGTTCAGTTCCTCTCTCTGGGGTTCAGTTCCTCTCTCTCTGGGGTTCAGTTCCTCTCTCTCTCTGGGGTTCAGTTCCTCTCTCTGGGGCTCAGTTCTGCTCTCTCTGGGGCTCAGTTCCGCTCTCTCTGGGATTCAGTTCCGCTCTCTCTGGGGTTCAGTTCCTCTCTCTGGAGTTCAATTCCGCTCTCTCTGGGGTTCAGTTCCTCTCTCTCTCTGGGGTTCTGTTCTTCTCTGACTCTTGGGGGTTCAATTCCTCTCTCACTGGGGTTCCGTTCCACTATCTCTGTGGTTCAGTTCCTCTCTTTCTCTGGGTTTCAGTTCCTCTCTCTGGGGGTTCCATTCCACTTTCTCTGGGGTTCAGTTCCTCTCTCTCGGGTTCAATTCCACCCTCTCTGGGGTACAGTTCCTCTCTCTCTGGGGTTCAGTTCCTCTCTCTCTGGGGTTCAGTTCCTCTCTCTCTCTGGGGTTCAGTTCCTCTCTCTCTGGGGTTCAGTTCCTCTCTCTCTCTGGGGTTCAGTTCCTCTCGCTATCTCTGGGGATGCAGTTCCTCTCGCTCTCTCTGGTTTTTAGTACCTCTCTCTGGGGTTCAGTTCCGCTCTCTCTGGGGTTCAGTAGTTCTCTCTGGGGTTCAGTTCTGCTCTCTCTGGGGCTCAGTTCCTCTCTCTCTCTGGGTTCTGTTTTTCTTTGACACTTGGGGATTCAATTCCTCTCTCACTGGGATTCCGTTCCACTATCTCTGGGGATTCAGTTCCTCTCTCTCGGGGTTCAGTTCCACTTTCTCTGGGGTTCATTTCCTGTCTTTCTATGGGGGTTCAGTTAATCTTTCTGGGGATTCAGTTCCTCTCTCTCGGGTTCAATTCCACCCTCTCTGGGGTTCAGTTCCTCTCTCTCTCTGGGGTTCAGTTCCTCTCTCTCTGGGGTTCAGTTCCTCTCTCTGGGGTTCAGTTCCTCTCTCTCTGGGGTTCAGTTCCTCTCTCTGGGGTTCAGTTCCTCACTCTCTCTTGGTTTCAGTTCCTCTCTCTCTCTGGGGTTCAGTTCCTCTCTCTCTCTGGGGTTCAGTTCCTCTCTCTCTCTGGGGTTCAGTTCCTCTCTCTCTCTGGGGTTCAGTTCCTCTCTCTCTCTCGGGTTCAGTTCCTCTCTCTCTCTCGGGTTCAGTTCCTCTCTCTCTCTCTGGTGGTTAAGTTCCCCCTCTCTGGGGTTCAGTTCCTCTCTCTCTCTCTGGGGTTCCGTACCTCTCTCTGGGGCTCAGTTCCTCTCTCTCTGGGGCTCAGTTCCTCTCTCTCTGGGGCTCAGTTCCTCTCTCTCCAGGGCTCAGTTCCTCTCTCTGGGGTTCAGTTCCGCTCTCACTGGGGTTCAGTTCCGCTCTCTCTGGGGTTCAGTTCCGATCTCTCTGGGGTTCAGTTCCTCTCTCTCTCTGGGGTTCTGTTCTTCTCTGATTCTTGGGGGTTCAATTCCTCTCTCACTGGGGATCCGTTGCACTATCGCTGGGGTTCAGTTCCTCTCTTTCTCTGGGGATTCAGTTCCTCTCTCTCGGGTACAATTCCACCCTCTCTGGGGTTCAGTTCCTCTCTCTCTGGGGTTCCGTACCTCTCTTGGGGCTCAGTTCCTCTCTCTCTGGGGCTCAGTTCCTCTCTCTCTAGGGCTCAGTTCCTCTCTCTGGGGTTCAGTACCGCTCTCTCTGGGGTTCAGTTCCGCTCTCTCTGGGGTTCAGTTCCTCTCTCTCTGGGGTTCAGTTCCTCTCTCTCTCTTTGGTTCAGTTCCTCTCTGGGGTTCAGTTCCTCTCCCTCTGTGGTTCAGTTCCTCTCTCTCTGGGGGTTCATTTCCTCTCTCTCTGGGGGTTCATTTCCTCTCTCTCTGGGGGTTCATTTCCTCTCTCTCTGGGGGTTCAGTTCCACTCCCTCTGGAGGTTCAGTTCCTCTCTCTCTGGGGGTTCAGTTCCACTCTCTTTCTGGGGTTCAGTTCCTCTCTCTCTGGGGATTCAGTTCCTCTCTCTCTGGGGTTCAGTTCCTCTTTCTCTGGGGCTCAGTTCCTCTCTTTCTGGGCTTCAGTTCCTCTCTTTCTGGGGTTCAGTTCCGATCTCTCTGGGGTTCAGTACCTCTCTCTCTCTGGGGTTCTGTTCTTCTCTGACTCTTGGGGGTTCAATTCCTCTCTCACTGGGGTTCCGTTCCACGATCTCTGGTGATTCAGTTCCTCTCTCTGGGGGTTCAGTTTCACTTTCTCTGGGGTTCAGTTCCTCTCGGGTTCAATTCCACCCTCTCTGGGGTTCAGTTCCTCTCTCTGGGGTTCAGTTCCTCTCTCTCTGGGGTTCAGTTCCTCTCTCTCTCTGGGGTTCAGTTCCTCTCTCTGGGGCTCAGTTCTGCTCTCTCTGGGGCTCAGTTCCGCTCTCTCTGGGATTCAGTTCCGCTCTCTCTGGGGTTCAGTTCCTCTCTCTGGAGTTCAATTCCGCTCTCTCTGGGGTTCAGTTCCTCTCTCTCTCTGGGGTTCTGTTCTTCTCTGACTCTTGGGGGTTCAATTCCTCTCTCACTGGGGTTCCGTTCCACTATCTCTGTGGTTCAGTTCCTCTCTTTCTCTGGGTTTCAGTTCCTCTCTCTGGGGGTTCCATTCCACTTTCTCTGGGGTTCAGTTCCTCTCTCTCGGGTTCAATTCCACCCTCTCTGGGGTACAGTTCCTCTCTCTCTGGGGTTCAGTTCCTCTCTCTCTGGGGTTCAGTTCCTCTCTCTCTCTGGGGTTCAGTTCCTCTCTCTCTGGGGTTCAGTTCCTCTCTCTCTCTGGGGTTCAGTTCCTCTCGCTATCTCTGGGGATGCAGTTCCTCTCGCTCTCTCTGGTTTTTAGTACCTCTCTCTGGGGTTCAGTTCCGCTCTCTCTGGGGTTCAGTAGTTCTCTCTGGGGTTCAGTTCTGCTCTCTCTGGGGCTCAGTTCCTCTCTCTCTCTGGGTTCTGTTTTTCTTTGACACTTGGGGATTCAATTCCTCTCTCACTGGGATTCCGTTCCACTATCTCTGGGGATTCAGTTCCTCTCTCTCGGGGTTCAGTTCCACTTTCTCTGGGGTTCATTTCCTGTCTTTCTATGGGGGTTCAGTTAATCTTTCTGGGGATTCAGTTCCTCTCTCTCGGGTTCAATTCCACCCTCTCTGGGGTTCAGTTCCTCTCTCTCTCTGGGGTTCAGTTCCTCTCTCTCTGGGGTTCAGTTCCTCTCTCTGGGGTTCAGTTCCTCTCTCTCTGGGGTTCAGTTCCTCTCTCTGGGGTTCAGTTCCTCACTCTCTCTTGGTTTCAGTTCCTCTCTCTCTCTGGGGTTCAGTTCCTCTCTCTCTCTGGGGTTCAGTTCCTCTCTCTCTCTGGGGTTCAGTTCCTCTCTCTCTCTGGGGTTCAGTTCCTCTCTCTCTCTCGGGTTCAGTTCCTCTCTCTCTCTCGGGTTCAGTTCCTCTCTCTCTCTCTGGTGGTTAAGTTCCCCCTCTCTGGGGTTCAGTTCCTCTCTCTCTCTCTGGGGTTCCGTACCTCTCTCTGGGGCTCAGTTCCTCTCTCTCTGGGGCTCAGTTCCTCTCTCTCTGGGGCTCAGTTCCTCTCTCTCCAGGGCTCAGTTCCTCTCTCTGGGGTTCAGTTCCGCTCTCACTGGGGTTCAGTTCCGCTCTCTCTGGGGTTCAGTTCCGATCTCTCTGGGGTTCAGTTCCTCTCTCTCTCTGGGGTTCTGTTCTTCTCTGATTCTTGGGGGTTCAATTCCTCTCTCACTGGGGATCCGTTGCACTATCGCTGGGGTTCAGTTCCTCTCTTTCTCTGGGGATTCAGTTCCTCTCTCTCGGGTACAATTCCACCCTCTCTGGGGTTCAGTTCCTCTCTCTCTGGGGTTCCGTACCTCTCTTGGGGCTCAGTTCCTCTCTCTCTGGGGCTCAGTTCCTCTCTCTCTAGGGCTCAGTTCCTCTCTCTGGGGTTCAGTACCGCTCTCTCTGGGGTTCAGTTCCGCTCTCTCTGGGGTTCAGTTCCTCTCTCTCTGGGGTTCAGTTCCTCTCTCTCTCTTTGGTTCAGTTCCTCTCTGGGGTTCAGTTCCTCTCCCTCTGTGGTTCAGTTCCTCTCTCTCTGGGGGTTCATTTCCTCTCTCTCTGGGGGTTCATTTCCTCTCTCTCTGGGGGTTCATTTCCTCTCTCTCTGGGGGTTCAGTTCCACTCCCTCTGGAGGTTCAGTTCCTCTCTCTCTGGGGGTTCAGTTCCTCTCTCTCGGGGGGTTCAGTTCCTCTCTTACTGGGGTTCAGTTACACTCTCTCTGGGGTTCAGTTCCTCTCTCTGGGGTTCAGTTCCTCTCTCTCTGGGGGTTCACTTCCTCTCTCCCTGCGGTTTCTGTTCCTCTCTCTATCTCTGGACGTTCAGTTCCTCTCGCGCTGGGGTTCAGTTTGTCTTTCTCTCTCTCTGGTTCAGTTCCTCTCTCTCTGGGGGTTCAATTCCTCTCTCTCTGGGGGTTCAGTTCCTCTCTCTCTGGGGGTTCAGTTCCTCTCTCTCTGGGGGTTCAGTTCCTCTCTCTCTGGGGGTTCAGTTCCTCTCTCTCTGGGGGTTCAGTTCCTCTCTCTCTGGGGTTCAGTTCCTCTCTCTCTCTGGGGTTCAGTTCCTCTCTCTCTCTGGGGTTCAGTTCCTCTCTCTCTCTGGGATTCAGTTCCTCTCTCTCTCTGGGGTTCAGTTCCTCTCTCTCTCTGGGGTTCAGTTCCTCTCTCTCTCTGGGGTTCAGTTCCTCTCTCTCTCTCTGGTGGTTAAGTTCCCCCTCTCTGGGGTTCAGTTCCTCTCTCTCTCTCTGGGGTTCCGTACCTCTCTCTGGGGCTCAGTTCCTCTCTCTCTGGGGCTCAGTTCCTCTCTCTCTGGGGCTCAGTTCCTCTCTCTCTAGGGCTCAGTTCCTCTCTCTGGGGTTCAGTTCCGCTCTCACTGGGGTTCAGTTCCGCTCTCTCTGGGGTTCAGTTCCGATCTCTCTGGGGTTCAGTTCCTCTCTCTCTCTGGGGTTCTGTTCTTCTCTGATTCTTGGGGGTTCAATTCCTGTCTCACTGGGGATCCGTTCCACTATCGCTGGGGTTCAGTTCCTCTCGTTCTCTGGGGATTCAGTTCCTCTCTCTCGGGTACAATTCCACCCTCTCTGGGGTTCAGTTCCTCTCTCTCTGGGGTTCCGTACCTCTCTCTGGGGCTCAGTTCCTCTCTCTCTGGGGCTCAGTTCCTCTCTCTCTAGGGCTGAGTTCCTCTCTCTCTAGGGCTCAGTTCCTCTCTCTCGGGCTCAGTTCCTCTCTCTGGGGTTCAGTTCCGCTCTCTCTGGGGTTCAGTTCCGCTCTCTCTGGGGTTCAGTTCCTCTCTCTCTGGGGTTCAGTTCCTCTCTCTCTCTTTGGTTCAGTTCCTCTCTGGGGTTCAGTTCATCTCCCTCTGTGGTTCAGTTCCTCTCTCTCTGGGGGTTCATTTCCTCTCTCTCTGGGGGTTCATTTCCTCTCTCTCTGGGGGTTCATTTCCTCTCTCTCTGGGGGTTCAGTTCCACTCCCTCTGGAGGTTCAGTTCCTCTCTCTCTGGGGGTTCAGTTCCTCTCTCTCGGGGGGGTTCAGTTCCTCTCTTACTGGGGTTCAGTTACACTCCCTCTGGGGTTCAGTTCCTCTCTCTGGGGTTCAGTTCCTCTCTCTCTGGGGGTTCACTTCCTCTCTCCCTGCGGTTTCTGTTCCTCTCTCTCTCTCTGGACGTTCAGTTCCTCTCGCGCTGGGGTTCAGTTTGTCTTTCTCTCTCTCTGGTTCAGTTCCTCTCTCTCTGGGGGTTCAGTTCCTCTCTCTCTGGGGGTTCAGTTCCTCTCTCTCTGGGGGTTCAGTTCCTCTCTCTCTGGGGGTTCAGTTCCTCTCTCTCTGGGGGTTCAGTTCCTCTCTCTCTGGGGGTTCAGTTCCTCTCTCTCTGGGGTTCAGTTCCTCTCTCTCTATGGGGTTCAGTTCCTCTCTCTCTCTGGGGTTCAGTTCCTCTCTCTCTCTGGGGTTCAGTTCCTCTCTCTCTCTGGGGTTCAGTTCCTCTCTCTCTCTGGGGTTCAGTTCCTCTCTCTCTCTGGGGTTCAGTTCCTCTCTCTCTCTGGGGTTCAGTTCCTCTCTCTCTCTGGGGTTCAGTTCCTCTCTCTCTCTGGGGTTCAGTTCCTCTCTCTCTCTCTCTCTCTCTCTCTCTGAGGGCACAGTTCCTCTCTCTCTGAGGGCACAGTTCCTCTCTCTCTGGGGCACAGTTCCTCTCTCTCTGGGGTTCAGTTCCTCTCTCTCTGGGGTTCAGTTCCTCTCTCTCTCTGGGTTCTGTTTTTCTCTGACTCTTGGGGGTTCAACTCCTCTCTCAGTGGGGTTCCGTTCCACTATCTCTGGGGTTCAGTTCCTCTCTTTCTCTGGGGATTCAGTTCCTCTCTCTGGGGGTTCAGTTCCACTTTCTCTGGGGTTCAGTTCCTCTCTCTGGGGGTTCAGTTCCACTTTCTCTGGGGTTCAGTTCCTCTCTCTTGGGTTCAATTCCACCCTCTCTGGGGTTCAGTTACTCTCTCTCTGGGGTTCAGTTCCTCTCTCCCTGGGGTTCAGTTCCTCTCTCTCTCGGGTTCAGTTCCTCTCTCTCTCGGGTTCAGTTCCTCACTCTCTCGGGTTCAGTTCCTCTCTCTCTCGGGTTCAGTTCCTCTCTCTCTGGGGTTCAGTTCCTTTCTCTCTCTGTGGTTCAGTTCCTCTCACTCTCTCTGGGGTTCAGTTCCTCTCTCTCTCTCTGGGGTTCCGTTCCTCTCTCTGGGGTTCAGTTCCGCTCTCTCTGGGGTTGAGTTCCGCTCTCTCTGGGGTTCAGTTCCTCTCTCTCTGGGGTTCAGTTCCTCTCTCTCTGGGGTTCAGTTCCTCTCTCTCTGGGGCTCAGTTCCTCTCTCTCTGGGGCTCAGTTCCTCTCTCTCTGGGGCTCAGTTCCTCTCTCTCTGGGGCTCAGTTCCTCTCTCTGGGGTTCACTTCCTCTCTTCTCTGTGGTTCAGTTCCTCTCTCTCTGGGGTTCAGTTCCTCTCGCTCTCTCTGGAGATTCAGTTCCTCTCGCTCTCTGTGGGGATTCAGTTCCTCTCGCTCTCTCTGGGGGTTCAGTTGCTCTCTCTCTGGCAGTTCAGTTCCTCTCTCACTCCCTCTGGGGGTTCACTTCCTTTCTCTCTCTGGTGTTCAGTTCCTTTCTCTTTGCGGATTCAGTTCCTCTCTGTCTGGGATTCAGTTAATCTCTCCCTCTGGGGGTTTTGTTCCTCTCTCTGTCCGCTGGTTCAGTTCCGCTCTCTCTGGGGTTCAGTTCCGATATCTCTGGGGTTCAGTTCCTCTCTGTCTGGGGTTCAGTTCGTCTCTCCCTCTGGGGGTTTAGTTCCTCTCTTTGTCCGGTGGTTCTGTTCCTCTCTCTGTCTGGGGGTTCAGTTCCTCTCTCTCTGGGGTTCAGTTCATCTCTCTTTCTCTCTGGTGGTTCAGTTCCTCTCTCTATGGGGGTTCAGTTCCTCTCTCTGGCGGATCATTTGCTCTCTCCGGGGTTTAGTTCCTCTCTCTCTGGGGTTTCAGTTCCGCTCCCTGCAGGTTCAGTTCCTCTCTCCCTGGGGGTTCAGTTCCTCTCTCTCTGGCAGATTTGTTCCACTCTCTTTGGAGTTCAGTTCCTCTCTCATTCTGGGGTTCAGTTCCTCTCTCTCTCTGGTGGTTAAGTTCCCCCTCTCTGGGGTTCAGTTCCTCTCTCTCTCTCTGGGGTTCCGTACCTCTCTCTGGGGCTCAGTTCCTCTCTCTCTGGGGCTCAGTTCCTCTCTCTCTAGGGCTCAGTTCCTCTCTCTGGGGTTCAGTTCCGATCTCTCTGGGGTTCAGTTCCGATCTCTCTCTGGGGTTCTGTTCTTCTCTGATTCTTGGGGGTTCAATTCCTCTCTCACTGGGGTTCCGTTCCACTATCGCTGGGGTTCAGTTCCTCTCTTTCTCTGGGGATTCAGTTCCTCTCTCTCGGGTACAATTCCACCCTCTCTGGAGTTCAGTTCCTCTTTCTCTGGTGTTCAGTTCCTCTCTCTCTGGGGTTCAGTTCCTCTCTCTCTGGGGGTTCAGTTCCTCTCTCTCTGGGGATTCAGTTCCTCTCTCTCTGGGGGTTCAGTTCCTCTCTCTTTGAGGTTCAGTTCCTCTCTCTATGGGGTTCAGTTCCTCTCTCTCTCTTTGGTTCAGTTCCTCTCTGGGGTTCAGTTCCACTCCCTCTGGGGTTCAGTTCCTCTCTCTCTGGGGGTTCATTTCCTCTCTCTCTGGGGGTTCATTTCCTCTCTCTCTGGGGGTTCAGTTCCACTCCCTCTGGAGGTTCAGTTCCTCTCTCTCTGGTGTTCAGTTCCTCTCTCTCTCTTTGGTTCAGTTCCTCTCTGGGGTTCAGTACCGCTCTCTCTGGGGTTCAGTTCCGCTCTCTCTGGGGTTCAGTTCCTCTCTCTCTGGGGTTCAGTTCCTCTCTCTCTCTTTGGTTCAGTTCCTCTCTGGGGTTCAGTTCCTCTCCCTCTGTGGTTCAGTTCCTCTCTCTCTGGGGGTTCATTTCCTCTCTCTCTGGGGGTTCATTTCCTCTCTCTCTGGGGGTTCATTTCCTCTCTCTCTGGGGGTTCAGTTCCACTCCCTCTGGAGGTTCAGTTCCTCTCTCTCTGGGGGTTCAGTTCCTCTCTCTCGGGGGGTTCAGTTCCTCTCTTACTGGGGTTCAGTTACACTCTCTCTGGGGTTCAGTTCCTCTCTCTGGGGTTCAGTTCCTCTCTCTCTGGGGGTTCACTTCCTCTCTCCCTGCGGTTTCTGTTCCTCTCTCTATCTCTGGACGTTCAGTTCCTCTCGCGCTGGGGTTCAGTTTGTCTTTCTCTCTCTCTGGTTCAGTTCCTCTCTCTCTGGGGGTTCAATTCCTCTCTCTCTGGGGGTTCAGTTCCTCTCTCTCTGGGGGTTCAGTTCCTCTCTCTCTGGGGGTTCAGTTCCTCTCTCTCTGGGGGTTCAGTTCCTCTCTCTCTGGGGGTTCAGTTCCTCTCTCTCTGGGGTTCAGTTCCTCTCTCTCTCTGGGGTTCAGTTCCTCTCTCTCTCTGGGGTTCAGTTCCTCTCTCTCTCTGGGATTCAGTTCCTCTCTCTCTCTGGGGTTCAGTTCCTCTCTCTCTCTGGGGTTCAGTTCCTCTCTCTCTCTGGGGTTCAGTTCCTCTCTCTCTCTCTGGTGGTTAAGTTCCCCCTCTCTGGGGTTCAGTTCCTCTCTCTCTCTCTGGGGTTCCGTACCTCTCTCTGGGGCTCAGTTCCTCTCTCTCTGGGGCTCAGTTCCTCTCTCTCTGGGGCTCAGTTCCTCTCTCTCTAGGGCTCAGTTCCTCTCTCTGGGGTTCAGTTCCGCTCTCACTGGGGTTCAGTTCCGCTCTCTCTGGGGTTCAGTTCCGATCTCTCTGGGGTTCAGTTCCTCTCTCTCTCTGGGGTTCTGTTCTTCTCTGATTCTTGGGGGTTCAATTCCTGTCTCACTGGGGATCCGTTCCACTATCGCTGGGGTTCAGTTCCTCTCGTTCTCTGGGGATTCAGTTCCTCTCTCTCGGGTACAATTCCACCCTCTCTGGGGTTCAGTTCCTCTCTCTCTGGGGTTCCGTACCTCTCTCTGGGGCTCAGTTCCTCTCTCTCTGGGGCTCAGTTCCTCTCTCTCTAGGGCTCAGTTCCTCTCTCTCTAGGGCTCAGTTCCTCTCTCTGGGGTTCAGTTCCGCTCTCTCTGGGGTTCAGTTCCGCTCTCTCTGGGGTTCAGTTCCTCTCTCTCTCTTTGGTTCAGTTCCTCTCTGGGGTTCAGTTCCTCTCCCTCTGTGGTTCAGTTCCTCTCTCTCTGGGGGTTCATTTCCTCTCTCTCTGGGGGTTCATTTCCTCTCTCTCTGGGGGTTCATTTCCTCTCTCTCTGGGGGTTCAGTTCCACTCCCTCTGGAGGTTCAGTTCCTCTCTCTCTGGGGGTTCAGTTCCTCTCTCTCGGGGGGGTTCAGTTCCTCTCTTACTGGGGTTCAGTTACACTCCCTCTGGGGTTCAGTTCCTCTCTCTGGGGTTCAGTTCCTCTCTCTCTGGGGGTTCACTTCCTCTCTCCCTGCGGTTTCTGTTCCTCTCTCTCTCTCTGGACGTTCAGTTCCTCTCGCGCTGGGGTTCAGTTTGTCTTTCTCTCTCTCTGGTTCAGTTCCTCTCTCTCTGGGGGTTCAGTTCCTCTCTCTCTGGGGGTTCAGTTCCTCTCTCTCTGGGGGTTCAGTTCCTCTCTCTCTGGGGGTTCAGTTCCTCTCTCTCTGGGGGTTCAGTTCCTCTCTCTCTGGGGGTTCAGTTCCTCTCTCTCTGGGGGTTCAGTTCCTCTCTCTCTGGGGTTCAGTTCCTCTCTCTCTATGGGGTTCAGTTCCTCTCTCTCCCTGGGGTTCAGTTCCTCTCTCTCTCTGGGGTTCAGTTCCTCTCTCTCTCTGGGGTTCAGTTCCTCTCTCTCTCTGGGGTTCAGTTCCTATCTCACTCTGGGGTTCAGTTCCTCTCTCTCTCTGGGGTTCAGTTCCTCTCTCTCTCTGGGGTTCAGTTCCTCTCTCTCTCTGGGGTTCAGTTCCTCTCTCTCTCTGGGGTTCAGTTCCTCTCTCTCTCTCTCTCTCTCTGAGGGCACAGTTCCTCTCTCTCTGAGGGCACAGTTCCTCTCTCTCTGGGGCACAGTTCCTCTCTCTCTCTGGGGTTCAGTTCCTCTCTCTCTGGGGTTCAGTTCCTCTCTCTCTCTGGGTTCTGTTTTTCTCTGACTCTTGGGGGTTCAACTCCTCTCTCAGTGGGGTTCCGTTCCACTATCTCTGGGGTTCAGTTCCTCTCTTTCTCTGGGGATTCAGTTCCTCTCTCTGGGGGTTCAGTTCCACTTTCTCTGGGGTTCAGTTCCTCTCTCTGGGGGTTCAGTTCCACTTTCTCTGGGGTTCAGTTCCTCTCTCTTGGGTTCAATTCCACCCTCTCTGGGGTTCAGTTACTCTCTCTCTGGGGTTCAGTTCCTCTCTCCCTGGGGTTCAGTTCCTCTCTCTCTCGGGTTCAGTTCCTCTCTCTCTCGGGTTCAGTTCCTCACTCTCTCGGGTTCAGTTCCTCTCTCTCTCGGGTTCAGTTCCTCTCTCTCTGGGGTTCAGTTCCTTTCTCTCTCTGTGGTTCAGTTCCTCTCACTCTCTCTGCGGTTCAGTTCCTCTCTCTCTCTCTGGGGTTCCGTTCCTCTCTCTGGGGTTCAGTTCCGCTCTCTCTGGGGTTGAGTTCCGCTCTCTCTGGGGTTCAGTTCCTCTCTCTCTGGGGTTCAGTTCCTCTCTCTCTGGGGCTCAGTTCCTCTCTCTCTGGGGCTCAGTTCCTCTCTCTCTGGGGCTCAGTTCCTCTCTCTCTGGGGCTCAGTTCCTCTCTCTGGGGTTCACTTCCTCTCTTCTCTGTGGTTCAGTTCCTCTCTCTCTGGGGTTCAGTTCCTCTCGCTCTCTCTGGAGATTCAGTTCCTCTCGCTCTCTGTGGGGATTCAGTTCCTCTCGCTCTCTCTGGGGGTTCAGTTGCTCTCTCTCTGGCAGTTCAGTTCCTCTCTCACTCCCTCTGGGGGTTCACTTCCTTTCTCTCTCTGGTGTTCAGTTCCTTTCTCTTTGCGGATTCAGTTCCTCTCTGTCTGGGATTCAGTTAATCTCTCCCTCTGGGGGTTTTGTTCCTCTCTCTGTCCGCTGGTTCAGTTCCGCTCTCTCTGGGGTTCAGTTCCGATATCTCTGGGGTTCAGTTCCTCTCTGTCTGGGGTTCAGTTCGTCTCTCCCTCTGGGGGTTTAGTTCCTCTCTTTGTCCGGTGGTTCTGTTCCTCTCTCTGTCTGGGGGTTCAGTTCCTCTCTCTCTGGGGTTCAGTTCATCTCTCTTTCTCTCTGGTGGTTCAGTTCCTCTCTCTATGGGGGTTCAGTTCCTCTCTCTGGCGGATCATTTGCTCTCTCCGGGGTTTAGTTCCTCTCTCTCTGGGGTTTCAGTTCCGCTCCCTGCAGGTTCAGTTCCTCTCTCCCTGGGGGTTCAGTTCCTCTCTCTCTGGCAGATTTGTTCCACTCTCTTTGGAGTTCAGTTCCTCTCTCATTCTGGGGTTCAGTTCCTCTCTCTCTCTGGTGGTTAAGTTCCCCCTCTCTGGGGTTCAGTTCCTCTCTCTCTCTCTGGGGTTCCGTACCTCTCTCTGGGGCTCAGTTCCTCTCTCTCTGGGGCTCAGTTCCTCTCTCTCTAGGGCTCAGTTCCTCTCTCTGGGGTTCAGTTCCGATCTCTCTGGGGTTCAGTTCCGATCTCTCTCTGGGGTTCTGTTCTTCTCTGATTCTTGGGGGTTCAATTCCTCTCTCACTGGGGTTCCGTTCCACTATCGCTGGGGTTCAGTTCCTCTCTTTCTCTGGGGATTCAGTTCCTCTCTCTCGGGTACAATTCCACCCTCTCTGGAGTTCAGTTCCTCTCTCTCTGGTGTTCAGTTCCTCTCTCTCTGGGGTTCAGTTCCTCTCTCTCTGGGGGTTCAGTTCCTCTCTCTCTGGGGATTCAGTTCCTCTCTCTCTGGGGGTTCAGTTCCTCTCTCTTTGAGGTTCAGTTCCTCTCTCTATGGGGTTCAGTTCCTCTCTCTCTCTTTGGTTCAGTTCCTCTCTGGGGTTCAGTTCCACTCCCTCTGGGGTTCAGTTCCTCTCTCTCTGGGGGTTCATTTCCTCTCTCTCTGGGGGTTCATTTCCTCTCTCTCTGGGGGTTCAGTTCCACTCCCTCTGGAGGTTCAGTTCCTCTCTCTCTGGTGTTCAGTTCCTCTCTCTCTCTTTGGTTCAGTTCCTCTCTGGGGTTCAGTTCCTCTCCCTCTGTGGTTCAGTTCCTCTCTCTCTGGGGGTTCATTTCCTCTCTCTCTGGGGGTTCATTTCCTCTCTCTCTGGGGGTTCATTTCCTCTCTCTCTGGGGGTTCATTTCCTCTCTCTCTGGGGGTTCAGTTCCACTCCCTCTGGAGGTTCAGTTCCTCTCTCTCGGGGGGGTTCAGTTCCTCTCTTACTGGGGTTCAGTTACATTCTCTCTGGGGTTCAGTTCCTCTCTCTGGGGTTCAGTTCCTCTCTCTCTGGGGGTTCACTTCCTCTCTCCCTGCGGTTTCTGTTCCTCTCTCTCTCTTTGGACGTTCAGTTCCTCTCGCGCTGGGGTTCAGTTTGTCTTTCTCTCTCTCTGGGCGTTCACTTCCTCTCTCTCTGGGGGTTCAGTTCCTCTCTCTCTGGGGGTTCAGTTCCTCTCTGGGGGTTCAGTTCCTCTCTCTCTTTGAGGTTCAGTTCCTCTCTCTTTGAGGTTCAGTTCCTCTCTCTCTGGGGTTCAGTTCCTCTCTCTCTGGGGTTCAGATCCTCTCTCTCTTTGGCGGTTCAGTTCCTCTCTCTTTGAGGTTCAGTTCCTCTCTCTCTCTGGGGTTCAGTTCCTCTCTGGGGTTCAGTTCCTCTCTCTCTGGGGGTTCAGTTCCTCTCTCTCTCTGGGGGTTCATTTCCTCTCTCTCTGGGGGTTCAGTTCCACTTCCTCTGGAGGTTCAGTACCTCTCTCTCTGGAGGTTCAGTACCTCTCTCTCTGGGGGTTCAGTTCCTCTCCCTCTGGGGATTCAGTTCCTCACTTTCTGGGGTTCAGTTCCAGTCTCTCTGGGGTTCAGTTCCTTTCTCCCTGCGGTTTCTGTTCCTCTCTCTCTCTCTGGAGGTTCAGTTCCTCTCGCGCTGGGGTTCAGTTCCTCTCTCTCTGGGGTTCAGTTCCTCTCTCTCTGGGGTTCAGATCCTCTCTAACTCTGGCGGTTCAGTTCCTCTCTCTCTGGGGGTTCAGTTCCTCTCTCTTTGAGGTTCAGTTCCTCTCTCTCTCTGGGGTTCAGTTCCTCTCTCTCTGGGGTTCAGTTCCTCTCTCTCTCTCTTTGGTTCAGTTCCTCTCTGGGGTTCAGTTCCTCTCTCTCTGGTGGTTAAGTTCCCCCTCTCTGGGGTTCAGTCCCACTCTCTCTGTGGTTCAGTTCCTCTCACTCTCTCTCTGGGGGTTCAGTTCCTCTCTCTCTGGGGGTTCAGTTCCTCTCACTCTGGGGCTCAGTTCCCCTCTCTCTGGGGCTCAGTTCCTTTCTCTCTGGGGCTCACTTCCTCTCTCAGGGGTTCAATTCCGCTCTCTCTGGGGTTCAGTTCCGCTCTCTCTGGGGTTCAGTTCCGATCTCTCTGGGGTTCAGTTCCTCTCTGTCTGGGGTTCAGTTCATCTCTCCCTCTGGGGGTTTAGTTCCTCTCTCTGTCCGATGGTTCTGTTCCTCTCTCTGTCTGGGGGTTCAGTTCCTCTCTCTCTGGGGTTCAGTTCCTCTCTCGCCTGGGTTCAGTTCCCGTCTCTGGGGTTCAGTTACTCTCTCTCTGGGGTTCAGTTACTCTCTCTCTGGGGCTCAGTTCCTCTCTCTCTGGGGCTCAGTTCCTCTCTCTCTGGGGCTCAGTTCCTCTCTCTCTGGGGCTCAGTTCCTCTCTCTCTGGTGCTCAGTTCCTCTCTCTGGGGTTCACTTCCTCTCTTCTCTGGGGTTCAGTTCCTCTCTCACTCCCTCTGGGGGTTCACTTCCTTTCTCTCTCTGGTGTTCAGTTCCTTTCTCTTTGCGGATTCAGTTCCTCTCTGTCTGGGGTTCAGTTCCTCTCTCTCTCTCTGGGGTTCCGTACCTCTCTCTGGGGCTCAGTTCCTCTCTCTCTGGGGCTCAGTTCCTCTCTCTGGGGTTCAGTTCCGCTCTCTCTGGGGTTCAGTTCCGCTCTCTCTGGGGTTCAGTTCCGATCTCTCTGGGGTTCAGTTCCTCTCTCTCTCTGGGGTTCTGTTCTTCTCTGATTCTTGGGGGTTCAATTCCTCTCTCACTGGGGTTCCGTTCCACTATCGCTGGGGTTCAGTTCCTCTCTTTCTCCGCGGATTCAGTTCCTATCTCTCGGGTACAATTCCACCCTCTCTGGGGTTCAGTTCCTCTCTCTCTGGGGTTCAGTTCCTCTCTCTCTGGGGTTCAGTTGCTCTCTCTCTGGGGGTTCAGTTCCTCTCTCTCTGGGGGTTCAGTTCCTCTCTCTTTGAGGTTCAGTTCCTCTCTCTATGGGGTTCAGTTCCTCTCTCTCTCTTTGGTTCAGTTCCTCTCTGGGGTTCAGTTCCACTCCCTCTGGGGTTCAGTTCCTCTCTCTCTGGGGGTTCATTTCCTCTCTCTCTGGGGGTTCATTTCCTCTCTCTCTGGGGGTTCAGTTCCACTCCCTCAGGAGGTTCAGTTCCTCTCTCTCTGGTGTTCAGTTCCTCTCTCTCTCTTTGGTTCAGTTCCTCTCTGGGGTTCAGTACCGCTCTCTCTGGGGTTCAGTTCCGCTCTCTCTGGGGTTCAGTTCCTCTCTCTCTGGGGTTCAGTTCCTCTCTCTCTCTTTGGTTCAGTTCCTCTCTGGGGTTCAGTTTCTCTCCCTCTGTGGTTCAGTTCCTCTCTCTCTGGGGGTTCATTTCCTCTCTCTCTGGGGGTTCATTTCCTCTCTCTCTGGGGGTTCATTTCCTCTCTCTCTGGGGGTTCAGTTCCACTCCCTCTGGAGGTTCAGTTCCTCTCTCTCTGGGGGTTCAGTTCCTCTCTCTCGGG
The DNA here is from genome assembly GCF_035084215.1 of Heptranchias perlo. Lineage (NCBI taxonomy): Eukaryota > Metazoa > Chordata > Chondrichthyes > Hexanchiformes > Hexanchidae > Heptranchias > Heptranchias perlo. Next base: position 200,283 of record NW_027139261.1, read on the forward strand.
GGGTTCAGTTCCTCTCTTACTGGGGTTCAGTTACACTCTCTCTGGGGTTCAGTTCCTCTCTCTGGGGTTCAGTTCCTCTCTCTCTGGGGGTTCACTTCCTCTCTCCCTGCGGTTTCTGTTCCTCTCTCTATCTCTGGACGTTCAGTTCCTCTCGCGCTGGGGTTCAGTTTGTCTTTCTCTCTCTCTGGTTCAGTTCCTCTCTCTCTGGGGGTTCAATTCCTCTCTCTCTGGGGGTTCAGTTCCTCTCTCTCTGGGGGTTCAGTTCCTCTCTCTCTGGGGGTTCAGTTCCTCTCTCTCTGGGGGTTCAGTTCCTCTCTCTCTGGGGGTTCAGTTCCTCTCTCTCTGGGGGTTCAGTTCCTCTCTCTCTGGGGTTCAGTTCCTCTCTCTCTCTGGGGTTCAGTTCCTCTCTCTCTCTGGGGTTCAGTTCCTCTCTCTCTCTGGGATTCAGTTCCTCTCTCTCTCTGGGGTTCAGTTCCTCTCTCTCTCTGGGGTTCAGTTCCTCTCTCTCTCTGGGGTTCAGTTCCTCTCTCTCTCTCTGGTGGTTAAGTTCCCCCTCTCTGGGGTTCAGTTCCTCTCTCTCTCTCTGGGGTTCCGTACCTCTCTCTGGGGCTCAGTTCCTCTCTCTCTGGGGCTCAGTTCCTCTCTCTCTGGGGCTCAGTTCCTCTCTCTCTAGGGCTCAGTTCCTCTCTCTGGGGTTCAGTTCCGCTCTCACTGGGGTTCAGTTCCGCTCTCTCTGGGGTTCAGTTCCGATCTCTCTGGGGTTCAGTTCCTCTCTCTCTCTGGGGTTCTGTTCTTCTCTGATTCTTGGGGGTTCAATTCCTGTCTCACTGGGGATCCGTTCCACTATCGCTGGGGTTCAGTTCCTCTCGTTCTCTGGGGATTCAGTTCCTCTCTCTCGGGTACAATTCCACCCTCTCTGGGGTTCAGTTCCTCTCTCTCTGGGGTTCCGTACCTCTCTCTGGGGCTCAGTTCCTCTCTCTCTGGGGCTCAGTTCCTCTCTCTCTAGGGCTCAGTTCCTCTCTCTCTAGGGCTCAGTTCCTCTCTCTGGGGTTCAGTTCCGCTCTCTCTGGGGTTCAGTTCCGCTCTCTCTGGGGTTCAGTTCCTCTCTCTCTCTTTGGTTCAGTTCCTCTCTGGGGTTCAGTTCCTCTCCCTCTGTGGTTCAGTTCCTCTCTCTCTGGGGGTTCATTTCCTCTCTCTCTGGGGGTTCATTTCCTCTCTCTCTGGGGGTTCATTTCCTCTCTCTCTGGGGGTTCAGTTCCACTCCCTCTGGAGGTTCAGTTCCTCTCTCTCTGGGGGTTCAGTTCCTCTCTCTCGGGGGGGTTCAGTTCCTCTCTTACTGGGGTTCAGTTACACTCCCTCTGGGGTTCAGTTCCTCTCTCTGGGGTTCAGTTCCTCTCTCTCTGGGGCTTCACTTCCTCTCTCCCTGCGGTTTCTGTTCCTCTCTCTCTCTCTGGACGTTCAGTTCCTCTCGCGCTGGGGTTCAGTTTGTCTTTCTCTCTCTCTGGTTCAGTTCCTCTCTCTCTGGGGGTTCAGTTCCTCTCTCTCTGGGGGTTCAGTTCCTCTCTCTCTGGGGGTTCAGTTCCTCTCTCTCTGGGGGTTCAGTTCCTCTCTCTCTGGGGGTTCAGTTCCTCTCTCTCTGGGGGTTCAGTTCCTCTCTCTCTGGGGGTTCAGTTCCTCTCTCTCTGGGGTTCAGTTCCTCTCTCTCTATGGGGTTCAGTTCCTCTCTCTCCCTGGGGTTCAGTTCCTCTCTCTCTCTGGGGTTCAGTTCCTCTCTCTCTCTGGGGTTCAGTTCCTATCTCACTCTGGGGTTCAGTTCCTCTCTCTCTCTGGGGTTCAGTTCCTCTCTCTCTCTGGGGTTCAGTTCCTCTCTCTCTCTGGGGTTCAGTTCCTCTCTCTCTCTGGGGTTCAGTTCCTCTCTCTCTCTCTCTCTCTCTCTCTGAGGGCACAGTTCCTCTCTCTCTGAGGGCACAGTTCCTCTCTCTCTGAGGGCACAGTTCCTCTCTCTCTGGGGCACAGTTCCTCTCTCTCTGGGGTTCAGTTCCTCTCTCTCTGGGGTTCAGTTCCTCTCTCTCTCTGGGTTCTGTTTTTCTCTGACTCTTGGGGGTTCAACTCCTCTCTCAGTGGGGTTCCGTTCCACTATCTCTGGGGTTCAGTTCCTCTCTTTCTCTGGGGATTCAGTTCCTCTCTCTGGGGGTTCAGTTCCACTTTCTCTGGGGTTCAGTTCCTCTCTCTGGGGGTTCAGTTCCACTTTCTCTGGGGTTCAGTTCCTCTCTCTTGGGTTCAATTCCACCCTCTCTGGGGTTCAGTTACTCTCTCTCTGGGGTTCAGTTCCTCTCTCCCTGGGGTTCAGTTCCTCTCTCTCTCGGGTTCAGTTCCTCTCTCTCTCGGGTTCAGTTCCTCACTCTCTCGGGTTCAGTTCCTCTCTCTCTCGGGTTCAGTTCCTCTCTCTCTGGGGTTCAGTTCCTTTCTCTCTCTGTGGTTCAGTTCCTCTCACTCTCTCTGCGGTTCAGTTCCTCTCTCTCTCTCTGGGGTTCCGTTCCTCTCTCTGGGGTTCAGTTCCGCTCTCTCTGGGGTTGAGTTCCGCTCTCTCTGGGGTTCAGTTCCTCTCTCTCTGGGGTTCAGTTCCTCTCTCTCTGGGGTTCAGTTCCTCTCTCTCTGGGGCTCAGTTCCTCTCTCTCTGGGGCTCAGTTCCTCTCTCTCTGGGGCTCAGTTCCTCTCTCTCTGGGGCTCAGTTCCTCTCTCTGGGGTTCACTTCCTCTCTTCTCTGTGGTTCAGTTCCTCTCTCTCTGGGGTTCAGTTCCTCTCGCTCTCTCTGGAGATTCAGTTCCTCTCGCTCTCTGTGGGGATTCAGTTCCTCTCGCTCTCTCTGGGGGTTCAGTTGCTCTCTCTCTGGCAGTTCAGTTCCTCTCTCACTCCCTCTGGGGGTTCACTTCCTTTCTCTCTCTGGTGTTCAGTTCCTTTCTCTTTGCGGATTCAGTTCCTCTCTGTCTGGGATTCAGTTAATCTCTCCCTCTGGGGGTTTTGTTCCTCTCTCTGTCCGCTGGTTCAGTTCCGCTCTCTCTGGGGTTCAGTTCCGATATCTCTGGGGTTCAGTTCCTCTCTGTCTGGGGTTCAGTTCGTCTCTCCCTCTGGGGGTTTAGTTCCTCTCTTTGTCCGGTGGTTCTGTTCCTCTCTCTGTCTGGGGGTTCAGTTCCTCTCTCTCTGGGGTTCAGTTCATCTCTCTTTCTCTCTGGTGGTTCAGTTCCTCTCTCTATGGGGGTTCAGTTCCTCTCTCTGGCGGATCATTTGCTCTCTCCGGGGTTTAGTTCCTCTCTCTCTGGGGTTTCAGTTCCGCTCCCTGCAGGTTCAGTTCCTCTCTCCCTGGGGGTTCAGTTCCTCTCTCTCTGGCAGATTTGTTCCACTCTCTTTGGAGTTCAGTTCCTCTCTCATTCTGGGGTTCAGTTCCTCTCTCTCTCTGGTGGTTAAGTTCCCCCTCTCTGGGGTTCAGTTCCTCTCTCTCTCTCTGGGGTTCCGTACCTCTCTCTGGGGCTCAGTTCCTCTCTCTCTGGGGCTCAGTTCCTCTCTCTCTAGGGCTCAGTTCCTCTCTCTGGGGTTCAGTTCCGATCTCTCTGGGGTTCAGTTCCGATCTCTCTCTGGGGTTCTGTTCTTCTCTGATTCTTGGGGGTTCAATTCCTCTCTCACTGGGGTTCCGTTCCACTATCGCTGGGGTTCAGTTCCTCTCTTTCTCTGGGGATTCAGTTCCTCTCTCTCGGGTACAATTCCACCCTCTCTGGAGTTCAGTTCCTCTCTCTCTGGTGTTCAGTTCCTCTCTCTCTGGGGTTCAGTTCCTCTCTCTCTGGGGGTTCAGTTCCTCTCTCTCTGGGGGTTCAGTTCCTCTCTCTCTGGGGATTCAGTTCCTCTCTCTCTGGGGGTTCAGTTCCTCTCTCTTTGAGGTTCAGTTCCTCTCTCTATGGGGTTCAGTTCCTCTCTCTCTCTTTGGTTCAGTTCCTCTCTGGGGTTCAGTTCCACTCCCTCTGGGGTTCAGTTCCTCTCTCTCTGGGGTTCAGTTCCTCTCTCTCTGGGGCTCAGTTCCTCTCTCTCTGGGGCTCAGTTCCTCTCTCTCTGGGGCTCAGTTCCTCTCTCTCTGGGGCTCAGTTCCTCTCTCTGGGGTTCACTTCCTCTCTTCTCTGTGGTTCAGTTCCTCTCTCTCTGGGGTTCAGTTCCTCTCGCTCTCTCTGGAGATTCAGTTCCTCTCGCTCTCTGTGGGGATTCAGTTCCTCTCGCTCTCTCTGGGGGTTCAGTTGCTCTCTCTCTGGCAGTTCAGTTCCTCTCTCACTCCCTCTGGGGGTTCACTTCCTTTCTCTCTCTGGTGTTCAGTTCCTTTCTCTTTGCGGATTCAGTTCCTCTCTGTCTGGGATTCAGTTAATCTCTCCCTCTGGGGGTTTTGTTCCTCTCTCTGTCCGCTGGTTCAGTTCCGCTCTCTCTGGGGTTCAGTTCCGATATCTCTGGGGTTCAGTTCCTCTCTGTCTGGGGTTCAGTTCGTCTCTCCCTCTGGGGGTTTAGTTCCTCTCTTTGTCCGGTGGTTCTGTTCCTCTCTCTGTCTGGGGGTTCAGTTCCTCTCTCTCTGGGGTTCAGTTCATCTCTCTTTCTCTCTGGTGGTTCAGTTCCTCTCTCTATGGGGGTTCAGTTCCTCTCTCTGGCGGATCATTTGCTCTCTCCGGGGTTTAGTTCCTCTCTCTCTGGGGTTTCAGTTCCGCTCCCTGCAGGTTCAGTTCCTCTCTCCCTGGGGGTTCAGTTCCTCTCTCTCTGGCAGATTTGTTCCACTCTCTTTGGAGTTCAGTTCCTCTCTCATTCTGGGGTTCAGTTCCTCTCTCTCTCTGGTGGTTAAGTTCCCCCTCTCTGGGGTTCAGTTCCTCTCTCTCTCTCTGGGGTTCCGTACCTCTCTCTGGGGCTCAGTTCCTCTCTCTCTGGGGCTCAGTTCCTCTCTCTCTAGGGCTCAGTTCCTCTCTCTGGGGTTCAGTTCCGATCTCTCTGGGGTTCAGTTCCGATCTCTCTCTGGGGTTCTGTTCTTCTCTGATTCTTGGGGGTTCAATTCCTCTCTCACTGGGGTTCCGTTCCACTATCGCTGGGGTTCAGTTCCTCTCTTTCTCTGGGGATTCAGTTCCTCTCTCTCGGGTACAATTCCACCCTCTCTGGAGTTCAGTTCCTCTCTCTCTGGTGTTCAGTTCCTCTCTCTCTGGGGTTCAGTTCCTCTCTCTCTGGGGGTTCAGTTCCTCTCTCTCTGGGGATTCAGTTCCTCTCTCTCTGGGGGTTCAGTTCCTCTCTCTTTGAGGTTCAGTTCCTCTCTCTATGGGGTTCAGTTCCTCTCTCTCTCTTTGGTTCAGTTCCTCTCTGGGGTTCAGTTCCACTCCCTCTGGGGTTCAGTTCCTCTCTCTCTGGGGGTTCATTTCCTCTCTCTCTGGGGGTTCATTTCCTCTCTCTCTGGGGGTTCAGTTCCACTCCCTCTGGAGGTTCAGTTCCTCTCTCTCTGGTGTTCAGTTCCTCTCTCTCTCTTTGGTTCAGTTCCTCTCTGGGGTTCAGTTCCTCTCCCTCTGTGGTTCAGTTCCTCTCTCTCTGGGGGTTCATTTCCTCTCTCTCTGGGGGTTCATTTCCTCTCTCTCTGGGGGTTCATTTCCTCTCTCTCTGGGGGTTCATTTCCTCTCTCTCTGGGGGTTCAGTTCCACTCCCTCTGGAGGTTCAGTTCCTCTCTCTCGGGGGGGTTCAGTTCCTCTCTTACTGGGGTTCAGTTACATTCTCTCTGGGGTTCAGTTCCTCTCTCTGGGGTTCAGTTCCTCTCTCTCTGGGGGTTCACTTCCTCTCTCCCTGCGGTTTCTGTTCCTCTCTCTCTCTTTGGACGTTCAGTTCCTCTCGCGCTGGGGTTCAGTTTGTCTTTCTCTCTCTCTGGGCGTTCACTTCCTCTCTCTCTGGGGGTTCAGTTCCTCTCTCTCTGGGGGTTCAGTTCCTCTCTGGGGGTTCAGTTCCTCTCTCTCTTTGAGGTTCAGTTCCTCTCTCTTTGAGGTTCAGTTCCTCTCTCTCTGGGGTTCAGTTCCTCTCTCTCTGGGGTTCAGATCCTCTCTCTCTTTGGCGGTTCAGTTCCTCTCTCTTTGAGGTTCAGTTCCTCTCTCTCTCTGGGGTTCAGTTCCTCTCTGGGGTTCAGTTCCTCTCTCTCTGGGGGTTCAGTTCCTCTCTCTCTCTGGGGGTTCATTTCCTCTCTCTCTGGGGGTTCAGTTCCACTTCCTCTGGAGGTTCAGTACCTCTCTCTCTGGAGGTTCAGTACCTCTCTCTCTGGGGGTTCAGTTCCTCTCCCTCTGGGGATTCAGTTCCTCACTTTCTGGGGTTCAGTTCCAGTCTCTCTGGGGTTCAGTTCCTTTCTCCCTGCGGTTTCTGTTCCTCTCTCTCTCTCTGGAGGTTCAGTTCCTCTCGCGCTGGGGTTCAGTTCCTCTCTCTCTGGGGTTCAGTTCCTCTCTCTCTGGGGTTCAGATCCTCTCTAACTCTGGCGGTTCAGTTCCTCTCTCTCTGGGGGTTCAGTTCCTCTCTCTTTGAGGTTCAGTTCCTCTCTCTCTCTGGGGTTCAGTTCCTCTCTCTCTGGGGTTCAGTTCCTCTCTCTCTCTCTTTGGTTCAGTTCCTCTCTGGGGTTCAGTTCCTCTCTCTCTGGTGGTTAAGTTCCCCCTCTCTGGGGTTCAGTCCCACTCTCTCTGTGGTTCAGTTCCTCTCACTCTCTCTCTGGGGGTTCAGTTCCTCTCTCTCTGGGGGTTCAGTTCCTCTCACTCTGGGGCTCAGTTCCCCTCTCTCTGGGGCTCAGTTCCTTTCTCTCTGGGGCTCACTTCCTCTCTCAGGGGTTCAATTCCGCTCTCTCTGGGGTTCAGTTCCGCTCTCTCTGGGGTTCAGTTCCGATCTCTCTGGGGTTCAGTTCCTCTCTGTCTGGGGTTCAGTTCATCTCTCCCTCTGGGGGTTTAGTTCCTCTCTCTGTCCGATGGTTCTGTTCCTCTCTCTGTCTGGGGGTTCAGTTCCTCTCTCTCTGGGGTTCAGTTCCTCTCTCGCCTGGGTTCAGTTCCCGTCTCTGGGGTTCAGTTACTCTCTCTCTGGGGCTCAGTTCCTCTCTCTCTGGGGCTCAGTTCCTCTCTCTCTGGGGCTCAGTTCCTCTCTCTCTGGTGCTCAGTTCCTCTCTCTGGGGTTCACTTCCTCTCTTCTCTGGGGTTCAGTTCCTCTCTCACTCCCTCTGGGGGTTCACTTCCTTTCTCTCTCTGGTGTTCAGTTCCTTTCTCTTTGCGGATTCAGTTCCTCTCTGTCTGGGGTTCAGTTCCTCTCTCTCTCTCTGGGGTTCCGTACCTCTCTCTGGGGCTCAGTTCCTCTCTCTCTGGGGCTCAGTTCCTCTCTCTGGGGTTCAGTTCCGCTCTCTCTGGGGTTCAGTTCCGCTCTCTCTGGGGTTCAGTTCCGATCTCTCTGGGGTTCAGTTCCTCTCTCTCTCTGGGGTTCTGTTCTTCTCTGATTCTTGGGGGTTCAATTCCTCTCTCACTGGGGTTCCGTTCCACTATCGCTGGGGTTCAGTTCCTCTCTTTCTCCGCGGATTCAGTTCCTATCTCTCGGGTACAATTCCACCCTCTCTGGGGTTCAGTTCCTCTCTCTCTGGGGTTCAGTTCCTCTCTCTCTGGGGTTCAGTTGCTCTCTCTCTGGGGGTTCAGTTCCTCTCTCTCTGGGGGTTCAGTTCCTCTCTCTTTGAGGTTCAGTTCCTCTCTCTATGGGGTTCAATTCCTCTCTCTCTCTTTGGTTCAGTTCCTCTCTGGGGTTCAGTTCCTCTCCCTCTGGGGTTCAGTTCCTCTCTCTCTGGGGGTTCATTTCCTCTCTCTCTGGGGGTTCATTTCCTCTCTCTGGGGGTTCAGTTCCACTCCCTCGGTAGGTTCAGTTCCTCTCTCTCTGGGGTTCAGTTCCTCTCTCTCTCTTTGGTTCAGTTCCTCTCTGGGGTTCAGTTCCTTTCCCTCTGTGGTTCAGTTCCTCTCTCTCTGGGGGTTCATTTCCTCTCTCTCTGGGGGTTCATTTCCTCTCTCTCTGGAGGTTCAGTTCCTCTCTTACTGGGGTTCAGTTATACTCTCTCTGGGGTTCAGTTCCTCTCTCTGGGGTTCAGTTCCTCTCTCCCTGCGGTTTCTGTTCCTCTCTCTCTCTCTGGACGTTCAGTTCCTCTCGCGTTGGGGTTCAGTTTGTCTTTCTCTCTCTCTGGTTCAGTTCCTCTCTCTCTGGGGGTTCAGTTCGTCTCTCTCTGGGGTTCAGTTCCTCTCTCTCTCTGGGGGTTCAGTTCCTCTCTCTCGGAGGTTCAGTTCCTCTCTCTCTCTGGCGGTTCAGTTCCTCTCTCTTTGAGGTTCAGTTCCTCTCTCTCTGGGGTTCAGATCCTCTCTCTCTCTGGCGGTTCAGTTCCTCTCTCTTTGAGGTTCAGTTCCTCTCTCTCTCTGGGGGTTCAGTTCCTCTCTCTCTGGGGGTTCAGTTCCTCTCATTCTGGGGTTCAGTTCCAGTCTCTCTGGGGTTCAGTGCCTCTCTCTGGGGTTCATTTCCTCTTTCTGGGGGTCAGTTCCTCTCGCTCGGGGGGTTCAGTTCCTCTCTTTCTGGGCTTCAGTTCCACTCTCTCTGGGGTTCAGTTCCTTTCTCCCTGCGGTTTCTGTTCCTCTCTCTCTCTCTGGAGGTTCAGTTCATCTCGTGCTGGGGTTCAGTTCCTCTCTCTCTGGGGTTCAGTTCCTCTCTCTCTGGGGTTCAGATCCTCTCTCTCTGTGGGCTCAGTTCCTCTCTCTTTGAGGTTCAGTTCCTCTCTCTCTCTGGGGTTCAGTTCCTCTCTCTCTGGGGTTCAGTTCCTCTCTCTCTCTTTGGTTCAGTTCCTCTCTGGGGTTCAGTTCCTCTCTCTCTGGGGGTTCATTTCCTCTCTCTCTGGGGGTTCATTTCCTCTCTCTGGGGATTCAGTTCCTCTCTCACTCTGGGGGTTCATTTCCTCTCTCTGGGAGTTCAGTTCCTCTCCCCATGGAGGTTCAGTTCCACTCTCTCTGGGGTTCAGTTCCTCTCTCTGTGGTTCATTTCCTCTCTCTGGCGTTCCATTTCCTCTCACTGGGGGTTCAGTTCCTCTCTGTCTGGTGTTCAGTTCCTCTCTCTCTCTGGGGTTCACTTCCTCTCTCTCTGGCGTTTCATTTCCTCTTTCTAGGGGTTCAGTTCCTCTCTCTCTGTGGGGTTCAGTTCCTCTCTCTCTCTGCGGTTCATGTCCTCTCTCTCTCTGGGGGTTCAGTTCCTGTCTCTCTCTCGTGTTATGTTCCTCCCTCTCTCTCTCTGCTGGTTCAGTTCCTCTCTCTCTGGGGATCAGTTCAACTCTTCCTCTGGGCGTTCAGTTCCTCTCTCTCTGGAGTTCAGTTCCTCCCTCTGGGGTTCAGTTCTCTCAGGGGGTATAGTTGCTCTCTCTCTCTTGGGTTCAGTTCCCCTCCCTCCCTCTCTCTCTATCGGGTTCAGTTCCTCTCTCTCTGGGGTTCAGTTCCTCTCTCTTTGTGGTTCAGATCCTCTCTCTCTGGGGGTTCAGATCCTCTCTCTCTGGGGGTTCAGTTCCTCTCTCTCTCTGGGGTTCCGTTCCTCTCTCTCTCTGGGGGTTCAGTTGCTCTCTCTCTCTGGGGTTCAGTTCCTCCCTCTGGGGTTCAGTTCCTCTCTCTCTGGGGATTCATTTCCTCTCTCTCTCTGGGGTTCAGTTCCTCTCTCTCCCTGGGGATTCAGTTCCTCTCTCTCTCTGGGGTTCTGTTCTTCTCTGACTCTTGGGGGTTCAATTCCTCTCTCACTGGGGTTCAGTTCCACTTTCTCTGGGGTTCAGTTCCTCTCTTTCTCGAGGGGTTCAGTTCCTCTCTCCATGCAGTTCAGTTCCACTCTCTATTTTGGGTTCAGTTCCTCTCTCTCTGGGGATTCAGTTCCTCCCTCTCTCTCTCTCTGGGGGTTCAGTTCCTCTCTCTCTGGGTCTCAGTTCCTCTCTCTCTGGGGCTCAGTTCCTCTCGCTCTGGGGCTCAGTTCCTCTCTCTCTGGGGCTCAGTTCTTCTCTCCCTGGGACTCAGTTCCTCTCTCTCTGGGGTTCTGTTCTTCTCTGACTCTTGGGGGTTCAATTCCTCTCTCACTGGGGTTCCGTTCCACTATCTCTGGGGTTCAGTTTCTCTCTTTCTCTGGGGATTCAGTACCTCTCTCTGGGGTTCAGTTGCACTTTCTCTGGAGTTCAGTTCCTCTCTTTCTCTGGGGGTTCAGTTAATCTTTCTGGGGGTTCAGTTCCACTTTCTCTGGGGTTCAGTTCCTCTCTCTCGGGTTCAATTCCACCATCTCTGGGGTTCAGTTCCTCTCTCTCTCTGGGGTTCAGTTCCTCTCTCTCTGGGGTTCAGTTCCTCTCTCTCGGGTTCAATTCCACCATCTCTGGGGTTCAGTTCCTCTCTCTCTCTGGGGTTCAGTTCCTCTCTCTCTGGGGTTCAGTTCCTCTCTCTCTGGGGTTCAGTTCCTCTCTCTCTGGGGTTCAGTTCCTCTCTCTCTGGGGTTCAGTTCCTCTCTCTGGGGTTCAGTTCCTCTCTCTCTCTGGGGTTCAGTTCCTCTCTCTCTCTGGGGTTCTGTTCTTCTCTGATTCTTGGGGGTTCAATTCCTCTCTCACTGGGGTTCCATTCCACTATCGCTGGGGTTCAGTTCCTCTCTTTCTCTGGGGATTCAGTTCCTCTCTCTCGGGTACAATTCCACCCTCTCTGGGGTTCAGTTCCTCTCTCTCTGGGGTTCAGTTCCTCTCTCTCTGGGGTTCAGTTCCTCTCTCTCTGGGGTTCAGTTCCTCTCTCTCTGGGGGTTCAGTTCCTCTCTCTTTGATGTTCAGTTCCTCTCTCCATGGGGTTCAGTTCCTCTCTCTCTCTTTGGTTCAGTTCCTCTCTGGGGTTCAGTTCCTCTCCCTCTGGGGTTCAGTTCCTCTCTCTCTGGGGTTCAGTTCCTCTCTCTCTGGGGGTTCATTTCCTCTTTCTGGGGGTTCAGTTCCACTCCCTCTGGAGGTTCAGTTCCTCTCTCTCTGGGGTTCAGTTCCTCTCTCTCTCTTTGGTTCAGTTCCTCTATGGGGTTCAGTTCCTCTCTCTCTGGGGGTTCATTTCCTCTCTCTCTGGGGGTTCATTTTCTCTCTCTCTGGGGGTTCATTTCCTCTCTCTCTGGGGGTTCAGTTCCACTCCCTCTGGAGGTTCAGTTCCTCTCTCTCTGGGGGTTCAGTTCCTCTCTCTCGGGGGATTCAGTTGCTCTCTTACTGGGGTTCAGTTCCACTCTCTCTGGGGTTCAGTTCCTCTCTCTGGGGTTCATTTCCTCTTTCTGGGGTTCAGTTCCTCTCTCTCTGGGGGTTCACTTCCTCTCTCCCTGCGGTTTCTGTTCCTCTCTCTGTCTCTGTACGTTCAGTTCCTCTCGCGTTGGGGTTCAGTTTGTCTTTCTCTCTCTCTGGTTCAGTTCCTCTCTCTCTGGGGGTTCAGTTCCTCTCTCTCTGGGCGTTCAGTTCCTCTCTCTCTGGGCGTTCAGTTCCTCTCTCTCTGGGGGTTCAGTTCCTCTCTCTCTGGGGGTTCAGTTCCTCTCTCTCTGGGGTTTCAGTTCCTCTCTCTTTGATGTTCAGTTCCTCTCTCTCTGGGGTTCAGTTCCTCTCTCTCTGGGGTTCAGTTCCTCTCTCTCTGGGGTTCAGATCCTCTCTCTCTCTGGCGGTTCAGTTCCTCTCTCTCTGGGGGTTCAATTCCTCTCTCTTTGAGGTTCAGTTCCTCTCTCTCTCTCTGGGGTTCAGTTCCTCTCTCTCTGGGGTTCAGTTCCTCTCTCTCTCGTTGGTTCAGTTCCTCTCTGGGGTTCAGTTCCTCTCTCTCTGGGGGTTCAGTTCCTCACTCTCTGGGGGTTCATTTCCTCTCTCTCTGGGGGTTAATTTACTCTCTCTGGGGATTCAGTTCCACTTCCTCTGGAGGTTCAGTACCTCTCTCTCTGGAGGTTCAGTACCTCTCTCTCTGGGGGTTCAGATCCTCTCTCTCTGGGGGTTCAGTTCCTCTCGCTCGGGGGGTTCAGTTCCTCTCTTTCTGGGGTTCAGTTCCACTCTCTCTGGGGTTCAGTTCCTCTCTCTGGGGTTCATTTCCTCTTTCTGCGGTTCAGTTCCTCTCGCTCGGGGGGTTCAGTTCCTCTCTTTCTGGGCTTCAGTTCCACTCTCTCTGGGGTTCAGTTCCTTTCTCCCTGCGGTTTCTGTTCCTCTCTCTCTCTCTGGCGGTTCAGTTCCTCTCTCTCTGGGGTTCAGATCCTCTCTCTCTCTGGCGGTTCATTTCCTCTCTCTCTGGGGGTTCAGTTCCTCTCTCTTTGAGGTTCAGTTCCTCTCTCTCTCTTTGGTTCAGTTCCTCTCTGGGGTTCAGTTCCTCTCCCTCTGGGGTTCAGTTCCTCTCTCTCTGGGGTTCAGTTCCTCTCTCTCTGGGGGTTCATTTCCTCTTTCTGGGGGTTCAGTTCCACTCCCTCTGGAGGTTCAGTTCCTCTCTCTCTGGGGTTCAGTTCCTCTCTCTCTCTTTGGTTCAGTTCCTCTATGGGGTTCAGTTCCTCTCTCTCTGGGGGTTCATTTCCTCTCTATCTGGGGGTTCAGTTCCTCTCTTTCTGGGCTTCAGTTCCACTCTCTCTGGGGTTCAGTTCCTTTCTCCCTGTGGTTTCTGTTCCTCTCTCTCTCTCTGGAGGTTCAGTTCCTCTCTCTCTGGGGTTCAGATCCTCTCTCTCTCTCTGGCGGTTCATTTCCTCTCTCTCTGGGGGTTCAGTTCCTCTCTCTTTGAGGTTCAGTTCCTCTCTCTCTCTTGGGTTCAGTTCCTCTCTGGGGTTCAGTTCCTCTCCCTCTGGGGTTCAGTTCCTCTCTCTCTGGGGTTCAGTTCCTCTCTCTCTGGGGGTTCATTTCCTCTTTCTGGGGGTTCAGTTCCACTCCCTCTGGAGGTTCAGTTCCTCTCTCTCTGGGGTTCAGTTCCTCTCTCTCTCTTTGGTTCAGTTCCTCTATGGGGTTCAGTTCCTCTCTCTCTGGGGGTTCATTTCCTCTCTATCTGGGGGTTCAGTTCCTCTCTTTCTGGGCTTCAGTTCCACTCTCTCTGGGGTTCAGTTCCTTTCTCCCTGTGGTTTCTGTTCCTCTCTCTCTCTCTGGAGGTTCAGTTCCTCTCTCTCTGGGGTTCAGATCCTCTCTCTCTCTGGCGGTTCATTTCCTCTCTCTCTGGGGGTTCAGTTCCTCTCTCTTTGAGGTTCAGTTCCTCTCTCTCTTGGGTTCAGTTCCTCTCGCGCTGGGGTTCAGTTCCTCTCACTCTGGGGGTTCATTTCCTCTCTCTGGGGGTTCAATTCATCTCCCCATGGAGGTTCAGTTCCTCTCTTTCTGGGGTTCAGTTCCTCTCTCTCTGGGGATTCATTTCCTCTCTCTGGGGTTCATTTCCTCTCTCTTTGGTGTTCAGTTCCTCTCTCTGGGGTTCAGTTCCTCTCTCTCTGGGGGTTCAGTTCCTTTCTCGGGGGGTTCAGTTCCTCTCTTTCTGGGGTTCAGTTCCTCTCTGTCTGGTGTTCAGTTCTTCTCTCTCTCTGGCGTTTCATTTCCTCTTTCTAGGGATTCAGTTCCTCTCTCTCTGTGGGGTTCATTTGCCCTCTCTCTCTCTCTCTCTCTCGGGTTCAGTTCCTCTCTCTCTCTCTCTCTCTCTCTCTCGGGTTCAGTTCCTCTCTCTCTGAGGTTCAGTTCCTCTCTCTTTGTGGTTCAGATCCTCTCTCTCTCTGGGGTTCAGTTCCAATCTCTCTGGCGTTTCATTTCCTCTTTCTCGGGGTTCAGTTCCTCTCTCTCTATGGGGTTCAGTTCCTCTCTCTCTCTGCGCTACATGTCCTCTCTCTCTCTGGGGTTCAGTTCCTCTCTTGGTTTCAGTTCCTGTCTCTCTCTGGGGGTTCAGTTCCTGTCTCTCTCTCGTGTTATGTTCCTCTCTCTCTCTCTGCTGGTTCAGTTCCTCTCTCTCTGGGGATCAGTTCAACTCTTCCTCTGGACGTTCAGTTCCTCTCTCTCTGGAGTTCAGTTCCTCCCTCTGGGGTTCAGTTTTCTCAGGGGGTACAGTTGCTCTCTCTCTCTTGGGTTCAGTTCCCCTCTCTCTCTCTCTCTCTCTCTCTATCGGGTTCAGTTCCTCTCTCTCTGGGGTTCAGTTCCTCTCTCTTTGTGGTTCAGATCCTCTCTCTCTGGGGGTTCAGATCCTCTCTCTCTGGGGTTCAGTTCCTCTCTCTCTGGGGATCCGTTCCTCTCTCTCTCTGGGGGTCAGTTTCTCTCTCTCTGGGGGTCAGTTTCTCTCTCTGGGGGTTCAGTTGCTCTCTCTCTCTCTGGGGTTCAGTTCCTCTCTCTCTGTTGATTCATTTCCTCTCTCTCTCTGGGGTTCAGTTCCTCTCTCTCCCTGGGGATTCAGTTCCTCTCTCTCTGGGGTTCTGTTCTTCTCTGACTCTTGGGGGTTCAATTTCTCTCTCACTGGGGTTCAGTTCCACTTTCTCTGGGGTTCAGTTCCTCTCTTTCTCGAGGGGTTCAGTTCCTCTCTCCATGGGGTTCAGTTCCGCTCTCTATTTTGGGTTCAGTTCCTATCTCTCTGGGGATTCATTTCCTCCCTCTCTCTCTCTCTGGGGGTTCAGTTCCTCTCTCTCTGGGGCTCAGTTCCTCTAGCTCTGGGGCTCAGTTCCTCTCTCTCTGGGGCTCAGTTCTTCTCTCTCTGGGACTCAGTTCCTCTCTCTCTAGGGTTCTGTTCTTCTCTGACTCTTGGGGGTTCAATTCATCTCTCACTGGGGTTCCGTTCCACTATCTCTGGGGTTCAGTTCCTCTCTTTCATTGGGGATTCAGTTCCTCTCTCTCGGGGTTCAGTTCCACGTTCTCTGGGGTTCAGTTCCTCTCTCTCTGGGGGTTCAGTTCCTCTCTCGCTGGGGTTCAGTTCCTCTCTCTCTCTGGGGTTCAGTTCCTCTCTCTCTCTGGGGTTCAGTTCCTCTCTCTCTCTGCGGTTCAGTTCCTCTCTCTCTCTCTCTCTCTGAGGTTCAGTTCCTCTCTCTCTCTGGGGTTCAGTTCCTCTCTCTCTGGCGTTTCATTTCCTCTTTCTAGGGGTTCAGTTCCTCTCTCTCTATGGGGTTCAGTTCCTCTCTCTCTCTGCGGTTCATGTCCTCTCTCTCTCTGGGGTTCAGTTCCTCTCTTGGTTTCAGTTCCTGTCTCTCTCTGGGGGTTCAGTTCCTGTCTCTCTCTCGTGTTATGTTCCTCTCTCTCTCTCTGCTGGTTCAGTTCCTCTCTCTCTGGGGATCAGTTCAACTCTTCCTCTGGGCGTTCAGTTCCTCTCTCTCTGGAGTTCAGTTCCTCTCTCTGGGGTTCAGTTCTCTCAGGGGGTACAGTTGCTCTCTCTCTCTTGGGTTCAGTTCCCCTCTCTCTCTCTCTCTCTATCGGGTTCAGTTCCTCTCTCTCTGGGGTTCAGTTCCTCTCTCTTTGTGGTTCAGATCCTCTCTCTCTGGGGGTTCAGATCCTCTCTCTCTGGGGGTTCAGATCCTCTCTCTCTGGGATTCAGTTCCTCTTTCTCTGGGGTTCCGTTCCTCTCTCTCTCTGGGGGTCAGTTTCTCTCTCTCTGGGGGTCAGTTTCTCTCTCTCTGGGGTTCAGTTATTCTCTCTCTGGGGGTTCAGTTGCTCTCTCTCTCTGGGGTTCAGTTCCTCCCTCTGGGGTTCAGTTCCTCTCTCTCTGGGGATTCATTTCCTCTCTCTCTCTGGGGTTCAGTTCCTCTCTCTCCCTGGGGATTCAGTTCCTCTCTCTCTCTGGGGTTCTGTTCTTCTCTGACTCTTGGGGGTTCAATTCCTCTCTCACTGGGGTTCAGTTCCACTTTCTCTGGGGTTCAGTTCCTCTCTCTCTCTGGGATTCAGTTCCTCTCTCTCTCTGGGGTTCAGTTCCTCTCTCTCTCTGGGGTTCAGTTCCTCTCTCTCTCTGGGGTTCAGTTCCTCTCTCTCTCTCTGGTGGTTAAGTTCCCCCTCTCTGGGGTTCAGTTCCTCTCTCTCTCTCTGGGGTTCCGTACCTCTCTCTGGGGCTCAGTTCCTCTCTCTCTGGGGCTCAGTTCCTCTCTCTCTGGGGCTCAGTTCCTCTCTCTCTAGGGCTCAGTTCCTCTCTCTGGGGTTCAGTTCCGCTCTCACTGGGGTTCAGTTCCGCTCTCTCTGGGGTTCAGTTCCGATCTCTCTGGGGTTCAGTTCCTCTCTCTCTCTGGGGTTCTGTTCTTCTCTGATTCTTGGGGGTTCAATTCCTGTCTCACTGGGGATCCGTTCCACTATCGCTGGGGTTCAGTTCCTCTCGTTCTCTGGGGATTCAGTTCCTCTCTCTCGGGTACAATTCCACCCTCTCTGGGGTTCAGTTCCTCTCTCTCTGGGGTTCCGTACCTCTCTCTGGGGCTCAGTTCCTCTCTCTCTGGGGCTCAGTTCCTCTCTCTCTAGGGCTCAGTTCCTCTCTCTCTAGGGCTCAGTTCCTCTCTCTGGGGTTCAGTTCCGCTCTCTCTGGGGTTCAGTTCCGCTCTCTCTGGGGTTCAGTTCCTCTCTCTCTCTTTGGTTCAGTTCCTCTCTGGGGTTCAGTTCCTCTCCCTCTGTGGTTCAGTTCCTCTCTCTCTGGGGGTTCATTTCCTCTCTCTCTGGGGGTTCATTTCCTCTCTCTCTGGGGGTTCATTTCCTCTCTCTCTGGGGGTTCAGTTCCACTCCCTCTGGAGGTTCAGTTCCTCTCTCTCTGGGGGTTCAGTTCCTCTCTCTCGGGGGGGTTCAGTTCCTCTCTTACTGGGGTTCAGTTACACTCCCTCTGGGGTTCAGTTCCTCTCTCTGGGGTTCAGTTCCTCTCTCTCTGGGGGTTCACTTCCTCTCTCCCTGCGGTTTCTGTTCCTCTCTCTCTCTCTGGACGTTCAGTTCCTCTCGCGCTGGGGTTCAGTTTGTCTTTCTCTCTCTCTGGTTCAGTTCCTCTCTCTCTGGGGGTTCAGTTCCTCTCTCTCTGGGGGTTCAGTTCCTCTCTCTCTGGGGGTTCAGTTCCTCTCTCTCTGGGGGTTCAGTTCCTCTCTCTCTGGGGGTTCAGTTCCTCTCTCTCTGGGGGTTCAGTTCCTCTCTCTCTGGGGGTTCAGTTCCTCTCTCTCTGGGGTTCAGTTCCTCTCTCTCTATGGGGTTCAGTTCCTCTCTCTCCCTGGGGTTCAGTTCCTCTCTCTCTCTGGGGTTCAGTTCCTCTCTCTCTCTGGGGTTCAGTTCCTCTCTCTCTCTGGGGTTCAGTTCCTCTCTCTCTCTGGGGTTCAGTTCCTCTCTCTCTCTGGGGTTCAGTTCCTCTCTCTCTCTGGGGTTCAGTTCCTCTCTCTCTCTGGGGTTCAGTTCCTCTCTCTCTCTCTCTCTCTCTCTCTGAGGGCACAGTTCCTCTCTCTCTGAGGGCACAGTTCCTCTCTCTCTGGGGCACAGTTCCTCTCTCTCTGGGGTTCAGTTCCTCTCTCTCTGGGGTTCAGTTCCTCTCTCTCTCTGGGTTCTGTTTTTCTCTGACTCTTGGGGGTTCAACTCCTCTCTCAGTGGGGTTCCGTTCCACTATCTCTGGGGTTCAGTTCCTCTCTTTCTCTGGGGATTCAGTTCCTCTCTCTGGGGGTTCAGTTCCACTTTCTCTGGGGTTCAGTTCCTCTCTCTGGGGGTTCAGTTCCACTTTCTCTGGGGTTCAGTTCCTCTCTCTTGGGTTCAATTCCACCCTCTCTGGGGTTCAGTTACTCTCTCTCTGGGGTTCAGTTCCTCTCTCCCTGGGGTTCAGTTCCTCTCTCTCTCGGGTTCAGTTCCTCTCTCTCTCGGGTTCAGTTCCTCTCTCTCTCGGGTTCAGTTCCTCTCTCTCTGGGGTTCAGTTCCTTTCTCTCTCTGTGGTTCAGTTCCTCTCACTCTCTCTGGGGTTCAGTTCCTCTCTCTCTCTCTGGGGTTCCGTTCCTCTCTCTGGGGTTCAGTTCCGCTCTCTCTGGGGTTGAGTTCCGCTCTCTCTGGGGTTCAGTTCCTCTCTCTCTGGGGTTCAGTTCCTCTCTCTCTGGGGTTCAGTTCCTCTCTCTCTGGGGCTCAGTTCCTCTCTCTCTGGGGCTCAGTTCCTCTCTCTCTGGGGCTCAGTTCCTCTCTCTGGGGTTCACTTCCTCTCTTCTCTGTGGTTCAGTTCCTCTCTCTCTGGGGTTCAGTTCCTCTCGCTCTCTCTGGAGATTCAGTTCCTCTCGCTCTCTGTGGGGATTCAGTTCCTCTCGCTCTCTCTGGGGGTTCAGTTGCTCTCTCTCTGGCAGTTCAGTCCCTCTCTCACTCCCTCTGGGGGTTCACTTCCTTTCTCTCTCTGGTGTTCAGTTCCTTTCTCTTTGCGGATTCAGTTCCTCTCTGTCTGGGATTCAGTTAATCTCTCCCTCTGGGGGTTTTGTTCCTCTCTCTGTCCGCTGGTTCAGTTCCGCTCTCTCTGGGGTTCAGTTCCGATATCTCTGGGGTTCAGTTCCTCTCTGTCTGGGGTTCAGTTCGTCTCTCCCTCTGGGGGTTTAGTTCCTCTCTTTGTCCGGTGGTTCTGTTCCTCTCTCTGTCTGGGGGTTCAGTTCCTCTCTCTCTGGGGTTCAGTTCATCTCTCTTTCTCTCTGGTGGTTCAGTTCCTCTCTCTATGGGGGTTCAGTTCCTCTCTCTGGCGGATCATTTGCTCTCTCCGGGGTTTAGTTCCTCTCTCTCTGGGGTTTCAGTTCCGCTCCCTGCAGGTTCAGTTCCTCTCTCCCTGGGGGTTCAGTTCCTCTCTCTCTGGCAGATTTGTTCCACTCTCTTTGGAGTTCAGTTCCTCTCTCATTCTGGGGTTCAGTTCCTCTCTCTCTCTGGTGGTTAAGTTCCCCCTCTCTGGGGTTCAGTTCCTCTCTCTCTCTCTGGGGTTCCGTACCTCTCTCTGGGGCTCAGTTCCTCTCTCTCTGGGGCTCAGTTCCTCTCTCTCTAGGGCTCAGTTCCTCTCTCTGGGGTTCAGTTCCGATCTCTCTGGGGTTCAGTTCCGATCTCTCTCTGGGGTTCTGTTCTTCTCTGATTCTTGGGGGTTCAATTCCTCTCTCACTGGGGTTCCGTTCCACTATCGCTGGGGTTCAGTTCCTCTCTTTCTCTGGGGATTCAGTTCCTCTCTCTCGGGTACAATTCCACCCTCTCTGGAGTTCAGTTCCTCTCTCTCTGGTGTTCAGTTCCTCTCTCTCTGGGGTTCAGTTCCTCTCTCTCTGGGGGTTCAGTTCCTCTCTCTCTGGGGATTCAGTTCCTCTCTCTCTGGGGGTTCAGTTCCTCTCTCTTTGAGGTTCAGTTCCTCTCTCTATGGGGTTCAGTTCCTCTCTCTCTCTTTGGTTCAGTTCCTCTCTGGGGTTCAGTTCCACTCCCTCTGGGGTTCAGTTCCTCTCTCTCTGGGGGTTCATTTCCTCTCTCTCTGGGGGTTCATTTCCTCTCTCTCTGGGGGTTCAGTTCCACTCCCTCTGGAGGTTCAGTTCCTCTCTCTCTGGTGTTCAGTTCCTCTCTCTCTCTTTGGTTCAGTTCCTCTCTGGGGTTCAGTTCCTCTCCCTCTGTGGTTCAGTTCCTCTCTCTCTGGGGGTTCATTTCCTCTCTCTCTGGGGGTTCATTTCCTCTCTCTCTGGGGGTTCATTTCCTCTCTCTCTGGGGGTTCATTTCCTCTCTCTCTGGGGGTTCAGTTCCACTCCCTCTGGAGGTTCAGTTCCTCTCTCTCGGGGGGGTTCAGTTCCTCTCTTACTGGGGTTCAGTTACATTCTCTCTGGGGTTCAGTTCCTCTCTCTGGGGTTCAGTTCCTCTCTCTCTGGGGGTTCACTTCCTCTCTCCCTGCGGTTTCTGTTCCTCTCTCTCTCTTTGGACGTTCAGTTCCTCTCGCGCTGGGGTTCAGTTTGTCTTTCTCTCTCTCTGGGCGTTCACTTCCTCTCTCTCTGGGGGTTCAGTTCCTCTCTCTCTGGGGGTTCAGTTCCTCTCTGGGGGTTCAGTTCCTCTCTCTCTTTGAGGTTCAGTTCCTCTCTCTTTGAGGTTCAGTTCCTCTCTCTCTGGGGTTCAGTTCCTCTCTCTCTGGGGTTCAGATCCTCTCTCTCTTTGGCGGTTCAGTTCCTCTCTCTTTGAGGTTCAGTTCCTCTCTCTCTCTGGGGTTCAGTTCCTCTCTGGGGTTCAGTTCCTCTCTCTCTGGGGGTTCAGTTCCTCTCTCTCTCTGGGGGTTCATTTCCTCTCTCTCTGGGGGTTCAGTTCCACTTCCTCTGGAGGTTCAGTACCTCTCTCTCTGGAGGTTCAGTACCTCTCTCTCTGGGGGTTCAGTTCCTCTCCCTCTGGGGATTCAGTTCCTCACTTTCTGGGGTTCAGTTCCAGTCTCTCTGGGGTTCAGTTCCTTTCTCCCTGCGGTTTCTGTTCCTCTCTCTCTCTCTGGAGGTTCAGTTCCTCTCGCGCTGGGGTTCAGTTCCTCTCTCTCTGGGGTTCAGTTCCTCTCTCTCTGGGGTTCAGATCCTCTCTAACTCTGGCGGTTCAGTTCCTCTCTCTCTGGGGGTTCAGTTCCTCTCTCTTTGAGGTTCAGTTCCTCTCTCTCTCTGGGGTTCAGTTCCTCTCTCTCTGGGGTTCAGTTCCTCTCTCTCTCTCTTTGGTTCAGTTCCTCTCTGGGGTTCAGTTCCTCTCTCTCTGGTGGTTAAGTTCCCCCTCTCTGGGGTTCAGTCCCACTCTCTCTGTGGTTCAGTTCCTCTCACTCTCTCTCTGGGGGTTCAGTTCCTCTCTCTCTGGGGGTTCAGTTCCTCTCACTCTGGGGCTCAGTTCCCCTCTCTCTGGGGCTCAGTTCCTTTCTCTCTGGGGCTCACTTCCTCTCTCAGGGGTTCAATTCCGCTCTCTCTGGGGTTCAGTTCCGCTCTCTCTGGGGTTCAGTTCTGATCTCTCTGGGGTTCAGTTCCTCTCTGTCTGGGGTTCAGTTCATCTCTCCCTCTGGGGGTTTAGTTCCTCTCTCTGTCCGATGGTTCTGTTCCTCTCTCTGTCTGGGGGTTCAGTTCCTCTCTCTCTGGGGTTCAGTTCCTCTCTCGCCTGGGTTCAGTTCCCGTCTCTGGGGTTCAGTTACTCTCTCTCTGGGGCTCAGTTCCTCTCTCTCTGGGGCTCAGTTCCTCTCTCTCTGGGGCTCAGTTCCTCTCTCTCTGGTGCTCAGTTCCTCTCTCTGGGGTTCACTTCCTCTCTTCTCTGGGGTTCAGTTCCTCTCTCACTCCCTCTGGGGGTTCACTTCCTTTCTCTCTCTGGTGTTCAGTTCCTTTCTCTTTGCGGATTCAGTTCCTCTCTGTCTGGGGTTCAGTTCCTCTCTCTCTCTCTGGGGTTCCGTACCTCTCTCTGGGGCTCAGTTCCTCTCTCTCTGGGGCTCAGTTCCTCTCTCTGGGGTTCAGTTCCGCTCTCTCTGGGGTTCAGTTCCGCTCTCTCTGGGGTTCAGTTCCGATCTCTCTGGGGTTCAGTTCCTCTCTCTCTCTGGGGTTCTGTTCTTCTCTGATTCTTGGGGGTTCAATTCCTCTCTCACTGGGGTTCCGTTCCACTATCGCTGGGGTTCAGTTCCTCTCTTTCTCCGCGGATTCAGTTCCTATCTCTCGGGTACAATTCCACCCTCTCTGGGGTTCAGTTCCTCTCTCTCTGGGGTTCAGTTCCTCTCTCTCTGGGGTTCAGTTGCTCTCTCTCTGGGGGTTCAGTTCCTCTCTCTCTGGGGGTTCAGTTCCTCTCTCTTTGAGGTTCAGTTCCTCTCTCTATGGGGTTCAATTCCTCTCTCTCTCTTTGGTTCAGTTCCTCTCTGGGGTTCAGTTCCTCTCCCTCTGGGGTTCAGTTCCTCTCTCTCTGGGGGTTCATTTCCTCTCTCTCTGGGGGTTCATTTCCTCTCTCTGGGGGTTCAGTTCCACTCCCTCGGTAGGTTCAGTTCCTCTCTCTCTGGGGTTCAGTTCCTCTCTCTCTCTTTGGTTCAGTTCCTCTCTGGGGTTCAGTTCCTTTCCCTCTGTGGTTCAGTTCCTCTCTCTCTGGGGGTTCATTTCCTCTCTCTCTGGAGGTTCAGTTCCTCTCTTACTGGGGTTCAGTTATACTCTCTCTGGGGTTCAGTTCCTCTCTCTGGGGTTCAGTTCCTCTCTCCCTGCGGTTTCTGTTCCTCTCTCTCTCTCTGGACGTTCAGTTCCTCTCGCGTTGGGGTTCAGTTTGTCTTTCTCTCTCTCTGGTTCAGTTCCTCTCTCTCTGGGGGTTCAGTTCGTCTCTCTCTGGGGTTCAGTTCCTCTCTCTCTCTGGGGGTTCAGTTCCTCTCTCTCGGAGGTTCAGTTCCTCTCTCTCTCTGGCGGTTCAGTTCCTCTCTCTTTGAGGTTCAGTTCCTCTCTCTCTGGGGTTCAGATCCTCTCTCTCTCTGGCGGTTCAGTTCCTCTCTCTTTGAGGTTCAGTTCCTCTCTCTCTCTGGGGGTTCAGTTCCTCTCTCTCTGGGGGTTCAGTTCCTCTCATTCTGGGGTTCAGTTCCAGTCTCTCTGGGGTTCAGTGCCTCTCTCTGGGGTTCATTTCCTCTTTCTGGGGGTCAGTTCCTCTCGCTCGGGGGGTTCAGTTCCTCTCTTTCTGGGCTTCAGTTCCACTCTCTCTGGGGTTCAGTTCCTTTCTCCCTGCGGTTTCTGTTCCTCTCTCTCTCTCTGGAGGTTCAGTTCATCTCGTGCTGGGGTTCAGTTCCTCTCTCTCTGGGGTTCAGTTCCTCTCTCTCTGGGGTTCAGATCCTCTCTCTCTGTGGGCTCAGTTCCTCTCTCTTTGAGGTTCAGTTCCTCTCTCTCTCTGGGGTTCAGTTCCTCTCTCTCTGGGGTTCAGTTCCTCTCTCTCTCTTTGGTTCAGTTCCTCTCTGGGGTTCAGTTCCTCTCTCTCTGGGGGTTCATTTCCTCTCTCTCTGGGGGTTCATTTCCTCTCTCTGGGGATTCAGTTCCTCTCTCACTCTGGGGGTTCATTTCCTCTCTCTGGGAGTTCAGTTCCTCTCCCCATGGAGGTTCAGTTCCACTCTCTCTGGGGTTCAGTTCCTCTCTCTGTGGTTCATTTCCTCTCTCTGGCGTTCCATTTCCTCTCACTGGGGGTTCAGTTCCTCTCTGTCTGGTGTTCAGTTCCTCTCTCTCTCTGGGGTTCACTTCCTCTCTCTCTGGCGTTTCATTTCCTCTTTCTAGGGGTTCAGTTCCTCTCTCTCTGTGGGGTTCAGTTCCTCTCTCTCTCTGCGGTTCATGTCCTCTCTCTCTCTGGGGGTTCAGTTCCTGTCTCTCTCTCGTGTTATGTTCCTCCCTCTCTCTCTCTGCTGGTTCAGTTCCTCTCTCTCTGGGGATCAGTTCAACTCTTCCTCTGGGCGTTCATTTCCTCTCTCTCTGGAGTTCAGTTCCTCCCTCTGGGGTTCAGTTCTCTCAGGGGGTATAGTTGCTCTCTCTCTCTTGGGTTCAGTTCCCCTCCCTCCCTCTCTCTCTATCGGGTTCAGTTCCTCTCTCTCTGGGGTTCAGTTCCTCTCTCTTTGTGGTTCAGATCCTCTCTCTCTGGGGGTTCAGATCCTCTCTCTCTGGGGGTTCAGTTCCTCTCTCTCTCTGGGGTTCCGTTCCTCTCTCTCTCTGGGGGTTCAGTTGCTCTCTCTCTCTGGGGTTCAGTTCCTCCCTCTGGGGTTCAGTTCCTCCCTCTGGGGTTCAGTTCCTCTCTCTCTGGGGATTCATTTCCTCTCTCTCTCTGGGGTTCAGTTCCTCTCTCTCCCTGGGGATTCAGTTCCTCTCTCTCTCTGGGGTTCTGTTCTTCTCTGACTCTTGGGGGTTCAATTCCTCTCTCACTGGGGTTCAGTTCCACTTTCTCTGGGGTTCAGTTCCTCTCTTTCTCGAGGGGTTCAGTTCCTCTCTCCATGCAGTTCAGTTCCGCTCTCTATTTTGGGTTCAGTTCCTCTCTCTCTGGGGATTCAGTTCCTCCCTCTCTCTCTCTCTGGGGGTTCAGTTCCTCTCTCTCTGGGTCTCAGTTCCTCTCGCTCTGGGGCTCAGTTCCTCTCGCTCTGGGGCTCAGTTCCTCTCTCTCTGGGGCTCAGTTCTTCTCTCCCTAGGACTCAGTTCCTCTCTCTCTGGGGTTCTGTTCTTCTCTGACTCTTGGGGGTTCAATTCCTCTCTCACTGGGGTTCCGTTCCACTATCTCTGGGGTTCAGTTTCTCTCTTTCTCTGGGGATTCAGTACCTCTCTCTGGGGTTCAGTTGCACTTTCTCTGGAGTTCAGTTCCTCTCTTTCTCTGGGGGTTCAGTTAATCTTTCTGGGGGTTCAGTTCCACTTTCTCTGGGGTTCAGTTCCTCTCTCTCGGGTTCAATTCCACCATCTCTGGGGTTCAGTTCCTCTCTCTCTCTGGGGTTCAGTTCCTCTCTCTCTGGGGTTCAGTTCCTCTCTCTCTGGGGTTCAGTTCCTCTCTCTCGGGTTCAATTCCACCATCTCTGGGGTTCAGTTCCTCTCTCTCTCTGGGGTTCAGTTCCTCTCTCTCTGGGGTTCAGTTCCTCTCTCTCTGGGGTTCAGTTCCTCTCTCTCTGGGGTTCAGTTCCTCTCTCTGGGGTTCAGTTCCTCTCTCTCTCTGGGGTTCAGTTCCTCTCTCTCTCTGGGGTTCTGTTCTTCTCTGATTCTTGGGGGTTCAATTCCTCTCTCACTGGGGTTCCATTCCACTATCGCTGGGGTTCAGTTCCTCTCTTTCTCTGGGGATTCAGTTCCTCTCTCTCGGGTACAATTCCACCCTCTCTGGGGTTCAGTTCCTCTCTCTCTGGGGTTCAGTTCCTCTCTCTCTGGGGTTCAGTTCCTCTCTCTCTGGGGTTCAGTTCCTCTCTCTCTGGGGGTTCAGTTCCTCTCTCTTTGATGTTCAGTTCCTCTCTCCATGGGGTTCAGTTCCTCTCTCTCTCTTTGGTTCAGTTCCTCTCTGGGGTTCAGTTCCTCTCCCTCTGGGGTTCAGTTCCTCTCTCTCTGGGGTTCAGTTCCTCTCTCTCTGGGGGTTCATTTCCTCTTTCTGGGGGTTCAGTTCCACTCCCTCTGGAGGTTCAGTTCCTCTCTCTCTGGGGTTCAGTTCCTCTCTCTCTCTTTGGTTCAGTTCCTCTATGGGGTTCAGTTCCTCTCTCTCTGGGGGTTCATTTCCTCTCTCTCTGGGGGTTCATTTTCTCTCTCTCTGGGGGTTCATTTCCTCTCTCTCTGGGGGTTCAGTTCCACTCCCTCTGGAGGTTCAGTTCCTCTCTCTCTGGGGGTTCAGTTCCTCTCTCTCGGGGGATTCAGTTGCTCTCTTACTGGGGTTCAGTTCCACTCTCTCTGGGGTTCAGTTCCTCTCTCTGGGGTTCATTTCCTCTTTCTGGGGTTCAGTTCCTCTCTCTCTGGGGGTTCACTTCCTCTCTCCCTGCGGTTTCTGTTCCTCTCTCTGTCTCTGTACGTTCAGTTCCTCTCGCGTTGGGGTTCAGTTTGTCTTTCTCTCTCTCTGGTTCAGTTCCTCTCTCTCTGGGGGTTCAGTTCCTCTCTCTCTGGGCGTTCAGTTCCTCTCTCTCTGGGCGTTCAGTTCCTCTCTCTCTGGGGGTTCAGTTCCTCTCTCTCTGGGGGTTCAGTTCCTCTCTCTCTGGGGTTTCAGTTCCTCTCTCTTTGATGTTCAGTTCCTCTCTCTCTGGGGTTCAGTTCCTCTCTCTCTGGGGTTCAGTTCCTCTCTCTCTGGGGTTCAGATCCTCTCTCTCTCTGGCGGTTCAGTTCCTCTCTCTCTGGGGGTTCAATTCCTCTCTCTTTGAGGTTCAGTTCCTCTCTCTCTCTCTGGGGTTCAGTTCCTCTCTCTCTGGGGTTCAGTTCCTCTCTCTCTGGGGTTCAGTTCCTCTCTCTCTCGTTGGTTCATTTCCTCTCTGGGGTTCAGTTCCTCTCTCTCTGGGGGTTCAGTTCCTCACTCTCTGGGGGTTCATTTCCTCTCTCTCTGGGGGTTAATTTACTCTCTCTGGGGATTCAGTTCCACTTCCTCTGGAGGTTCAGTACCTCTCTCTCTGGGGGTTCAGATCCTCTCTCTCTGGGGGTTCAGTTCCTCTCGCTCGGGGGGTTCAGTTCCTCTCTTTCTGGGGTTCAGTTCCACTCTCTCTGGGGTTCAGTTCCTCTCTCTGGGGTTCATTTCCTCTTTCTGCGGTTCAGTTCCTCTCGCTCGGGGGGTTCAGTTCCTCTCTTTCTGGGCTTCAGTTCCACTCTCTCTGGGGTTCAGTTCCTTTCTCCCTGCGGTTTCTGTTCCTCTCTCTCTCTCTGGAGGTTCAGTTCCTCTCTCTCTGGGGTTCAGATCCTCTCTCTCTCTGGCGGTTCATTTCCTCTCTCTCTGGGGGTTCAGTTCCTCTCTCTTTGAGGTTCAGTTCCTCTCTCTCTCTTTGGTTCAGTTCCTCTCTGGGGTTCAGTTCCTCTCCCTCTGGGGTTCAGTTCCTCTCTCTCTGGGGTTCAGTTCCTCTCTCTCTGGGGGTTCATTTCCTCTTTCTGGGGGTTCAGTTCCACTCCCTCTGGAGGTTCAGTTCCTCTCTCTCTGGGGTTCAGTTCCTCTCTCTCTCTTTGGTTCAGTTCCTCTATGGGGTTCAGTTCCTCTCTCTCTGGGGGTTCATTTCCTCTCTATCTGGGGGTTCAGTTCCTCTCTTTCTGGGCTTCAGTTCCACTCTCTCTGGGGTTCAGTTCCTTTCTCCCTGTGGTTTCTGTTCCTCTCTCTCTCTCTGGAGGTTCAGTTCCTCTCTCTCTGGGGTTCAGATCCTCTCTCTCTCTCTGGCGGTTCATTTCCTCTCTCTCTGGGGGTTCAGTTCCTCTCTCTTTGAGGTTCAGTTCCTCTCTCTCTCTTGGGTTCAGTTCCTCTCTGGGGTTCAGTTCCTCTCCCTCTGGGGTTCAGTTCCTCTCTCTCTGGGGTTCAGTTCCTCTCTCTCTGGGGGTTCATTTCCTCTTTCTGGGGGTTCAGTTCCACTCCCTCTGGAGGTTCAGTTCCTCTCTCTCTGGGGTTCAGTTCCTCTCTCTCTCTTTGGTTCAGTTCCTCTATGGGGTTCAGTTCCTCTCTCTCTGGGGGTTCATTTCCTCTCTATCTGGGGGTTCAGTTCCTCTCTTTCTGGGCTTCAGTTCCACTCTCTCTGGGGTTCAGTTCCTTTCTCCCTGTGGTTTCTGTTCCTCTCTCTCTCTCTGGAGGTTCAGTTCCTCTCTCTCTGGGGTTCAGATCCTCTCTCTCTCTGGCGGTTCATTTCCTCTCTCTCTGGGGGTTCAGTTCCTCTCTCTTTGAGGTTCAGTTCCTCTCTCTCTTGGGTTCAGTTCCTCTCGCGCTGGGGTTCAGTTCCTCTCACTCTGGGGGTTCATTTCCTCTCTCTGGGGGTTCAATTCATCTCCCCATGGAGGTTCAGTTCCTCTCTTTCTGGGGTTCAGTTCCTCTCTCTCTGGGGATTCATTTCCTCTCTCTGGGGTTCATTTCCTCTCTCTTTGGTGTTCAGTTCCTCTCTCTGGGGTTCAGTTCCTCTCTCTCTGGGGGTTCAGTTCCTTTCTCGGGGGGTTCAGTTCCTCTCTTTCTGGGGTTCAGTTCCTCTCTGTCTGGTGTTCAGTTCTTCTCTCTCTCTGGCGTTTCATTTCCTCTTTCTAGGGATTCAGTTCCTCTCTCTCTGTGGGGTTCATTTGCCCTCTCTCTCTCTCTCTCTCTCGGGTTCAGTTCCTCTCTCTCTCTCTCTCTCTCTCGGGTTCAGTTCCTCTCTCTCTGAGGTTCAGTTCCTCTCTCTTTGTGGTTCAGATCCTCTCTCTCTCTGGGGTTCAGTTCCACTCTCTCTGGCGTTTCATTTCCTCTTTCTCGGGGTTCAGTTCCTCTCTCTCTATGGGGTTCAGTTCCTCTCTCTCTCTGCGCTACATGTCCTCTCTCTCTCTGGGGTTCAGTTCCTCTCTTGGTTTCAGTTCCTGTCTCTCTCTGGGGGTTCAGTTCCTGTCTCTCTCTCGTGTTATGTTCCTCTCTCTCTCTCTGCTGGTTCAGTTCCTCTCTCTCTGGGGATCAGTTCAACTCTTCCTCTGGACGTTCAGTTCCTCTCTCTCTGGAGTTCAGTTCCTCCCTCTGGGGTTCAGTTTTCTCAGGGGGTACAGTTGCTCTCTCTCTCTTGGGTTCAGTTCCCCTCTCTCTCTCTCTCTCTCTCTCTATCGGGTTCAGTTCCTCTCTCTCTGGGGTTCAGTTCCTCTCTCTTTGTGGTTCAGATCCTCTCTCTCTGGGGGTTCAGATCCTCTCTCTCTGGGGTTCAGTTCCTCTCTCTCTGGGGATCCGTTCCTCTCTCTCTCTGGGGGTCAGTTTCTCTCTCTCTGGGGGTCAGTTTCTCTCTCTGGGGGTTCAGTTGCTCTCTCTCTCTGGGGTTCAGTTCCTCTCTCTCTGGGGATTCATTTCCTCTCTCTCTCTGGGGTTCAGTTCCTCTCTCTCCCTGGGGATTCAGTTCCTCTCTCTCTGGGGTTCTGTTCTTCTCTGACTCTTGGGGGTTCAATTTCTCTCTCACTGGGGTTCAGTTCCACTTTCTCTGGGGTTCAGTTCCTCTCTTTCTCGAGGGGTTCAGTTCCTCTCTCCATGGGGTTCAGTTCCGCTCTCTATTTTGGGTTCAGTTCCTATCTCTCTGGGGATTCATTTCCTCCCTCTCTCTCTCTCTGGGGGTTCAGTTCCTCTCTCTCTGGGGCTCAGTTCCTCTAGCTCTGGGGCTCAGTTCCTCTCTCTCTGGGGCTCAGTTCTTCTCTCTCTGGGACTCAGTTCCTCTCTCTCTAGGGTTCTGTTCTTCTCTGACTCTTGGGGGTTCAATTCATCTCTCACTGGGGTTCCGTTCCACTATCTCTGGGGTTCAGTTCCTCTCTTTCATTGGGGATTCAGTTCCTCTCTCTCGGGGTTCAGTTCCACGTTCTCTGGGGTTCAGTTCCTCTCTCTCTGGGGGTTCAGTTCCTCTCTCGCTGGGGTTCAGTTCCTCTCTCTCTCTGGGGTTCAGTTCCTCTCTCTCTCTGGGGTTCAGTTCCTCTCTCTCTCTGGGGTTCAGTTCCTCTCTCTCTCTCTCTCTCTGAGGTTCAGTTCCTCTCTCTCTCTGGGGTTCAGTTCCTCTCTCTCTCTGGGGTTCAGTTCCTCTCTCTCTGGCGTTTCATTTCCTCTTTCTAGGGGTTCAGTTCCTCTCTCTCTATGGGGTTCAGTTCCTCTCTCTCTCTGCGGTTCATGTCCTCTCTCTCTCTGGGGTTCAGTTCCTCTCTTGGTTTCAGTTCCTGTCTCTCTCTGGGGGTTCAGTTCCTGTCTCTCTCTCGTGTTATGTTCCTCTCTCTCTCTCTGCTGGTTCAGTTCCTCTCTCTCTGGGGATCAGTTCAACTCTTCCTCTGGGCGTTCAGTTCCTCTCTCTCTGGAGTTCAGTTCCTCTCTCTGGGGTTCAGTTCTCTCAGGGGGTACAGTTGCTCTCTCTCTCTTGGGTTCAGTTCCCCTCTCTCTCTCTCTCTCTATCGGGTTCAGTTCCTCTCTCTCTGGGGTTCAGTTCCTCTCTCTTTGTGGTTCAGATCCTCTCTCTCTGGGGGTTCAGATCCTCTCTCTCTGGGGGTTCAGATCCTCTCTCTCTGGGATTCAGTTCCTCTTTCTCTGGGGTTCCGTTCCTCTCTCTCTCTGGGGGTCAGTTTCTCTCTCTCTGGGGGTCAGTTTCTCTCTCTCTGGGGTTCAGTTATTCTCTCTCTGGGGGTTCAGTTGCTCTCTCTCTCTGGGGTTCAGTTCCTCCCTCTGGGGTTCAGTTCCTCTCTCTCTGGGGATTCATTTCCTCTCTCTCTCTGGGGTTCAGTTCCTCTCTCTCCCTGGGGATTCAGTTCCTCTCTCTCTCTGGGGTTCTGTTCTTCTCTGACTCTTGGGGGTTCAATTCCTCTCTCACTGGGGTTCAGTTCCACTTTCTCTGGGGTTCAGTTCCTCTCTTTCTCGAGGGGTTCAGTTCCTCTCTCCATGCAGTTCAGTTCCGCTCCCTATCTTGGGTTCAGTTCCGCTCTCTCTGGGGATTCAGTTCCTCCCTCTCTCTCTCTCTGGGGCTCAGTTCCTCTAGCTCTGGGGCTCAGTTCCTCTCTCTCAGGGGCTCAGTTCCTCTCTCTCTCTGGGGTTCTGTTCTTCTCTGACTCTTGGGGGGTTCATTTCCTCTCTCTCTGGAGTTCAGTTCCTCTCTCTGGGGTTCAGTTCTCTCAGGGGGTAGAGTTGCTCTCTCTCTCTTGGGTTCAGTTCCCCTCTCTCTCTCTCTCTCTCTCTTGGGTTCAGTTCCTCTCTCTTTGTGGTTCAGATCCTCTCTCTCTGGGGGTTCAGATCCTCTCTCTGTGGGGTTCAGTTCCTCTCTCTCTGGGGTTCTGTTCCTCTCTCTCTCTGGGGGTCAGTTTCTCTCTGTCTGGGGGTCAGTTTCTCTCTCTCTGGGGTTCAGTTCCTCCCTCTGGGGTTCAGTTCCTCTCTCTCTGGGGATTCATTTCCTCTCTCCCTCTGGGGTTCAGTTCTCTCAGGGGGTACAGTTGCTCTCTCTCTCTTGGGTTCAGTTCCCCTCTCTCTCTCTCTCTCTCTCTCTCTCTCTCTCTATTGGGTTCAGTTCCTCTCTCTCTGGGGTTCTGTTCCTCTCTCTCTCTGGGGATTCAGTTCCTCTCTCTCTGGGGTTCAGTACCTCTCTCTGGGGTTCAGTTCCGCTCTCTCTGTGGTTCAGTACCACTCTCTGGGGTTCAGTTCCGCTCTCTATGGGGTTCAGTTCCGCTCTTTCCGTGCTTCAGTTCCGCTCTCTCTGGGGTTCAGTTCCGATCTCTCTGGGGTTCAGTTCCGATCTCTCTCTGGGGTGCTGTTCTTCTCTGACTCTTGGGGATTCAACTCCTCTCTCACTGTGGTTCCGTTCCACTATCTCTGGGGTTCAGTTCCTCTCGATCTCTGGTGATGTAGTTCCTCTCTCTCGGGGTTCAGTTCCACTTTCTCTGGGGTTCAGTTAGTCTCTCTCTGGGGTTTCAGTTCCTCCCACTCTGGGGTTCAGTTCCTCTCTCTCTGGGGATTCAGTTCCTCTCTCTCTGGGGATTCATTTCCTCTCTCTCTGGGGTTCAGTTCCGATCTCTCTGGAATTCAGTTCCTCTCTCTCTCCGGTTAAGTTCCTTTCTTTCTCTCATGGTTCAGTTCCTCTCTCTCTGGGGTTCAGTTCCTCTCTCTCTCTGGGGTTCAGTTCCTCTCTCTCTCTGGGGTTCAGTTCCTCTCTCTCTCTGGGGTTCAGTTCCTCTCTTCCTCTGGGGGTTCAGTTCCTCTCTATCTGGGGTTCAGTTCCTCTCTCTCTGGGGATTCAGTTCCTCCAGCTTTCTCCGGGGTTCAGTTCCTCTCTCTCTGGGGGTTCAGTTCCTCTCTGTCTGGTGTTCAGTTCCTCTCTCTCTCTGGGGTTCAGTTCCTCTCTCTCTGGCGTTTCATTTCCTCTTTCTCGGGGCTCAGTTCCTCTCTCTCTATGGGGTTCAGTTCCTCTCTCTCTCTGCGGTTCATGTCCTCTCTCTCTCTGGGGTTCAGTTCCTCTCTTGGTTTCAGTTCCTGTCTCTCTCTGGGGGTTCAGTTCCTGTCACTCTCTCGTGTTATGTTCCTCTCTCTCTCTCTGCTGGTTCAGTTCCTCTCTCTCTGGGGATCAGTTCAACTCTTCCTCTGGGCGTTCAGTTCCTCTCTCTCTGGAGTTCAGTTCCTCTCTCTGGGGTTCAGTTCTCTCAGGGGGTACAGTTGCTCTCTCTCTCTTGGGTTCAGTTCCCCTCTCTCTCTCTCTCTCTCTCGGGTTCAGTTCCTCTCTCTCTGAGGTTCAGTTCCTCTCTCTTTGTGGTTCAGATCCTCTCTCTCTGGGGGTTCAGATCCTCTCTCTCTGGGGGTCAGTTTCTCTCTCTCTGGGGTTCAGTTATTCTCTCTCTGGGGGTTCAGTTGCTCTCTCTCTCTCTCTGGGGTTCAGTTCCTCCCTCTGGGGTTCAGTTCCTCTCTGTCTGGGGATTCATTTCCTCTCTCTCTGGGGATTCATTTCCTCTCTCTCTGGGGATTCATTTCCTCTCTCTCTGGGGATTCATTTCCTCTCTCCCTCTGGGGTTCAGTTCTCTCAGGGGGTACAGTTGCTCTCTCTCTCTTGGGTTCAGTTCCCCTCTCTCTCTCTCTCTCTCTCTCTCCATTGGGTTCAGTTCCTCTCTCTCTGGGGTTCAGTACCTATCTCTGGGGTTCAGTTCCGCTCTCTATGGGGTTCAGTTCCGCTCTTTCTGTGCTTCAGTTCCGCTCTCTCTGGGGTTCAGTTCCGATCTCTCTGGGGTTCAGTTCCTCTCTCTCTCTGGGGTGCTGTTCTTCTCTGACTCTTGGGGATTCAACTCCTCTCTCACTGTGGTTCCGTTCCACTATCTCTGGGGTTCAGTTCCTCTCGTTCTCTGGGGATGCAGTTCCTCTCTCTCGGGGTTCAGTTCCACTTTCTCTGGGGTTCAGTTAGTCTCTCTCTGGGGTTTCAGTTCCTCCCTCTCTGGGGTTCAGTTCCGATCTCTCTGGGGTTCAGTTCCGATCTCTCTGGAATTCAGTTCATCTCTCTCTCCGGTTAAGTTCCTTTCTTTCTCTCATGGTTCAGTTCCTCTCTCTTTGGAGTTCAGTTCCTCTCTCTCTCTGTGGCTCAGTTCCTCTCTCTCTTTCTGGGTTTCACTTCCACTCTCTCTGGGGTTCAGTTCCTCTCTGGGGTTCAGTTCCTCTCTCTCTCTTGTGGATCAGTTCCTTTCTCTCCATGGGGTTCAGTTCCTCTCTCTTTCTGGGGTTCAGTTCCTCTCTCTCTGGGGGTTCAGTTCCTCTCGCTCTCTGGGGTTCAGTTTCTCTCGCTCTCTCTGTGGATTCAGTACCTCTCGCTCTCACTGGGGATTCAGTTCCACTCGCTCTCTCTGCGGATTCAGTTCCTCTCGCTCTCTCTGAGGATTCAGTTCCTCTCGCTCTCTCTGGGGATTCAGTTCCTCTTGCTCTCACTTGGGGTTCAGTAAATCTCTCTCTCTCTGGGGTTCAGTACCTCTCTCTGGGGTTCAGTTCCTCTCTCTCTCTGGGGTTCAGTTCCTCTCTCTCTGGGGTTCAGTACCTCTCTCTGGGGTTCAGTTCCTCTCTCTCTCTGGGGTTCAGTTCCTCTCTCTCTGGGGTTCAGTTCCTCTCTCTCTGGGGTTCAGTTCCTCTCTCTCTGGGGGTTCAGTTCCTCTCTCTCTGTGGTTCAGTTCCTCTCTCTCTGGGGGTTCAGTTCCTCTCGCTGCAGTTCAGTACCTCTCTCTCTGAGGGTTCAGTTCCTCTCTCTCTGGGGGTTCAGTTCCTCTCTCTGGGGTTCAGTTCCGCTCTCTCTGGGGTTCAATTCCGCTCTCTCTGTGGTTCAATTCCCCTCTCTGGGGTTCAGTTCCACTCCCACTGGGGTTCAGTTCCACTCTCTTTGTGGTTCGCTTCATCTCTCTCTGGCGTTCAGTTCCTCTCTCTCTGGGGTTCAGTTCCTCTCTCTCTGGGGTTCAGTTCCTCTCTCTCTGGTGGTTCAGTTCCTCTCGCTGCAGTTCAGTTCCTCTCTCTCTGGGGGTTCAGTTCCTCTCTCTCTTAGGGGGTTCAGTTCCTCTCGCTGGGGATCAGTTCCTCTCTCACTTCCTCTGGGGCTTAATTTCCTTTCTCTCTCTCTGAGGTTCAGTTCCTCTCTCTCTGGGGTTCAGTTCCTCTCTCTCTGGGGGTTCAGTTCCTCTCGCTGTGGTTCAGTTCCTCTCTCTCTGGGTGTTCAGTTCGTCTCGCTGGGGTTCAGTTCCTCTCTCTCTGGGGTTCAGTTCTCTCAGGGGGTACAGTTGCTCTCTCTCTCTTGGGTTCAGTTCCCCTCTCTCTGGGGTTCAGTTCCTCTCTCTTTGTGGTTCAGATCCTCTCTCTCTGGGGGTTCAGATCCTCTCTCTCTGGGATTCAGTTCCTCTTTCTCTGGGGTTCCGTTCCTCTCTCTCTCTGGGGGTCAGTTTCTCTCTCTCTGGGGGTCAGTTTCTCTCTCTCTGGGGGTCAGTTATTCTCTCTCTGGGGTTCAGTTCCTCCCTCTGGGGTTCAGTTCCTCTCTCTCTGGGGATTCATTTCCTCTCTCTCTCTGGGGTTCAGTTCCTCTCTCTCCCTGGGGATTCAGTTCCTCTCTCTCTCTGGGGTTCTCTTCTTCTCTGACTCTTGGGGGTTCAATTCCTCTCTCACTGGGGTTCAGTTCCACTTTCTCTGGGGTTCAGTTCCTCTCTTTCTCGAGGGGTTCAGTTCCTCTCTCCAGGCAGTTCAGTTCCGCTCTCTATCTTGGGTTCAGTTCCGCTCTCTCTGGGGATTCAGTTCCTCCCTCTCTCTCTCTCTGGGGCTCAGTTCCTCTAGCTCTGGGGCTCAGTTCCTCTCTCTCTGGGGCTCAGTTCCTCTCTCTCTGGGGCTCAGTTCCTCTCTCTCTCTGGGGTTCTGTTCTTCTCTGACTCTTGGGGGGTTCAATTCCACTCTCACTGGGGTTCCGTTCCACTATCTCTGGGGTTCAGTTCCTCTCTTTCTCTGGGGATTCAGTTCCTCTCTCTCGGGGTTCAGTTCCACTTTCTCTGGGGTTCAGTTCCTCTCTTTCTCTGGGGGTTCAGTTCCTCTCTCTCTGGGGATTCAGTTCCTCTAGCTCTCTCCGGGGTTCAGTTTCTCTCTCTCTGGGGGTTCAGTTCCTCTCTCTCTGGGGTTCAGTTCCTCTCTCTCTCTGGGGTTCAGTTCCTCTCTCTCTCTGAGGTTCAATTCCTCTCTCTCTCTCTGAGGTTCAATTCCTCTCTTTCTCTGGGGTTCAGATCCTCTCTTTCTCTGTGGTTCAGTTCCTCTCTCTCTCTGGGGTTCAGTTCCTCTCTCTCTCTGGGGTTCAGTTCCTCTCTCTCTCTGGGGTTCAGTTCCTCTCTCTCTCTGGGGTTCAGTTCCTCTCTCTCTGGGGTTCAGTTCCTCTCTCTGGGGTTCATTTCCTCTCTCTGGCGTTTCATTTCCTCTGACTGGGGGTTCAGTTCCTCTCTGTCTGGTGTTCAGTTCCTCTCTCTCTCTGGGGTTCAGTTCCTCTCTCTCTGGCGTTTCATTTCCTCTTTCTCGGGGCTCAGTTCCTCTCTCTCTATGGGGTTCAGTTCCTCTCTCTCTCTGCGGTTCATGTCCTCTCTCTCTCTGGGGTTCAGTTCCTCTCTTGGTTTCAGTTCCTGTCTCTCTCTGGGGGTTCAGTTCCTGTCTCTCTCTCGTGTTATGTTCCTCTCTCTCTCTCTCTCTGCTGGTTCAGTTCCTCTCTCTCTCTGGGGTTCAGTTCCTCTCTCTCTGGCATTTTATTTCCTCTTTCTCGGGGCTCAGTTCCTCTCTCTCTCTGGGGTTCAGTTCCTCTCTCTCTCTGCGGTTCATGTCCTCTCTCTCTCTGGGGTTCAGTTCCTCTCTTGGTTTCAGTTCCTGTCTCTCTCTGGGGGTTCAGTTCCTGTCTCTCTCTCGTGTTATGTTCCTCTCTCTCTGTCTGCTGGTTCAGTTCCTCTCTCTCTGGGGTTCAGTTCCTCTCTCTCTCTGGGGTTCAGTTCCTCTCTCTCTCTGGGGTTCAGTTCCTCTCTCTCTGGGGTTCAGTTCCTCTCTCTGGGGTTCATTTCCTCTCTCTGGCGTTTCATTTCCTCTGACTGGGGGTTCAGTTCCTCTCTGTCTGGTGTTCAGTTCCTCTCTCTCTCTGGGGTTCAGTTCCTCTCTCTCTGGCGTTTCATTTCCTCTTTCTCGGGGCTCAGTTCCTCTCTCTCTATGGGGTTCAGTTCCTCTCTCTCTCTGCGGTTCATGTCCTCTCTCTCTCTGGGGTTCAGTTCCTCTCTTGGTTTCAGTTCCTGTCTCTCTCTGGGGGTTCAGTTCCTGTCTCTCTCTCGTGTTATGTTCCTCTCTCTCTCTCTCTCTGCTGGTTCAGTTCCTCTCTCTCTCTGGAGTTCAGTTCCTCTCTCTCTGGCATTTTATTTCCTATTTCTCGGGGCTCAGTTCCTCTCTCTCTATGGGGTTCAGTTCCTCTCTCTCTCTGCGGTTCATGTCCTCTCTCTCTCTGGGGTTCAGTTCCTCTCTTGGTTTCAGTTCCTGTCTCTCTCTGGGGGTTCAGTTCCTGTCTCTCTCTCGTGTTATGTTCCTCTCTCTCTGTCTGCTGGTTCAGTTCCTCTCTCTCTGGGGTACAGTTCAAGTCTTCCTCTGGGCGTTCAGTTCCTCTCTCTCTGGAGTTCAGTTCCTCTCTCTGGGGTTCAGTTCTCTCAGGGGGTACAGTTGCTCTCTCTCTCTTGGATTCAGTTCCCCTCTCTCTCTCTCTCTCGGGTTCAGTTCCTCTCTCTCTGAGGTTCAGTTCCTCTCTCTTTGTGGTTCAGATCCTCTCTCTCTGGGGGTTCAGATCCTCTCTCTGTGGGGTTCAGTTCCTCTCTCTCTGGGGTTCTGTTCCTCTCTCTCTCTGGGGGTCAGTTTCTCTCTCTCTGGGGTTCAGTTATTCTCTCTCTGGGGGTTCAGTTGCTCTCTCTCTCTCTCTGGGGTTCAGTTCCTCCCTCTGGGGTTCAGTTCCTCTCTCTCTGGGGATTCATTTCCTCTCTCCCTCTGGGGTTCAGTTCTCTCAGGGGGTACAGTTGCTCTCTCTCTCTTGGGTTCAGTTCCCCTCTCTCTCTCTCTCTCTCTCCATTGGGTTCAGTTCCTCTCTCTCTGGGGTTCAGTACCTCTCTCTGGGGTTCAGTTCCGCTCTCTCTGTGGTTCAGTACCACTCTCTGGGGTTCAGTTCCGCTCTCTATGGGGTTCAGTTCCGCTCTTTCTGTGCTTCAGTTCCGCTCTCTCTGGGGTTCAGTTCCTCTCTCTCTCTCTGGGGTGCTGTTCTTCTCTGACTCTTGGGGATTCAACTCCTCTCTCACTGTGGTTCCGTTCCACTATCTCTGGGGTTCAGTTCCTCTCGTTCTCTGGGGATGCAGTTCCTCTCTCTCGGGGTTCAGTTCCACTTTCTCTGGGGTTCAGTTAGTCTCTCTCTGGGGTTTCAGTTCCTCCCTCTCTGGGGTTCAGTTCCTCTCTCTCTCGGGTTCAGTTCCTCTCTCTGGGGTTCAGTTCCCCTCTCTCTGGGCTTCAGTTCCTCTCTCTCTGGGGATTCAGTTCATCTCTCTCTGGGGATTCATTTCCTCTCTCTCTGGGGTTCAGTTCCGATCTCTCTGGAATTCAGTTCCTCTCTCTCCGGTTAAGTTCCTTTCTTTCTCTCATGGTTCAGTTCCTCTCTCTTTGGAGTTCAGTTCCTCTCTCTCTCTGTGGCTCAGTTCCTCTCTCTCTTTCTGGGTTTCACTTCCACTCTCTCTGGGGTTCAGTTCCTCTCTGGGGTTCAGTTCCTCTCTCTCTCTTGTGGATCAGTTCCTCTCTCCATGGGGTTCAGTTCCTCTCTCTTTCTGGGGTTCATTTCCTCTCTCTCTGGGGGTTCAGTTCCTCTCATTCTGGGGTTCAGTTCCTCTCGCTCTCTGGGGTTCAGTTTCTCTCGCTCTCTCTGTGGATTCAGTTCCTCTCGCTCTCACTGGGGATTCAGTTCCACTCGCTCTCTCTGGGGATTCAGTTCCACTCGCTCTCTCTGCGGATTCAGTTCCTCTCGCTCTCTCTGGGGATTCAGTTCCTCTCGCTCTTTCTGGGGATTCAGTTCCTCTTGCTCTCACTTGGGGTTCAGTAAATCTCTCTCTCTCTGGGGTTCAGTACCTCTCTCTGGGGTTCAGTTCCGCTCTCTCTGGGGTTCAATTCCGCTCTCTCTGTGGTTCAATTCCGCTCTCTGGGGTTCAGTTCCACTCCCACTGGGGTTCAGTTCCACTCTCTTTGTGGTTCACTTCATCTCTCTCTGGCGTTCAGTTCCTCTCTCTCTGGGGTTCAGTTCCTCTCTCTCTGGGGTTCAGTTCCTCTCTCTCTGGGGGTTCAGTTCCTCTCTCTCTGGGGATTCAGTTCATCTCTCTCTGGGGATTCATTTCCGATCTCTCTGGGGTTCAGTTCCGATCTCTCTGGAATTCAGTTCCTCTCTCTCTCCGGTTAAGTTCCTTTCTTTCTCTCATGGTTCAGTTCCTCTCTCTTTGGAGTTCAGTTCCTCTCTCTCTCTGTGGCTCAGTTCCTCTCTCTCTTTCTGGGTTTCACTTCCACTCTCTCTGGGGTTCAGTTCCTCTCTGGGGTTCAGTTCCTCTCTCTCTCTTGTGGATCAGTTCCTCTCTCCATGGGGTTCAGTTCCTCTCTCTTT
This sequence comes from Heptranchias perlo, assembly GCF_035084215.1. Taxonomy (NCBI): domain Eukaryota; kingdom Metazoa; phylum Chordata; class Chondrichthyes; order Hexanchiformes; family Hexanchidae; genus Heptranchias; species Heptranchias perlo. The sequence goes on from NW_027139261.1 coordinate 238,424, forward strand.
CTGGGGTTCATTTCCTCTCTCTCTGGGGGTTCAGTTCCTCTCATTCTGGGGTTCAGTTCCTCTCGCTCTCTGGGGTTCAGTTTCTCTCGCTCTCTCTGTGGATTCAGTTCCTCTCGCTCTCACTGGGGATTCAGTTCCACTCGCTCTCTCTGGGGATTCAGTTCCACTCGCTCTCTCTGCGGATTCAGTTCCTCTCGCTCTCTCTGGGGATTCAGTTCCTCTCGCTCTTTCTGGGGATTCAGTTCCTCTTGCTCTCACTTGGGGTTCAGTAAATCTCTCTCTCTCTGGGGTTCAGGACCTCTCTCTGGGGTTCAATTCCGCTCTCTCTGTGGTTCAATTCCGCTCTCTGGGGTTCAGTTCCACTCCCACTGGGGTTCAGTTCCACTCTCTTTGTGGTTCACTTCATCTCTCTCTGGCGTTCAGTTCCTCTCTCTCTGGGGTTCAGTTCCTCTCTCTCTGGGGTTCAGTTCCTCTCTCTCTGGGGGTTCAGTTCCTCTCTCTCTGGGGGTTCAGTTCCTCTCTCTCTGAGGGTTCAGTTCCTCTCGCTGCAGTTCAGTTCCTCTCTCTCTGGGGGTTCAGTTCCTCTCTCTCTGGGGGTTCAGTTCCTCTCGCTGTGGTTCATTCCTCTCCCTCTGGGTGTTCAGTTCGTCTCGCTGGGGTTCAGTTCCTCTCTCTCTGGGGGTTCAGTTCCTCTCTCTCTCCGTGGGGATCAGTTCCTCTCTCACTCCCTTTGGGGCTTCATTTCCTTTCTCTCTCTCTGATGATTCGGTTCCTCTCTCTCTGGGGTTCAATTCCTCTCACTCTGGGGGTTCAGTTTTTCTCTCTCTGTGGTTCAGTTCCTCTCTGGGATTCAGTTCCTCTCTCTCTCTTGTGGTTCAGTTCCTCTCTCCTTCTGGGGTTCAGTTCCTCTCTCTTTCTGGGGGTTCAGTTCCTCTCTCTTTGGGGTTCACTTCCACTCTCTCTGCGGTTTAGATCCTCTCTTTCTCTGGGCGTTCAGTTCCTAACCCTAACCCTAACCATGGGGGGGGGGGGGGGTTCAGTTCCTCTCGCTCTGGCGGTTCAGTTCCTCTCTCTCTGGCGGTTTAGTTCCACTCTCTCTGGGATTGAGTTCCTCTCTCTCTGGGGTTCAGTTCCTCTCTCACTGGGGTTCAGTTCTTCTCTGTCTTTGGGGGTTCATGAACTGACTCTTCGGGGTTCAGTTCCTCTCTCTGTTGTTTCAGATCCTCTCTCTCTGCGGGTTCAGTTCCTCTCTCTCTCTGGGGTTCAGTTCCTCTCTCTCTGTGGTTCAGTTCCTCACTCTCTCTGGTGGTTCAGTTCCTCTCTCTCTCTGGGGTTTCATTTGCACTCCCTCTGGGGTTCCTTTCCTCTCTCTCTCTGGGGTTCAGTTCTTCTCTCTCTTTGGGGTCCTGTTCCGCTTTCTCTGGGGTTCAGTTCCACTCTCCCTGGGGTTGTGTTCCTCACTCTCTCTGGGGTTCAGTTCCTCACTCTCTCTGGGGTTCAGTTCCTCACTCCCTCTTGGGTTCCATTCCTCTCTCTCTCTGGGGTTCAGTTCTTCTCTCTATCTGGGGAGTTCAGTTCCTCTATCTGTGGGTTCAATTCCTCTCAGTCTGGTGGTTCAGTTCCACTGTCTCTGGGGTTCAGTTCCTTTCTTTCTCTGGGTGTTCAGTTCCTCTCTGTGGGGGTTCAGATCCTCTTTTTGTGTGTGTTCAGTTCGTCTCGTCCTGGGTGTTCAGTTCCTCTCTATCTGTGGTTCAGTTAGTCTCTCTCTTGGGTTCAGTTCCTCTCTTTCTCTGGGGGTTCAGTTCTCCTCTCTCTGGGGTTCAGTTCCTCTCTCTCTGGGGGTTCAGTTCCTCTCTCTCTGGGGGTTCAGTTCCCCTCTCTCTGGGGTTCAGTTCCTCTCTCTCTGGGGTTCAGTTCCTGTCTCTGGGGTTCAGTTCCCCTCTCTCTGGGGATTCATTTACTCTCTCTCTCTGGGGTTCAGTTCCTCTCTCTTTCTGGTTGTTCAGTTCCTCTCTCTCTCAGGTTCAGTTAGTCTCTCTCTGGGGTTCAGTTCCTCCCTTTCTCTGGGGGTTCAGTTCCTCTCTTTCTCTCGGGGTTCAATTCCTCTCTCTCTGGGGGTCAGTTCCTCTCTTTCTGGGGGTTCAGTTCCTCTCTCTCTGGGGTTCAGTTCCTCTCTCTCTGGGGTTCAGTTCCTCTCTCTCTGGGGTTCAGTCCCTCTCTCTCTGGGGTTCAGTCCCTCTCTCTCTGGGGGTTCAGTTCCTCTCTCTCTGGGGTTCAGTCCCTCTCTCTCTGGGGTTCAGTCCCTCTCTCTCTGGGGTTCAGTTCATTTCTCTCTCTGGGGGTTCATTTCCTCTCTCTCTGGGGTTCAGTTCCTCCCTCTGCGGTTCAGTTCCTCTCTCTCTGGGGGTTCAGTTCCTCTCTCTCTCTGGGGTTCAGTTCCTCTCTCTGGGGCTCAGTTCCTCTCTCTCTAGGGCTCAGTCCCTCTCACTGGGGTTCAGTTCCGCTCCCTCTGGGGTTCAGTTCTGATCTCTCTGGGGTTCACTTCCTCTCTCTCTCTGGGGTTCTGTTCTTCTCTGACTCTTGGGGGTTCAATTCCTCTCTCACTGGGGTTCCGTGCCACTATCTCTGTGGTTCAGTTCCTCTCTTTCTCTGGGGATTTAGTTCCTCTCTCTCGGGGTTCAGTTCCACTTTCTCTGGGGTTCAGTTCCTTTCGTTCTCTGGGGGTTCAGTTCCACTCTGTAGGGGTTCAGTTCCACTTTCTCTGGGATTCAGTTCCTCTCTCTCTGGGGTTCAGTTCCTCTCTCTCTGGGATTCAGTTCCTCTTTCTCTGGGGTTCCGTTCCTCTCTCTCTCTGGGGGTCAGTTTCTCTCTCTCTGGGGGTCAGTTTCTCTCTCTCTGGGGTTCAGTTATTCTCTCTCTGGGGGTTCAGTTGCTCTCTCTCTCTGGGGTTCAGTTCCTCCCTCTGGGGTTCAGTTCCTCTCTCTCTGGGGATTCATTTCCTCTCTCTCTCTGGGGTTCAGTTCCTCTCTCTCCCTGGGGATTCAGTTCCTCTCTCTCTCTGGGGTTCTGTTCTTCTCTGACTCTTGGGGGTTCAATTCCTCTCTCACTGGGGTTCAGTTCCACTTTCTCTGGGGTTCAGTTCCTCTCTTTCTCGAGGGGTTCAGTTCCTCTCTCCATGCAGTTCAGTTCCGCTCTCTATCTTGGGTTCAGTTCCGCTCTCTCTGGGGATTCAGTTCCTCCCTCTCTCTCTCTCTGGGGCTCAGTTCCTCTAGCTCTGGGGCTCAGTTCCTCTCTCTCTGGGGCTCAGTTCCTCTCTCTCTCTGGGGTTCTGTTCTTCTCTGACTCTTGGGGGGTTCATTTCCTCTCTCACTGGGGTTCCGTTCCACTATCTCTGGGGTTCAGTTCCTCTCTTTCTCTGGGGATTCAGTTCCTCTCTCTCGGGGTTCAGTTCCACTTTCTCTGGGGTTCAGTTAGTCTCTCTCTGGGGTTTCAGTTCCTCCCTCTCTGGGGTTCAGTTCCCCTCTCTCTGGGCTTCAGTTCCTCTCTCTCTGGGGATTCAGTTCATCTCTCTCTGGGGATTCATTTCCTCTCTCTCTGGGGTTCAGTTCCGATCTCTCTGGAATTCAGTTCCTCTCTCTCTCCGGTTAAGTTCCTTTCTTTCTCTCATGGTTCAGTTCCTCTCTCTTTGGAGTTCAGTTCCTCTCTCTCTCTGTGGCTCAGTTCCTCTCTCTCTTTCTGGGTTTCACTTCCACTCTCTCTGGGGTTCAGTTCCTCTCTGGTGTTCAGTTCCTCTCTCTCTCGTGGATCAGTTCCTCTCTCTATGGGGTTCAGTTCCTCTCTTGGTTTCAGTTCCTGTCTCTCTCTGGGGGTTCAGTTCCTGTCTCTCTCTCGTGTTATGTTCCTCTCTCTCTGTCTGCTGGTTCAGTTCCTCTCTCTCTGGGGTACAGTTCAAGTCTTCCTCTGGGCGTTCAGTTCCTCTCTCTCTGGAGTTCAGTTCCTCTCTCTGGGGTTCAGTTCTCTCAGGGGGTACAGTTGCTCTCTCTCTCTTGGATTCAGTTCCCCTCTCTCTCTCTCTCTCGGGTTCAGTTCCTCTCTCTCTGAGGTTCAGTTCCTCTCTCTTTGTGGTTCAGATCCTCTCTCTCTGGGGGTTCAGATCCTCTCTCTGTGGGGTTCAGTTCCTCTCTCTCTGGGGTTCTGTTCCTCTCTCTCTCTGGGGGTCAGTTTCTCTCTCTCTGGGGTTCAGTTATTCTCTCTTTGGGGGTTCAGTTGCTCTCTCTCTCTCTCTGGGGTTCAGTTCCTCCCTCTGGGGTTCAGTTCCTCTCTCTCTGGGGATTAATTTCCTCTCTCCCTCTGGGGTTCAGTTCTCTCAGGGGGTACAGTTGCTCTCTCTCTCTTGGGTTCAGTTCCCCTCTCTCTCTCTCTCTCTCTCTCTCTCTCTCCATTGGGTTCAGTTCCTCTCTCTCTGGGGTTCAGTACCTCTCTCTGGGGTTCAGTTCCGCTCTCTCTGTGGTTCAGTACCACTCTCTGGGGTTCAGTTCCGCTCTCTATGGGGTTCAGTTCCGCTCTTTCTGTGCTTCAGTTCCGCTCTCTCTGGGGTTCAGTTCCTCTCTCTCTCTCTGGGGTGCTGTTCTTCTCTGACTCTTGGGGATTCAACTCCTCTCTCACTGTGGTTCCGTTCCACTATCTCTGGGGTTCAGTTCCTCTCGTTCTCTGGGGATGCAGTTCCTCTCTCTCGGGGTTCAGTTCCACTTTCTCTGGGGTTCAGTTAGTCTCTCTCTGGGGTTTCAGTTCCTCCCTCTCTGGGGTTCAGTTCCTCTCTCTCTCGGGTTCAGTTCCTCTCTCTGGGGTTCAGTTCCCCTCTCTCTGGGCTTCAGTTCCTCTCTCTCTGGGGATTCAGTTCATCTCTCTCTGGGGATTCATTTCCTCTCTCTCTGGGGTTCAGTTCCGATCTCTCTGGAATTCAGTTCCTCTCTCTCTCCGGTTAAGTTCCTTTCTTTCTCTCATGGTTCAGTTCCTCTCTCTTTGGAGTTCAGTTCCTCTCTCTGTGGCTCAGTTCCTCTCTCTCTTTCTGGGTTTCACTTCCACTCTCTCTGGGGTTCAGTTCCTCTCTGGGGTTCAGTTCCTCTCTCTCTCTTGTGGATCAGTTCCTCTCTCCATGGGGTTCAGTTCCTCTCTCTTTCTGGGGTTCATTTCCTCTCTCTCTGGGGGTTCAGTTCCTCTCATTCTGGGGTTCAGTTCCTCTCGCTCTCTGGGGTTCAGTTTCTCTCGCTCTCTCTGTGGATTCAGTTCCTCTCGCTCTCACTGGGGATTCAGTTCCACTCGCTCTCTCTGGGGATTCAGTTCCACTCGCTCTCTCTGCGGATTCAGTTCCTCTCGCTCTCTCTGGGGATTCAGTTCCTCTCGCTCTTTCTGGGGATTCAGTTCCTCTTGCTCTCACTTGGGGTTCAGTAAATCTCTCTCTCTCTGGGGTTCAGTACCTCTCTCTGGGGTTCAGTTCCGCTCTCTCTGGGGTTCAATTCCGCTCTCTCTGTGGTTCAATTCCGCTCTCTGGGGTTCAGTTCCACTCCCACTGGGGTTCAGTTCCACTCTCTTTGTGGTTCACTTCATCTCTCTCTGGCGTTCAGTTCCTCTCTCTCTGGGGTTCAGTTCCTCTCTCTCTGGGGTTCAGTTCCTCTCTCTCTGGGGGTTCAGTTCCTCTCTCTCTGGGGGTTCAGTTCCTCTCTCTCTGGGGGTTCAGTTCCTCTCTCTCTGGGGGTTCAGTTCCTCTCGCTGCAGTTCAGTTCCTCTCTCTCTGGGGGTTCAGTTCCTCTCTCTCTGGGGGTTCAGTTCCTCTCGCTGTGGTTCATTCCTCTCCCTCTGGGTGTTCAGTTCGTCTCGCTGGGGTTCAGTTCCTCTCTCTCTGGGGGTTCAGTTCCTCTCTCTCTCCGTGGGGATCAGTTCCTCTCTCACTCCCTTTGGGGCTTCATTTCCTTTCTCTCTCTCTGATGATTCAGTTCCTCTCTCTCTGGGGTTCAATTCCTCTCACTCTGGGGGTTCAGTTTTTCTCTCTCTGTGGTTCAGTTCCTCTCTGGGATTCAGTTCCTCTCTCTCTCTTGTGGTTCAGTTCCTCTCTCCTTCTGGGGTTCAGTTCCTCTCTCTTTCTGGGGGTTCAGTTCCTCTCTCTTTGGGGTTCACTTCCACTCTCTCTGCGGTTTAGATCCTCTCTTTCTCTGGGCGTTCAGTTCCTAACCCTAACCCTAACCATGGCGGGGGGGGGGGGCGTTCAGTTCCTCTCGCTCTGGCAGTTCAGTTCCTCTCTCTCTGGCGGTTTAGTTCCACTCTCTCTGGGATTGAGTTCCTCTCTCTCTGGGGTTCAGTTCCTCTCTCACTGGGGTTCAGTTCTTCTCTGTCTTTGGGGGTTCATGAACTGACTCTTCGGGGTTCAGTTCCTCTCTCTGTTGTTTCAGATCCTCTCTCTCTGGGGTTCAGTTCCTCTCTCTCTGTGGTTCAGTTCCTCTCTCTCTGGTGGTTCAGTTCCTCTCTCTCTCTGGGGTTTCATTTGCACTCCCTCTGGGGTTCCATTCCTCTCTCTTTGGGGTCCTGTTCCGCTTTCTCTGGGGTTCAGTTCCACTCTCCCTGGGGTTGTGTTCCTCACTCTCTCTGGGGTTCAGTTCCTCACTCTCTCTGGGGTTCTGTTCCTCACTCTCTCTGGGGTTCAGTTCCTCACTCTCTCTGGGGTTCCAGTTCTTCTCTCTATCTGGGGAGTTCAGTTCCTCTATCTGTGGGTTCAATTCCTCTCAGTCTGGTGGTTCAGTTCCACTGTCTCTGGGGTTCAGTTCCTTTCTTTCTCTGGGTGTTCAGTTCCTCTCTGTGGGGGTTCAGATCCTCTTTTTGTGTGTGTTCAGTTCGTCTCGTCCTGGGTGTTCAGTTCCTCTCTATCTGTGGTTCAGTTAGTCTCTCTCTTGGGTTCAGTTCCTCTCTTTCTCTGGGGGTTCAGTTCTCCTCTCTCTGGGGTTCAGTTCCTCTCTCTCTGGGGGTTCAGTTCCTCTCTCTCTGGGGGTTCAGTTCCCCTCTCTCTGGGGTTCAGTTCCTCTCTCTCTGGGGTTCAGTTCCTGTCTCTGGGGTTCAGTTCCACTCTCTCTGGGGATTCATTTACTCTCTCTCTCTGGGGTTCAGTTCCTCTCTCTTTCTGGTTGTTCAGTTCCTCTCTCTCTCAGGTTCAGTTAGTCTCTCTCTGGGGTTCAGTTCCTCCCTTTCTCTGGGGGTTCAGTTCCTCTCTTTCTCTCGGGGTTCAATTCCTCTCTCTCTGGGGGTCAGTTCCTCTCTTTCTGGGGGTTCAGTTCCTCTCTCTCTGGGGTTCAGTTCCTCTCTCTCTGGGGTTCAGTTCCTCTCTCTCTGGGGTTCAGTCCCTCTCTCTCTGGGGTTCAGTCCCTCTCTCTCTGGGGGTTCAGTTCCTCTCTCTCTGGGGTTCAGTCCCTCTCTCTCTGGGGTTCAGTTCATTTCTCTCTCTGGGGGTTCATTTCCTCTCTCTCTGGGGTTCAGTTCCTCCCTCTGCGGTTCAGTTCCTCTCTCTCTGGGGGTTCAGTTCCTCTCTCTCTCTGGGGTTCAGTTCCTCTCTCTGGGGCTCAGTTCCTCTCTCTCTAGGGCTCAGTCCCTCTCACTGGGGTTCAGTTCCGCTCCCTCTGGGGTTCAGTTCTGATCTCTCTGGGGTTCACTTCCTCTCTCTCTCTGGGGTTCTGTTCTTCTCTGACTCTTGGGGGTTCAATTCCTCTCTCACTGGGGTTCCGTGCCACTATCTCTGTGGTTCAGTTCCTCTCTTTCTCTGGGGATTTAGTTCCTCTCTCTCGGGGTTCAGTTCCACTTTCTCTGGGGTTCAGTTCCTTTCGTTCTCTGGGGGTTCAGTTCCACTCTCGAGGGGTTCAGTTCCACTTTCTCTGGGATTCAGTTCCTCTCTCTCTGGGGTTCAGTTCCTCTCTCTCTGGGATTCAGTTCCTCTTTCTCTGGGGTTCCATTCCTCTCTCTCTCTGGGGGTCAGTTTCTCTCTCTCTGGGGGTCAGTTTCTCTCTCTCTGGGGTTCAGTTATTCTCTCTCTGGGGGTTCAGTTGCTCTCTCTCTCTGGGGTTCAGTTCCTCCCTCTGGGGTTCAGTTCCTCTCTCTCTGGGGATTCATTTCCTCTCTCTCTCTGGGGTTCAGTTCCTCTCTCTCCCTGGGGATTCAGTTCCTCTCTCTCTCTGGGGTTCTGTTCTTCTCTGACTCTTGGGGGTTCAATTCCTCTCTCACTGGGGTTCAGTTCCACTTTCTCTGGGGTTCAGTTCCTCTCTTTCTCGAGGGGTTCAGTTCCTCTCTCCATGCAGTTCAGTTCCGCTCTCTATCTTGGGTTCAGTTCCGCTCTCTCTGGGGATTCAGTTCCTCCCTCTCTCTCTCTCTGGGGCTCAGTTCCTCTAGCTCTGGGGCTCAGTTCCTCTCTCTCTGGGGCTCAGTTCCTCTCTCTCTCTGGGGTTCTGTTCTTCTCTGACTCTTGGGGGGTTCATTTCCTCTCTCACTGGGGTTCCGTTCCACTATCTCTGGGGTTCAGTTCCTCTCTTTCTCTGGGGATTCAGTTCCTCTCTCTCGGGGTTCAGTTCCACTTTCTCTGGGGTTCAGTTCCTCTCTTTCTCTGGGGGTTCAGTTCCTCTCTCTCTGGGGTTCAGTTCCTCTCTCTCTGGGGATTCAGTTCCTCTAGCTCTCTCCGGGGTTCAGTTCCTCTCTCTCTGGGGGTTCAGTTCCTCTCTCTCTGGGGTTCAATTCCTCTCTCTCTGTCTGGGGTTCAGTTCCTCTCTTTCTCTGGGGTTCAGATCCTCTCTTTCTCTGGGGTTCAGTTCCTCTATCTCTCTGGGGTTCAGTTCCTCTCTCTCTCTGGGGTTCAGTTCCTCTCTCTCTCTGGGGTTCAGTTCCTCTCTCTCTCTGGGGTTCAGTTCCTCTCTCTGGGGTTCATTTCCTCTCTCTGGCGTTTCATTTCCTCTCACTGGTGGTTCAGTTCCTCTCTGTCTGGTGTTCAGTTCCTCTCTCTCTCTGGGGTTCAGTTCCTCTCTCTCTGGCGTTTCATTTCCTCTTTCTCGGTGCTCAGTTCCTCTCTCTCTATGGGGTTCAGTTCCTCTCTCTCTCTGCGGTTCATGTCCTCTCTCTCTCTGGGGTTCAGTTCCTCTCTTGGTTTCAGTTCCTGTCTCTCTCTGGGGGTTCAGTTCCTGTCTCTCTCTCGTGTTATGTTCCTCTCTCTCTCTCTCTGCTGGTTCAGTTCCTCTCTCTCTGGGGATCAGTTCAACTCTTCCTCTGGGCGTTCAGTTCCTCTCTCTCTGGAGTTCAGTTCCACTCTCTGGGGTTCAGTTCTCTCAGGGGGTACAGTTGCTCTCTCTCTCTTGTTTTCAGTTCCCCTCTCTCTCTCTCTCTCGGGTTCAGTTCCTCTCTCTCTGAGGTTCAGTTCCTCTCTCTTTATGGTTCAGATCCTCTCTCTCTGAGGGTTCAGATCCTCTCTCTGTGGGGTTCAGTTCCTCTCTCTCTGGGGTTCTGTTCCTCTCTCTCTCTGGGGGTCAGTTTCTCTCTCTCTGGGGGTCAGTTTCTCTCTCTCTGGGGTTCAGTTATTCTCTCTCTGGGGTCTTAGTTGCTCTCTCTCTCTCTGGGGTTCAGTTCCTCCCTCTGGGGTTCAGTTCCTCTCTCTCTGGGGATTCATTTCCTCTCTCCCTCTGGGGTTCAGTTCTCTCAGGGGGTGCATTTGCTCTCTCTCTCTTGGGTTCAGTTCCCCTCTCTCTCTCTCTCTCTCTCTCTCTATTGGGTTCAGTTCCTCTCTCTCTGGGGTTCTGTTCCTCTCTCTCTCTCTGGTGTTCAGTACCTCTCTCTGGCGTTCAGTTCCGCTCTCTCTGTGGTTCAGTACCACTCTCTGGGGTTCAGTTCCGCTCTCTCTGGGGTTCAGTTCCGCTCTTTCTGTGCTTCAGTTCCGCTCTCTCTGGGGTTCAGTTCCGATCTCTCTGGGGTTCAGTTCCGATCTCTCTGGGGTTCAGTTCCTCTCTCTCTCTGGGGTGCTGTTCTTCTCTGACTCTTGGGGATTCAACTCCTCTCTCACTGTGGTTCCGTTCCACTATTTCTGGGGTTCAGTTCCTCTCTCTCTGGGGGTTCAGTTCCTCTCGCTGGGGTTCAGTTCCTCTCTCTCTGGGGGTTCAGTTCCTCTCTCTCACCGTGGGGATCAGTTCCTCTCTCACTCCCTTTGGGGCTTCATTTCCTTTCTCTCTCTCTGATGATTCAGTTCCTCTCTCTCTGGGGTTCAATTTCTCTCACTCTGGGGGTTCAGTTTTTCTCTCTCTGTGGTTCAGTTCCTCTCTGGGATTCAGTTCCTCTCTCTCTCTTGTGGTTCAGTTCCTCTCTCTTTCTGGGGTTCAGTTCCTCTCTCTTTCTGGGGGTTCAGTTCCTCTCTCTTTGGGGTTCACTTCCACTCTCTCTGCGGTTTAGATCCTCTCTTTCTCTGGGCGTTCAGTTCCTAACCCTAACCCTAACCATGGGGGGTTCAGTTCCTCTCGCTCTGGCGGTTCAGTTCCTCTCTCTCTGGCGGTTTAGTTCCACTCTCTCTGGGATTGAGTTCCTCTCTCTCTGGGGTTCAGTTCCTCTCTCACTGGGGTTCAGTTCTTCTCTGTCTTTGGGGGTTCATGAACTGACTCTTCGGGGTTCAGTTCCTCTCTCTGTGGTTTCAGATCCTCTCTCTCTGCGGGTTCAGTTCCTCTCTCTCTGGTGGTTCAGTTCCTCTCTCTCTCTGGGGTTTCAGTTCCACTCCCTCTGGGGTTCCTTTCCTCTCTCTTTGGGGTCCTGTTCCGCTTTCTCTGGGGTTCAGTTCCACTCTCCCTGGGGTTGTGTTCCTCACTCTCTCTGGGGTTCTGTTCCTCACTCTCTCTGGGGTTCTGTTCCTCACTCTCTCTGGGGTTCTGTTCCTCACTCTCTCTGGGGTTCTGTTCCTCACTCTCTCTGGGGTTCAGTTCCTCACTCTCTCTGGGGTTCCAGTTCCTCACTCTCTCTGGGGTTCCAGTTCCTCTCTCTCTCTGGGGTTCAGTTCTTCTCTCTATCTGGGGAGTTCAGTTCCTCTATCTGTGGGTTCAATTCCTCTCAGTCTGGTGGTTCAGTTCCACTGTCTCTGGGGTTCAGTTCCTTTCTTTCTCTGGGTGTTCAGTTCCTCTCTGTGGGGGTTCAGATCCTCTTTTTGTGTGTGTTCAGTTCGTCTCTTTCTGGGTGTTCAGTTCCTCTCTATCTGTGGTTCAGTGAGTCTCTCTCTTGGGTTCAGTTCCTCTCTTTCTCTGGGGGTTCAGTTCTCCTCTCTCTGGGGTTCAGTTCCTCTCTCTCTGGGGGTTCAGTTCCTCTCTCTCTGGGGGTTCAGTTCCTCTCTCTCTGGGGGTTCAGTTCCCCTCTCTCTGGGGTTCAGTTCCTCTCTGGGGTTCAGTTCCTGTCTCTGGGGTTCAGTTCCCCTCTCTCTGGGGATTCATTTACTCTCTCTCTCTGGGGTTCAGTTCCTCTCTCTTTCTGGGTGTTCAGTTCCTCTCTCTTTCTGGGTGTTCAGTTCCTCTCTCTCTGTGGTTCAGTTAGTCTCTCTCTGGGGTTCAGTTCCTCCCTTTCTCTGGGGGTTCAGTTCCTCTCTTTCTCTCGGGGTTCAATTCCTCTCTCTCTGGGGGTCAGTTCCTCTCTTTCTGGGGGTTCAGTTCCTCTCTCTCTGGAGGTTCAGTTCCTCTCTCTCTGGGGTTCAGTTCATCTCTCTCTCTGGGGGTTCAGTTCCTCTCTCTCTGGGATTCAGTTCCTCCCTCTGCGGTTCAGTTCCTCTCTCTCTAGGGGTTCAGTTCCTCTCTCTCTGGGGATTCATTTCCTCTCTCTCTCTGGGGTTCAGTTCCTCTCTCTCTCTGGGGTTCAGTTCCTCTCTCTGGGGTTCAGTTCCTCTCTCTGGGGCTCAGTTGCTCTCTCTCTGGGGCTCAGTCCCTCTCTCTGGGGTTCAGTTCCGCTCCCTCTGGGGTTCAGTTCTGATCTCTCTGGGGTTCACTTCCTCTCTCTCTCTGGGGTTCTGTTCTTCTCTGACTCTTGGGGGTTCAATTCCTCTCTCACTGGGGTTCCGTGCCACTATCTCTGTGGTTCAGTTCCACTTTCTCTGGGGTTCAGTTCCTTTCGTTCTCTGGGGGTTCAGTTCCACTCTCTCGGGGTTCAGTTCCACTTTCTCTGGGATTCAGTTCCTCTCTCTCTGGGGTTCAGATCCTCTCTCTCTCTCTGGGGCTCAGTTCCTCTCTCTCTGGGGCTCAGTTCCTCTCTCACTGGTGGTTCAGTTCCTCTCTCTCTGGGGTTCAGTTCCTCTCTCTCTGGGGTTCAGTTCCTCTCTCTCTCTGGGGTTCAGTTCCTCTCTCTCTAGGGATTCAGTTCCTCTCGCTCTCTCTGGGGATTCAGTTCCACTCGCTCTCTCTGTGGATTCAGTTCCACTCGCTCTCTCTGGGGATTCAGTTCCTCTCGCTCTCTCTGGGGATTCAGTTCCTCTTGCTCTCTCTAGGGGTTCAGTACCTCTCTCTCTCTCTGGGGTTCAGTATCTCTCTCTGGGGTTCAGTTCTGCTCTCTCTGGGGTTCAGTTCTGCTCTCTCTGCGGTTCAGTTCCTCTCTCTGGGGTTCAATTACGCTCTCTCTGAGGTTCAGTTCCCCTCTCTGGGTTTTCAGTTCCACTCCCTCTGGGGTTCAGTTCCACTCTCTCTGGGGATTCATTTCCTCTCTCTCTCTGGGGGTTCATTTCCTCTCTCTCTCTCTCTCTGGGGTTCAGTTCCTCTCTCTCTCTGGGGATTCATTTCCTCTCTCTCTCTGGGGATTCATTTCCTCTCTCTCTCTGGGGTTCAGTTCCTCCCTTTATCCGGGGGTTCAGTTCCTCTCTTTCTCTGGGGGTTCAGTTCCTCTCTCACTGGGGTTCAGTTCCTCTCTCTCTGAGGGTTCAGTTCCTCTCTCTGGGGTTCAGTCCCTCTCTCCCTGGAGGTTCAGTTCCTCTCTCTCTCTGGGGTTCAGTTCCTCTCTCTCTGGGCGTTCAGTTCCTCTCTCTCTGGGCGTTCAGTTCCTCTCTCTCTGGGCGTTCAGATCCTCTCTCTCTGGGCGTTCAGTTCCTCTCTCTCTGGGCGTTCAGTTCCTCTCTCTCTGGGCGTTCAGTTCCTCTCTCTCTGGGCGTTCAGTTCCTCTCTCTCTGGGCGTTCAGTTCCTCTCTCTCTGGGCGTTCAGTTCCTCTCTCTCTGGGCGTTCAGTTACTCTCTCTCTGGGCGTTCAGTTCCTCTCTCTCTGGGCGTTCAGTTCCTCTCTCTCTGGGCGTTCAGTTCCTCTCTCTCTGGGCGTTCAGTTCCTCTCTCTCTGGGCGTTCAGTTCCTCTCTCTCTGGGCGTTCAGTTCCTCTCTCTCTGGGCGTTCAGTTCCTCTCTCTCTGGGCGTTCAGTTCCTCTCTCTCTGGGCGTTCAGTTCCTCTCTCTCTGGGCGTTCAGTTCCTCTCTCTCTGGGCGTTCAGTTCCTCTCTCTCTCTGGGCGTTCAGTTCCTCTCTCTCTGGGCGTTCAGTAACTCTCTCTCTCTGGGCGTTCAGTTCCTCTCTCTCTCTGGGCGTTCAGTTCCTCTCTCTCTCTGGGCGTTCAGTTCCTCTCTCTCTCTGGGCGTTCAGTTCCTCTCTCTCTGGGCGTTCAGTTCCTCTCTCTCTCGGGGCGTTCAGTTCCTCTCTCTCTCGGGGCGTTCAGTTCCTCTCTCTCTCGGGGCGTTCAGTTCCTCTCTCTCTCCCTGGGCGTTCAGTTCCTTTCTCTGGGGGTTCAGTTCCACTTTCTCTGGGGGTTCAGTTCCTCTCTCATGGGGGTTCAGTTCCACTCTCTCTGGAGCTCAGTTCCTCTCTGGGGTTCACTTCTGCTCTCTCTCTGGGAGTTCAGTTCCTCTCTCTCTGGGGTTCATTTCCTCTCTCTCTGGGGTTCAGTTCTTCTCTGTATCTTGGGGTTCACGTCCTCTCTCTGTGGTTCAGATTCTCTCTGGGGTTTAGTTCCTCTCTCTCTCTGTTGGTTCAGTTCCTCTCTCTCTCTGGGGTTCAGTTTCTCCAGCTCTCTCTGGGCTTCAGTTCCTCTCTCTCTGGGGTTCAGTTCCTCTCTCTCTGGGGTTCAGTTCCTCTCTCTCTGGGGTTCAGTTCCTCTCTCTCTGGGGTTCAGTTCCTCTCTCTCTGGGGTTCAGTTCCTCTCTCTCAGGGGTTCAGTTCCTCTCTCTCTGGGGTTCAGTTCCTCTCTCTCTGGGGTTCAGTTCCTCTCTCTCTGGGGTTCAGTTCCTCTCTCTCTGGGGTTCAGTTCCTCTCTCTGTGCGGGTTCAGTACCTCTCTCTCTGGGGTTCAGCTCCTCTCTCTCTGGGGTTCAGTTCCTCTCTCTCTGAGGTTCAGTTCCTCTCTCTCTCTGGTGGTTCAGTTCCTCTCTCTCTCTCTCTGGTGGTTCAGTACCTCTCTCTCTCTGGGGGTTCAGTTCCTCTCTCTCTGGGGTACAGTTCCTCTCTCTCTCTGGGGGTTCAGTTCCTTTCTCTCTGGGGTTCAGTTCCTCTTTCTGGGGGTTCAATTCCTCTCTCTTTCTGGTGATTCAATTCCTCTCTCTTTCTGGGGGTTCAGTCCCTCACTCTCTGGGGTTCAGTTCCTCTCTCTCTGGGTGTTCAGTTCCTCTCTCTCTGGGTGTTCAGTTCCTCTCTCTGGTGTTCAGTTCCTCTCTCTCTGGGGGTTCAATTCCTCTCACTCTGGGGTTTCAGTTTTTCTCTCTCTGTTGTTCAGTTCCTCTCTCTTTCTGGGATTCAGTTCCTCTCTCTTTGGGGTTCACTTCCACTCTCTCTGCATTTTAGATCCTCTCTTTCTCTGGGAGTTCAGTTCCTAACCCCAACCCTAACCATGGGGGGGGGGTTCAGTTCCTCTCTCTCTGGGGGTTCAGTTCCTCTCTCTCTGGTGGTTCAGTTCCTCTCTCTCTGGGATTGAGTTCCTCTCTCACTGGGGGTTCATGAACTGACTCTTTGGGGTTCAGTTCCTCTCTCTGTGGTTTCAGATCCTCTCTCTCTGTGGTTCATTTCCTCTCTCTGCTTTGGGTCCTGTTCCGCTTTCTCTGGGGTTCAGTTCCGCTCTCCCTGGGTTTGAGTTCCTCACTCTCTCTGGGGTTCAGTTCCTCTCTCTCTGGGGTTCAGTTCCTCTCTCTCTCTGGCGTTCAGTTCCTCTCTCTCTGCGGGTTCAGTTCCTCTCTCTCTGTGGTTCATTTCCTCTCTCTGCTTTGGGTCCTGTTCCGCTTTCTCTGGGGTTCAGTTCCGCTCTCCCTGGGTTTGAGTTCCTCACTCTCTCTGGGGTTCAGTTCCTCTCTCTCTGGGGTTCAGTTCCTCTCTCTCTCTGGCGTTCAGTTCCTCTCTCTCTCAGGGGTTCAGTTCTTCTCTCGATCTGGGGAGTTCAGTTCCTCTATCTGGGGTTTCAATTCCTCTCAGTCTGGTGGTTCAGTTGCACTCTCTCTGGGGTTCAGTTCCTCACTGTGGGGGTTCAGATCCTCTCTTTGTGGGTGTTCAGTTCGTCTCTTTCTGGGTGATCAGTTCCTCTCTCTCTGGGGGTTCAGTTCCTCTCTCTCTGGGGTTCAGTTAGTCTCTCTCTGGGGGTTCAGTTCCTCTCTCTCTGGGGGTTCAGTTCCTCTCTCTGGTGTTCAGTTCCTCTCTCTCTGGGGTTCAGTTCCTCTCTCTCTGGGGGTTCAGTTCCTCTCTCTCTGGGGTTCAGTTCCACTCTCTTTGGGGTTCAGTTAGTCTCTCTCTGGGGGTTCAGTTCCTCTCTCTCTTGGGTTCAGTTCCACTCTCTCTGGGGTTCAGTTCCTCTCTCTGGGGTTCAGTTCCTCTCTCTCAGGGGGCTCAGTTCCTCTCTCTCTGGGGGTTCAGTTCCTCTCTCTCTCTGGGGATTCATCTCCTCTCTCTGGGTGTTCAGTACCTCTCTCTCTGGGGTTCAGTTAGTCTCTCTCTCGGGTTCAGTTCCTCCCTTTATCCGGGGGTTCAGTTCCTCTCTTTCTCTGTGGGTTCAGTTCCTCTCTCTCTGAGGGTTCAGTTCCTCTCTCTCTGGGGTTCAGTTCCTCTCTCCCTGAGGGTTCAGTTCCTCTCTCCCTGGGGGTTCAGTTCCTCTCTCTCTGGGGTTCAGTTCCTCTCTCTCTCTGGGGTTCAGTTCCTCTCTCTCTGGGGTTCAGTTCCTCTCTCTGTGCGGGTTCAGTACCTCTCTCTCTGGGGTTCAGCACCTCTCTGGGGTTCAGTTCCCCTCTCTCTTAGGTTCAGTTCCTCTCTCACTCTGGTGGTTCAGTTCCTCTCTCTCTCTCTCTCTGGTGGTTCAGTTCCTCTCTCCCTCTGGGGGTTCAGTTCCTCTCTCTCTCTGGGGTTCAGTTCCTCTATCTCTCTGGGGTTCAGTTCCTCTCTCTCTGTGGGGGTTGAATTCCTCTCACCCTCCGGTGGTTCAGTTCCTTTCTCCATTTGGTGGTTCAGTTCCTCTCTCTCTGGGGGTTCAGTTCCTCTCTCTCTCTGGGGGTTCAGTTCCTCTCTCTCTGGGGGTTCAGGTCCTCTCTCTCTCTGGGGGTTCAGGTCCTCTCTCTCTCTGGGGGTTCAGTTCCTCTCTCTCTCTGGGGGTTCAGTTCCTCTCTCTGGGGTTCAGTTCCATACACTGGGGGTTCAGTTCCTCTCTTTCTCTGGGGGTTCAGTTCCTCTCTTTCTCTGGGGGTTCATTTCCTCTCTGGGGGGTTCAGTTCCTCCCTCTCGGGGGTTCAGTTCCTCCCTCTCGGGGGTTCAGTTCCTCTCTCTCCGGGGTTCAGTTCCATTTTCTGGGGGTTCAGTTCCTCTCTTTCTCTGGGGGTTCATTTCCTCTCTCTGGGGTCCAGTTCCTCTCTCTTGGGTTCAGTTCCTCTCTCTTGGGTTCAGTTCCTCTCTCTCTGGGGGTTCAGTTCCTCTCTCTCTTTGGAGGTTCATTTCCTCTCTCTCGGGTTCAGTTCCTCTCTCTCTGGGGTTCAGTTCCACACACTGGGGGTTCAGTTCCATACACTGGGGGTTCAGTTCCTCTCTTTCTCTGGGGGTTCATTTCCTCTCTCTGGGGTTCAGTTCCTCTCTTTCACTATGAATACAGTTCCTCTCTCTGCGGGATCAGTTCCTCTCTCTCTGGGGTTCAGTTCCTCTCTCTCTCTGGGGGTTCAGTTCCTCTATCTCTCTGGGGGTTCAGTTCCTCTCTCTCTCTGGGGGTTCAGTTCCTCTCTCTCTCTGGGGGATCAGTTCCTCTCTCTCTGGGGTTCAGTTCCTCTATCTCTCTGGGGGTTCAGTTCCTCTCTCTCTCTGGGGGTTCAGTTCCTCTCTCTCTCTGGGGGTTCAGTTCCTCTCTCTCTCTGGGGTTTCAGTTCCTCTCTCTCTCTGGGGGTTCAGTTCATCTCTCACTCTGGGGGTTCAGTTCCTCTCTCTCTCTGGGGGTTCAGTTCCTCTGTCTCTCTGGGGGTTCAGTTCCTCTCTCTCTCTGGGGGTTCAGTTCCTCTCTCTCTCTGGGGGTTCAGTTACTCTCTCTCTCTGGGGGTTCAGTTCCTCTCTCTCTCTGGGGGTTCAGTTCCTCTCTCTCTCTGGGGGTTCAGTTCCTCTCTCTCTCTGGGGGTTCAGTTCCTCTCTCTCTCTGGGGTTCAGTTCCAATCTCTCTGGGGTTCAGTTCCTGTGTCTCTCTGTGGTTCAGTTCATCTCTGTCTCTGGGGAGTTCAGTTCCTCTATCTGGGGGTTCAGTTTCTGTCTCTCTGGTGGTTCAGATCCTCTCTCTCTGGCGTTCAATTCCTCTCTGACGGGGGTTCAGTACCTCTCTCTCTCTAGGGTTCAGTTCCTCTCTCTCTCTAGGGTTCAGTTCCTCTCTCTCTCTGGGGTTCAGATCCTCCCTCTCTCTGGGAGTTCAGTTCCACTCTCTCTGGGGTTCAGTTCCACTCTCTCTGGGGTTCAGTTCCACTCTCTCTGGGGTTCAGTTCCACTCTCTCTGGGATTCAGTTCCACTCTCTCTTTGGGGAGTTCAGTTCCTATCTCAGGCATTCAGTTCCTCTTTCTATGAGTTTCAGTACCTCTCTCACTGGGGGGTCATTTCCTCTCTCTCTGGTGGGTCATTTCCTCTCTCTGTGGTTCAGATCCTCTCTCTCTGGTGGTTGAGTTTCTATCTCTCCGGGGTTTCGTTCTTCTCTTTCTCTGGGGTTCAGCCCCTCCCTTTATCTGAGGGTTCATTTCCTCTCTCTGGGGTTCAGTTCCTCTCCCTCAGGGGGTTCAGTTCCTCTCTCTCTGGGGTTTCAGTTCCTCTCTCTCTCTGGGGATTCATTTCCTCTCTCTCTCTGGGGGTTCATTTCCTCTCTCTCTCTCTCTCTCTGGGGTTTAGTTCCTCTCTCTCTCTGGGGATTCATTTCCTTTCTCTCTATGGGGTTCAGTTCCTCTCTCTCTCTGGGGATTCATTTCCTCTCCCTCTCTGGGGTTCAGTTCCTATCTCTCTGGGGCTCAGTTCCTCTCTCGCTGGGGTTCAGTTCCTCTCTCTCTCTGGGGTTCAGTTCCTCTCTCTCTCTGGGGTTCAGTTCCTCTCTCTATCTGGGGTTCAGTTCCTCTCTCTCTGGGGTTCAGTTCCTCTCTCTGGGGTTCATTTCCTCTCTCTGGCGTTTCATTTCCTCTCACTGGGGGTTCAGTTCCTCTCTGTCTGGTGTTCAGTTCCTCTCTCTCTCTGGGGTTCAGTTCCTCTCTCTCTGGCGTTTCATTTCCTCTTTCTAGGGGTTCAGTTCCTCTCTCTCTATGGGGTTCAGTTCCTCTCTCTCTCTGCGGTTCATGTCCTCTCTCTCTCTGGGGTTCAGTTCCTCTCTTGGTTTCAGTTCCTGTCTCTCTCTGGGGGTTCAGTTCCTGTCTCTCTCTCGTGTTATGTTCCTCTCTCTCTCTCTCTCTGCTGGTTCAGTTCCTCTCTCTCTCTGGGGTTCAGTTCCTCTCTCTCTGGCATTTTATTTCCTCTTTCTCGGGGCTCAGTTCCTCTCTCTCTATGGGGTTCAGTTCCTCTCTCTCTCTGCGGTTCATGTCCTCTCTCTCTCTGGGGTTCAGTTCCTCTCTTGGTTTCAGTTCCTGTCTCTCTCTGGGGGTTCAGTTCCTGTCTCTCTCTCGTGTTATGTTCCTCTCTCTCTGTCTGCTGGTTCAGTTCCTCTCTCTCTGGGGTACAGTTCAAGTCTTCCTCTGGGCGTTCAGTTCCTCTCTCTCTGGAGTTCAGTTCCTCTCTCTGGGGTTCAGTTCTCTCAGGGGGTACAGTTGCTCTCTCTCTCTTGGATTCAGTTCCCCTCTCTCTCTCTCTCTCTCGGGTTCAGTTCCTCTCTCTCTGAGGTTCAGTTCCTCTCTCTTTGTGGTTCAGATCCTCTCTCTCTGGGGGTTCAGATCCTCTCTCTGTGGGGTTCAGTTCCTCTCTCTCTGGGGTTCTGTTCCTCTCTCTCTCTGGGGTTCAGTTCCTCTATCTCTCTGGGGTTCAGTTCCTCTCTCTCTGTGGGGGTTGAATTCCTCTCACCCTCCGGTGGTTCAGTTCCTTTCTCCATTTGGTGGTTCAGTTCCTCTCTCTCTGGGGGTTCAGTTCCTCTCTCTCTCTGGGGGTTCAGTTCCTCTCTCTCTGGGGGTTCAGGTCCTCTCTCTCTCTGGGGGTTCAGGTCCTCTCTCTCTCTGGGGGTTCAGTTCCTCTCTCTCTCTGGGGGTTCAGTTCCTCTCTCTGGGGTTCAGTTCCATACACTGGGGGTTCAGTTCCTCTCTTTCTCTGGGGGTTCAGTTCCTCTCTTTCTCTGGGGGTTCATTTCCTCTCTGGGGGGTTCAGTTCCTCCCTCTCGGGGGTTCAGTTCCTCCCTCTCGGGGGTTCAGTTCCTCTCTCTCCGGGGTTCAGTTCCATTTTCTGGGGGTTCAGTTCCTCTCTTTCTCTGGGGGTTCATTTCCTCTCTCTGGGGTCCAGTTCCTCTCTCTTGGGTTCAGTTCCTCTCTCTTGGGTTCAGTTCCTCTCTCTCTGGGGGTTCAGTTCCTCTCTCTCTTTGGAGGTTCATTTCCTCTCTCTCGGGTTCAGTTCCTCTCTCTCTGGGGTTCAGTTCCACACACTGGGGGTTCAGTTCCATACACTGGGGGTTCAGTTCCTCTCTTTCTCTGGGGGTTCATTTCCTCTCTCTGGGGTTCAGTTCCTCTCTTTCACTATGAATACAGTTCCTCTCTCTGCGGGATCAGTTCCTCTCTCTCTGGGGTTCAGTTCCTCTCTCTCTCTGGGGGTTCAGTTCCTCTATCTCTCTGGGGGTTCAGTTCCTCTCTCTCTCTGGGGGTTCAGTTCCTCTCTCTCTCTGGGGGATCAGTTCCTCTCTCTCTGGGGTTCAGTTCCTCTATCTCTCTGGGGGTTCAGTTCCTCTCTCTCTCTGGGGGTTCAGTTCCTCTCTCTCTCTGGGGGTTCAGTTCCTCTCTCTCTCTGGGGTTTCAGTTCCTCTCTCTCTCTGGGGGTTCAGTTCATCTCTCACTCTGGGGGTTCAGTTCCTCTCTCTCTCTGGGGGTTCAGTTCCTCTGTCTCTCTGGGGGTTCAGTTCCTCTCTCTCTCTGGGGGTTCAGTTCCTCTCTCTCTCTGGGGGTTCAGTTACTCTCTCTCTCTGGGGGTTCAGTTCCTCTCTCTCTCTGGGGGTTCAGTTCCTCTCTCTCTCTGGGGGTTCAGTTCCTCTCTCTCTCTGGGGGTTCAGTTCCTCTCTCTCTCTGGGGTTCAGTTCCAATCTCTCTGGGGTTCAGTTCCTGTGTCTCTCTGTGGTTCAGTTCATCTCTGTCTCTGGGGAGTTCAGTTCCTCTATCTGGGGGTTCAGTTTCTGTCTCTCTGGTGGTTCAGATCCTCTCTCTCTGGCGTTCAATTCCTCTCTGACGGGGGTTCAGTACCTCTCTCTCTCTAGGGTTCAGTTCCTCTCTCTCTCTGGGGTTCAGATCCTCCCTCTCTCTGGGAGTTCAGTTCCACTCTCTCTGGGGTTCAGTTCCACTCTCTCTGGGGTTCAGTTCCACTCTCTCTGGGGTTCAGTTCCACTCTCTCTGGGGTTCAGTTCCACTCTCTCTGGGATTCAGTTCCACTCTCTCTTTGGGGAGTTCAGTTCCTATCTCAGGCATTCAGTTCCTCTTTCTATGAGTTTCAGTACCTCTCTCACTGGGGGGTCATTTCCTCTCTCTCTGGTGGGTCATTTCCTCTCTCTGTGGTTCAGATCCTCTCTCTCTGGTGGTTGAGTT
The DNA here is from genome assembly GCF_035084215.1 of Heptranchias perlo. NCBI lineage: Eukaryota > Metazoa > Chordata > Chondrichthyes > Hexanchiformes > Hexanchidae > Heptranchias > Heptranchias perlo. Next base: position 259,655 of record NW_027139261.1, read on the forward strand.
TCTATCTCTCCGGGGTTTCGTTCTTCTCTTTCTCTGGGGTTCAGCCCCTCCCTTTATCTGAGGGTTCATTTCCTCTCTCTGGGGTTCAGTTCCTCTCCCTCAGGGGGTTCAGTTCCTCTCTCTCTGGGGTTTCAGTTCCTCTCTCTCTCTGGGGATTCATTTCCTCTCTCTCTCTGGGGGTTCATTTCCTCTCTAACTCTCTCTCTCTGGGGTTTAGTTCCTCTCTCTCTCTGGGGATTCATTTCCTTTCTCTCTATGGGGTTCAGTTCCTCTCTCTCTCTGGGGATTCATTTCCTCTCCCTCTCTGGGGTTCAGTTCCTATCTCTCTGGGGCTCAGTTCCTCTCTCGCTGGGGTTCAGTTCCTCTCTCTCTCTGGGGTTCAGTTCCTCTCTCTCTCTGGGGTTCAGTTCCTCTCTCTATCTGGGGTTCAGTTCCTCTCTCTCTGGGGTTCAGTTCCTCTCTCTGGGGTTCATTTCCTCTCTCTGGCGTTTCATTTCCTCTCACTGGGGGTTCAGTTCCTCTCTGTCTGGTGTTCAGTTCCTCTCTCTCTCTGGGGTTCAGTTCCTCTCTCTCTGGCGTTTCATTTCCTCTTTCGAGGGGTTCAGTTCCTCTCTCTCTATGGGGTTCAGTTCCTCTCTCTCTCTGCGGTTCATGTCCTCTCTCTCTCTGGGGTTCAGTTCCTCTCTTGGTTTCAGTTCCTGTCTCTCTCTGGGGGTTCAGTTCCTGTCTCTCTCTCGTGTTATGTTCCTCTCTCTCTCTCTCTCTGCTGGTTCAGTTCCTCTCTCTCTCTGGGGTTCAGTTCCTCTCTCTCTGGCATTTTATTTCCTCTTTCTCGGGGCTCAGTTCCTCTCTCTCTATGGGGTTCAGTTCCTCTCTCTCTCTGCGGTTCATGTCCTCTCTCTCTCTGGGGTTCAGTTCCTCTCTTGGTTTCAGTTCCTGTCTCTCTCTGGGGGTTCAGTTCCTGTCTCTCTCTCGTGTTATGTTCCTCTCTCTCTGTCTGCTGGTTCAGTTCCTCTCTCTCTGGGGTACAGTTCAAGTCTTCCTCTGGGCGTTCAGTTCCTCTCTCTCTGGAGTTCAGTTCCTCTCTCTGGGGTTCAGTTCTCTCAGGGGGTACAGTTGCTCTCTCTCTCTTGGATTCAGTTCCCCTCTCTCTCTCTCTCTCTCGGGTTCAGTTCCTCTCTCTCTGAGGTTCAGTTCCTCTCTCTTTGTGGTTCAGATCCTCTCTCTCTGGGGGTTCAGATCCTCTCTCTGTGGGGTTCAGTTCCTCTCTCTCTGGGGTTCTGTTCCTCTCTCTCTCTGGGGGTCAGTTTCTCTCTCTCTGGGGTTCAGTTATTCTCTCTCTGGGGGTTCAGTTGCTCTCTCTCTCTCTCTGGGGTTCAGTTCCTCCCTCTGGGGTTCAGTTCCTCTCTCTCTGGGGATTCATTTCCTCTCTCCCTCTGGGGTTCAGTTCTCTCAGTGGGTACAGTTGCTCTCTCTCTCTTGGGTTCAGTTCCCCTCTCTCTCTCTCTCTCTCTCTCTCTCCATTGGGTTCAGTTCCTCTCTCTCTGGGGTTCAGTACCTCTCTCTGGGGTTCAGTTCCGCTCTCTCTGTGGTTCAGTACCACTCTCTGGGGTTCAGTTCCGCTCTCTATGGGGTTCAGTTCCGCTCTTTCTGTGCTTCAGTTCCGCTCTCTCTGGGGTTCAGTTCCTCTCTCTCTCTCTGGGGTGCTGTTCTTCTCTGACTCTTGGGGATTCAACTCCTCTCTCACTGTGGTTCCGTTCCACTATCTCTGGGGTTCAGTTCCTCTCGTTCTCTGGGGATGCAGTTCCTCTCTCTCGGGGTTCAGTTCCACTTTCTCTGGGGTTCAGTTAGTCTCTCTCTGGGGTTTCAGTTCCTCCCTCTCTGGGGTTCAGTTCCTCTCTCTCTCGGGTTCAGTTCCTCTCTCTGGGGTTCAGTTCCCCTCTCTCTGGGCTTCAGTTCCTCTCTCTCTGGGGATTCAGTTCATCTCTCTCTGGGGATTCATTTCCTCTCTCTCTGGGGTTCAGTTCCGATCTCTCTGGAATTCAGTTCCTCTCTCTCTCCGGTTAAGTTCCTTTCTTTCTCTCATGGTTCAGTTCCTCTCTCTTTGGAGTTCAGTTCCTCTCTCTCTCTGTGGCTCAGTTCCTCTCTCTCTTTCTGGGTTTCACTTCCACTCTCTCTGGGGTTCAGTTCCTCTCTGGGGTTCAGTTCCTCTCTCTCTCTTGTGGATCAGTTCCTCTCTCTATGGGGTTCAGTTCCTCTCTCTTTCTGGGGTTCATTTCCTCTCTCTCTGGGGGTTCAGTTCCTCTCATTCTGGGGTTCAGTTCCTCTCGCTCTCTGGGGTTCAGTTTCTCTCGCTCTCTCTGTGGATTCAGTTCCTCTCGCTCTCACTGGGGATTCAGTTCCACTCGCTCTCTCTGGGGATTCAGTTCCACTCGCTCTCTCTGCGGATTCAGTTCCTCTCGCTCTCTCTGGGGATTCAGTTCCTCTCGCTCTCTCTGGGGATTCAGTTCCTCTTGCTCTCACTTGGGGTTCAGTAAATCTCTCTCTCTCTGGGGTTCAGTACCTCTCTCTGGGGTTCAGTTCCGCTCTCTCTGGGGTTCAATTCCGCTCTCTCTGTGGTTCAATTCCGCTCTCTGGGGTTCAGTTCCACTCCCACTGGGGTTCAGTTCCACTCTCTTTGTGATTCACTTCATCTCTCTCTGGCGTTCAGTTCCTCTCTCTCTGGGGTTCAGTTCCTCTCTCTCTGGGGTTCAGTTCCTCTCTCTCTGGGGGTTCAGTTCCTCTCTCTCTGGGGGTTCAGTTCCCCTCTCTCTGGGGTTCAGTTCCTCTCTCTCTGGGGTTCAGTTCCTGTCTCTGGGGTTCAGTTCCCCTCTCTCTGGGGATTCATTTACTCTCTCTCTCTGGGGTTCAGTTCCTCTCTCTTTCTGGTTGTTCAGTTCCTCTCTCTCTCAGGTTCAGTTAGTCTCTCTCTGGGGTTCAGTTCCTCCCTTTCTCTGGGGGTTCAGTTCCTCTCTTTCTCTCGGGGTTCAATTCCTCTCTCTCTGGGGGTCAGTTCCTCTCTTTCTGGGGGTTCAGTTCCTCTCTCTCTCGGGTTCAGTTCCTCTCTCTCTGGGGTTCAGTTCCTCTCTCTCTGGGGTTCAGTCCCTCTCTCTCTGGGGTTCAGTCCCTCTCTCTCTGGGGGTTCAGTTCCTCTCTCTCTGGGGTTCAGTCCCTCTCTCTCTGGGGTTCAGTTCATTTCTCTCTCTGGGGGTTCATTTCCTCTCTCTCTGGGGTTCAGTTCCTCCCTCTGCGGTTCAGTTCCTCTCTCTCTGGGGGTTCAGTTCCTCTCTCTCTCTGGGGTTCAGTTCCTCTCTCTGGGGCTCAGTTCCTCTCTCTCTAGGGCTCAGTCCCTCTCACTGGGGTTCAGTTCCGCTCCCTCTGGGGTTCAGTTCTGATCTCTCTGGGGTTCACTTCCTCTCTCTCTCTGGGGTTCTGTTCTTCTCTGACTCTTGGGGGTTCAATTCCTCTCTCACTGGGGTTCCGTGCCACTATCTCTGTGGTTCAGTTCCTCTCTTTCTCTGGGGATTTAGTTCCTCTCTCTCGGGGTTCAGTTCCACTTTCTCTGGGGTTCAGTTCCTTTCGTTCTCTGGGGGTTCAGTTCCACTCTCTAGGGGTTCAGTTCCACTTTCTCTGGGATTCAGTTCCTCTCTCTCTGGGGTTCAGTTCCTCTCTCTCTGGGATTCAGTTCCTCTTTCTCTGGGGTTCCGTTCCTCTCTCTCTCTGGGGGTCAGTTTCTCTCTCTCTGGGGGTCAGTTTCTCTCTCTCTGGGGTTCAGTTATTCTCTCTCTGGGGGTTCAGTTGCTCTCTCTCTCTGGGGTTCAGTTCCTCCCTCTGGGGTTCAGTTCCTCTCTCTCTGGGGATTCATTTCCTCTCTCTCTCTGGGGTTCAGTTCCTCTCTCTCCCTGGGGATTCAGTTCCTCTCTCTCTCTGGGGTTCTCTTCTTCTCTGACTCTTGGGGGTTCAATTCCTCTCTCACTGGGGTTCAGTTCCACTTTCTCTGGGGTTCAGTTCCTCTCTTTCTCGAGGGGTTCAGTTCCTCTCTCCATGCAGTTCAGTTCCGCTCTCTATCTTGGGTTCAGTTCCGCTCTCTCTGGGGATTCAGTTCCTCCCTCTCTCTCTCTCTGGGGCTCAGTTCCTCTAGCTCTGGGGCTCAGTTCCTCTCTCTCTGGGGCTCAGTTACTCTCTCTCTCTGGGGTTCTGTTCTTCTCTGACTCTTGGGGGGTTCATTTCCTCTCTCACTGGGGTTCCGTTCCACTATCTCTGGGGTTCAGTTCCTCTCTTTCTCTGGGGATTCAGTTCCTCTCTCTCGGGGTTCAGTTCCACTTTCTCTGGGGTTCAGTTCCTCTCTTTCTCTGGGGGTTCAGTTCCTCTCTCTCTGGGGATTCAGTTCCTCTAGCTCTCTCCAGGGTTCATTTCCTCTCTCTCTGGGGTTCAGTTCCTCTCTCTCTGGGGTTCAATTCCTCTCTCTCTGTCTGGGGTTCAGTTCCTCTCTTTCTCTGGGGTTCAGATCCTCTCTTTCTCTGGGGTTCAGTTCCTCTATCTCTCTGGGGTTCAGTTCCTCTCTGTCTGGTGTTCAGTTCCTCTCTCTCTCTGGGGTTCAGTTCCTCTCTCTCTGGCGTTTCATTTCCTCTTTCTTGGGGCTCAGTTCCTCTCTCTCTATGGGGTTCAGTTCCTCTCTCTCTCTGCGGTTCATGTCCTCTCTCTCTCTGGGGTTCAGTTCCTCTCTTGGTTTCAGTTCCTGTCTCTCTCTGGGGGTTCAGTTCCTGTCTCTCTCTCGTGTTATGTTCCTCTCTCTCTCTCTCTGCTGGTTCAGTTCCTCTCTCTCTGGGGATCAGTTCAACTCTTCCTCTGGGCGTTCAGTTCCTCTCTCTCTGGAGTTCAGTTCCACTCTCTGGGGTTCAGTTCTCTCAGGGGGTACAGTTGCTCTCTCTCTCTTGTTTTCAGTTCCCCTCTCTCTCTCTCTCTCGGGTTCAGTTCCTCTCTCTCTGAGGTTCAGTTCCTCTCTCTCTGAGGTTCAGTTCCTCTCTCTTTATGGTTCAGATCCTCTCTCTCTGAGGGTTCAGATCCTCTCTCTGTGGGGTTCAGTTCCTCTCTCTCTGGGGTTCTGTTCCTCTCTCTCTCTGGGGGTCAGTTTCTCTCTCTCTGGGGGTCAGTTTCTCTCTCTCTGGGGTTCAGTTATTCTCTCTCTGGGGTCTTAGTTGCTCTCTCTCTCTCTGGGGTTCAGTTCCTCCCTCTGGGGTTCAGTTCCTCTCTCTCTGGGGATTCATTTCCTCTCTCCCTCTGGGGTTCAGTTCTCTCAGGGGGTGCATTTGCTCTCTCTCTCTTGGGTTCAGTTCCCCTCTCTCTCTCTCTCTCTCTCTCTCTCTCTATTGGGTTCAGTTCCTCTCTCTCTGGGGTTCTGTTCCTCTCTCTCTCTCTGGTGTTCAGTACCTCTCTCTGGCGTTCAGTTCCGCTCTCTCTGTGGTTCAGTACCACTCTCTGGGGTTCACTTCCGCTCTCTCTGGGGTTCAGTTCCGCTCTTTCTGTGCTTCAGTTCCGCTCTCTCTGGGGTTCAGTTCCGATCTCTCTGGGGTTCAGTTCCGATCTCTCTGGGGTTCAGTTCCTCTCTCTCTCTGGGGTGCTGTTCTTCTCTGACTCTTGGGGATTCAACTCCTCTCTCACTGTGGTTCCGTTCCACTATCTCTGGGGTTCAGTTCCTCTCGTTCTCTGGGGATGCAGTTCCTCTCTCTCGGGGTTCAGTTCCACTTTCTCTGGGGTTCAGTTTGTCTCTCTCTGGGGTTTCAGTTCCTCCCTCTCTGGGGTTCAGTTCCGATCTCTCTGGGGTTCAGTTCCGATCTCTCTGGAATTCAGTTCATCTCTCTGTCCGGTTAAGTTCCTTTCTTTCTCTCATGGTTCAGTTCCTCTCTCTTTGGAGTTCAGTTCCTCTCTCTCTCTGTGGCTCAGTTCCTCTCTCTCTTTCTGGGTTTCACTTCCACTCTCTCTGGGGTTCAGTTCCTCTCTGGGGTTCAGTTCCTCTCTCTCTCTTGTGGATCAGTTCCTCTCTCTCCATGGGGTTCAGTTCCTCTCTCTTTCTGGGGTTCAGTTCCTCTCTCTCTGGGGGTTCAGTTCCTCTCGCTCTCTGGGGTTCAGTTTCTCTCGCTCTCTCTGTGGATTCAGTACCTCTCGCTCTCACTGGGGATTCAGTTCCACTCGCTCTCTCTGCGGATTCAGTTCCTCTCGCTCTCTCTGGGGATTCAGTTCCTCTCGCTCTCTCTGGGGATTCAGTTCCTCTTGCTCTCACTTGGGGTTCAGTAAATCTCTCTCTCTCTGGGGTTCAGTACCTCTCTCTGGGGTTCAGTTCCTCTCTCTCTCTGGGGTTCAGTTCCTCTCTCTCTGGGGTTCAGTACCTCTCTCTGGGGTTCAGTTCCTCTCTCTCTCTGGGGTTCAGTTCCTCTCTCTCTGGGGTTCAGTTCCTCTCTCTCTGGGGTTCAGTTCCTCTCTCTCTGGGGGTTCAGTTCCTCTCTCTCTGTGGTTCAGTTCCTCTCTCTCTGGGGGTTCAGTTCCTCTCGCTGCAGTTCAGTACCTCTCTCTCTGAGGGTTCAGTTCCTCTCTCTCTGGGGGTTCAGTTCCTCTCTCTCTGGGGGTTCAGTTCCTCTCTCTGGGGTTCAGTTCCGCTCTCTCTGGGGTTCAATTCCGCTCTCTCTGTGGTTCAATTCCCCTCTCTGGGGTTCAGTTCCACTCCCACTGGGGTTCAGTTCCACTCTCTTTGTGGTTCGCTTCATCTCTCTCTGGCGTTCAGTTCCTCTCTCTCTGGGGTTCAGTTCCTCTCTCTCTGGGGTTCAGTTCCTCTCTCTCTGGTGGTTCAGTTCCTCTCGCTGCAGTTCAGTTCCTCTCCCTCTGGCGGTTCAGTTCCTCTCTCTCTCTGGGGGTTCAGTTCCTCTCGCTGGGGATCAGTTCCTCTCTCACTTCCTCTGGGGCTTAATTTCCTTTCTCTCTCTCTGAGGTTCAGTTCCTCTCTCTCTGGGGTTCAGTTCCTCTCTCTCTGGGGGTTCAGTTCCTCTCGCTGTGGTTCAGTTCCTCTCTCTCTGGGTGTTCAGTTCGTCTCGCTGGGGTTCAGTTCCTCTCTCTCTGGGGTTCAGTTCTCTCAGGGGGTACAGTTGCTCTCTCTCTCTTGGGTTCAGTTCCCCTCTCTCTCTCTCTCTCTATCGGGTTCAGTTCCTCTCTCTCTGGGGTTCAGTTCCTCTCTCTTTGTGGTTCAGATCCTCTCTCTCTGGGGGTTCAGATCCTCTCTCTCTGGGATTCAGTTCCTCTTTCTCTGGGGTTCCGTTCCTCTCTCTCTCTGGGGGTCAGTTTCTCTCTCTCTGGGGGTCAGTTATTCTCTCTCTGGGGTTCAGTTCCTCCCTCTGGGGTTCAGTTCCTCTCTCTCTGGGGATTCATTTCCTCTCTCTCTCTGGGGTTCAGTTCCTCTCTCTCCCTGGGGATTCAGTTCCTCTCTCTCTCTGGGGTTCTCTTCTTCTCTGACTCTTGGGGGTTCAATTCCTCTCTCACTGGGGTTCAGTTCCACTTTCTCTGGGGTTCAGTTCCTCTCTTTCTCGAGGGGTTCAGTTCCTCTCTCCATGCAGTTCAGTTCCGCTCTCTATCTTGGGTTCAGTTCCGCTCTCTCTGGGGATTCAGTTCCTCCCTCTCTCTCTCTCTGGGGCTCAGTTCCTCTAGCTCTGGGGCTCAGTTCCTCTCTCTCTGGGGCTCAGTTACTCTCTCTCTCTGGGGTTCTGTTCTTCTCTGACTCTTGGGGGGTTCATTTCCTCTCTCACTGGGGTTCCGTTCCACTATCTCTGGGGTTCAGTTCCTCTCTTTCTCTGGGGATTCAGTTCCTCTCTCTCGGGGTTCAGTTCCATTTTCTCTGGGGTTCAGTTCCTCTCTTTCTCTGGGGGTTCAGTTCCTCTCTCTCTGGGGTTCAGTTCCTCTCTCTCTGGGGGTTCAGTTCCTCTCTCTCTGGGGGTTCAGTTCCTCTCTCTCTGGGGTTCAATTCCTCTCTCTCTGTCTGGGGTTCAGTTCCTCTCTTTCTCTGGGGTTCAGATCCTCTCTTTCTCTGGGGTTCAGTTCCTCTATCTCTCTGGGGTTCAGTTCCTCTCTCTCTCTGGGGTTCAGTTCCTCTCTCTCTCTGGGGTTCAGTTCCTCTCTTTCTCTGGGGTTCAGTTCCTCTCTCTCTATGGGGTTCAGTTCCTCTCTCTCTCTGCGGTTCATGTCCTCTCTCTCTCTGGGGTTCAGTTCCTCTCTTGGTTTCAGTTCCTGTCTCTCTCTGGGGGTTCAGTTCCTGTCTCTCTCTCGTGTTATGTTCCTCTCTCTCTCTCTCTGCTGGTTCAGTTCCTCTCTCTCTGGGGATCAGTTCAACTCTTCCTCTGGGCGTTCAGTTCCTCTCTCTCTGGAGTTCAGTTCCACTCTCTGGGGTTCAGTTCTCTCAGGGGGTACAGTTGCTCTCTCTCTCTTGTTTTCAGTTCCCCTCTCTCTCTCTCTCTCGGGTTCAGTTCCTCTCTCTCTGGGGTTCTGTTCCTCTCTCTCTCTGGGGGTCAGTTTCTCTCTCTCTGGGGGTCAGTTTCTCTCTCTCTGGGGTTCAGTTATTCTCTCTCTGGGGATTCATTTCCTCTCTCCCTCTGGGGTTCAGTTCTCTCAGGGGGTGCATTTGCTCTCTCTCTCTTGGGTTCAGTTCCCCTCTCTCTCTCTCTCTCTCTATTGGGTTCAGTTCCTCTCTCTCTGGGGTTCTGTTCCTCTCTCTCTCTCTGGTGTTCAGTACCTCTCTCTGGCGTTCAGTTCCGCTCTCTCTGTGGTTCAGTACCACTCTCTGGGGTTCAGTTCCGCTCTCTCTGGGGTTCAGTTCCGCTCTTTCTGTGCTTCAGTTCCGCTCTCTCTGGGGTTCAGTTCCGATCTCTCTGGGGTTCAGTTCCGATCTCTCTGGGGTTCAGTTCCTCTCTCTCTCTGGGGTGCTGTTCTTCTCTGACTCTTGGGGATTCAACTCCTCTCTCACTGTGGTTCCGTTCCACTATCTCTGGGGTTCAGTTCCTCTCGTTCTCTGGGGATGCAGTTCCTCTCTCTCGGGGTTCAGTTCCACTTTCTCTGGGGTTCAGTTAGTCTCTCTCTGGGGTTTCAGTTCCTCCCTCTCTGGGGTTCAGTTCCTCTCTCTCTCGGGTTCAGTTCCTCTCTCTGGGGTTCAGTTCCCCTCTCTCTGGGCTTCAGTTCCTCTCTCTCTGGGGATTCAGTTCCTCTCTCTCTGGGGATTCAGTTCATCTCTCTCTGGGGATTCATTTCCTCTCTCTCTGGGGTTCAGTTCCGATCTCTCTGGAATTCAGTTCCTCTCTCTCTCCGGTTAAGTTCCTTTCTTTCTCTCATGGTTCAGTTCCTCTCTCTTTGGAGTTCAGTTCCTCTCTCTCTCTGTGGCTCAGTTCCTCTCTCTCTTTCTGGGTTTCACTTCCACTCTCTCTGGGGTTCAGTTCCTCTCTGGGGTTCAGTTCCTCTCTCTCTCTTGTGGATCAGTTCCTCTCTCTATGGGGTTCAGTTCCTCTCTCTTTCTGGGGTTCAGTTCCTCTCTCTCTGGGGGTTCAGTTCCTCTCATTCTGGGGTTCAGTTCCTCTCGCTCTCTGGGGTTCAGTTTCTCTCGCTCTCTCTGTGGATTCAGTTCCTCTCGCTCTCACTGGGGATTCAGTTCCATTCGCTCTCTCTGGGGATTCAGTTCCACTCGCTCTCTCTGCAGATTCAGTTCCTCTCGCTCTCTCTGGGGATTCAGTTCCTCTCGCTCTCTCTGGGGATTCAGTTCCTCTTGCTCTCACTTGGGGTTCAGTAAATCTCTCTCTCTCTGGGGTTCAGTACCTCTCTCTGGGGTTCAGTTCCGCTCTCTCTGGGGTTCAATTCCGCTCTCTCTGGGGTTCAATTCCGCTCTCTCTGTGGTTCAATTCCGCTCTCTCTGTGGTTCAATTCCCCTCTCTGGGGTTCAGTTCCACTCCCACTGGGGTTCAGTTCCACTCTCTTTGTGGTTCACTTCATCTCTCTCTGGCGTTCAGTTCCTCTCTCTCTGGGGTTCAGTTCCTCTCTCTCTGGGGGTTCAGTTCCTCTCTCTCTGGGGGTTCAGTTCCTCTCGCTGCAGTTCAGTTCCTCTCTCTCTGGGGGTTCAGTTCCTCTCTCTCTGGGGTTTCAGTTCCTCTCGCTGGGGATCAGTTCCTCTCTCACTCCCTCTGGGGCTTAATTTCCTTTCTCTCTCTCTGAGGTTCAGTTCCTCTCTCTCTGGGGTTCAGTTCCTCTCTCTCTGGGGGTTCAGTTCCTCTCGCTGTGGTTCAGTTCCTCTCTCTCTGGGGGTTCAGTTCCTCTCTCTCACCGTGGGGATCAGTTCCTCTCTCACTCCCTTTGGGGCTTCATTTCCTTTCTCTCTCTCTGATGATTCAGTTCCTCTCTCTCTGGGGTTCAATTCCTCTCACTCTGGGGGTTCAGTTTTTCTCTCTCTGTGGTTCAGTTCCTCTCTGGGATTCAGTTCCTCTCTCTCTCTTGTGGTTCAGTTCCTCTCTCTTTCTGGGGTTCAGTTCCTCTCTCTTTCTGGGGGTTCAGTTCCTCTCTCTTTGGGGTTCACTTCCACTCTCTCTGCGGTTTAGATCCTCTCTTTCTCTGGGCGTTCAGTTCCTAACCCTAACCCTAACCATGGGGGGTTCAGTTCCTCTCGCTCTGGCGGTTCAGTTCCTCTCTCTCTGGCGGTTTAGTTCCACTCTCTCTGGGATTGAGTTCCTCTCTCTCTGGGGTTCAGTTCCTCTCTCACTGGGGTTCAGTTCTTCTCTGTCTTTGGGGGTTCATGAACTGACTCTTCGGGGTTCAGTTCCTCTCTCTGTGGTTTCAGATCCTCTCTCTCTGCGGGTTCAGTTCCTCTCTCTCTGGTGGTTCAGTTCCTCTCTCTCTCTGGGGTTTCAGTTCCACTCCCTCTGGGGTTCCTTTCCTCTCTCTTTGGGGTCCTGTTCCGCTTTCTCTGGGGTTCAGTTCCACTCTCCCTGGGGTTGTGTTCCTCACTCTCTCTGGGGTTCTGTTCCTCACTCTCTCTGGGGTTCTGTTCCTCACTCTCTCTGGGGTTGTGTTCCTCACTCTCTCTGGGGTTCTGTTCCTCACTCTCTCTGGGGTTCTGTTCCTCACTCTCTCTGGGGTTCAGTTCCTCACTCTCTCTGGGGTTCCAGTTCCTCACTCTCTCTGGGGTTCCAGTTCCTCTCTCTCTCTGGGGTTCAGTTCTTCTCTCTATCTGGGGAGTTCAGTTCCTCTATCTGTGGGTTCAATTCCTCTCAGTCTGGTGGTTCAGTTCCACTGTCTCTGGGGTTCAGTTCCTTTCTTTCTCTGGGTGTTCAGTTCCTCTCTGTGGGGGTTCAGATCCTCTTTTTGTGTGTGTTCAGTTCGTCTCTTTCTGGGTGTTCAGTTCCTCTCTATCTGTGGTTCAGTGAGTCTCTCTCTTGGGTTCAGTTCCTCTCTTTCTCTGGGGGTTCAGTTCTCCTCTCTCTGGGGTTCAGTTCCTCTCTCTCTGGGGGTTCAGTTCCTCTCTCTCTGGGGGTTCAGTTCCTCTCTCTCTGGGGGTTCAGTTCCCCTCTCTCTGGGGTTCAGTTCCTCTCTGGGGTTCAGTTCCTGTCTCTGGGGTTCAGTTCCCCTCTCTCTGGGGATTCATTTACTCTCTCTCTCTGGGGTTCAGTTCCTCTCTCTTTCTGGGTGTTCAGTTCCTCTCTCTTTCTGGGTGTTCAGTTCCTCTCTCTCTGTGGTTCAGTTAGTCTCTCTCTGGGGTTCAGTTCCTCCCTTTCTCTGGGGGTTCAGTTCCTCTCTTTCTCTCGGGGTTCAATTCCTCTCTCTCTGGGGGTCAGTTCCTCTCTTTCTGGGGGTTCAGTTCCTCTCTCTCTGGAGGTTCAGTTCCTCTCTCTCTGGGGTTCAGTTCATCTCTCTCTCTGGGGGTTCAGTTCCTCTCTCTCTGGGATTCAGTTCCTCCCTCTGCGGTTCAGTTCCTCTCTCTCTGGGGGTTCAGTTCCTCTCTCTCTGGGGATTCATTTCCTCTCTCTCTCTGGGGTTCAGTTCCTCTCTCTCTCTGGGGTTCAGTTCCTCTCTCTGGGGTTCAGTTCCTCTCTCTGGGGCTCAGTTGCTCTCTCTCTGGGGCTCAGTCCCTCTCTCTGGGGTTCAGTTCCGCTCCCTCTGGGGTTCAGTTCTGATCTCTCTGGGGTTCACTTCCTCTCTCTCTCTGGGGTTCTGTTCTTCTCTGACTCTTGGGGGTTCAATTACTCTCTCACTGGGGTTCCGTGCCACTATCTCTGTGGTTCAGTTCCACTTTCTCTGGGGTTCAGTTCCTTTCGTTCTCTGGGGGTTCAGTTCCACTCTCTCGGGGTTCAGTTCCACTTTCTCTGGGATTCAGTTCCTCTCTCTCTGGGGTTCAGATCCTCTCTCTCTCTCTGGGGCTCAGTTCCTCTCTCTCTGGTGCTCAGTTCCTCTCTCTCTGGTAGTTCAGTTCCTCTCTCTCTGGGGTTCAGTTCCTCTCTCTCTGGGGTTCAGTTCCTCTCTCTCTCTGGGGTTCAGTTCCTCTCTCTCTAGGGATTCAGTTCCTCTCGCTCTCTCTGGGGATTCAGTTCCACTCGCTCTCTCTGTGGATTCAGTTCCACTCGCTCTCTCTGGGGATTCAGTTCCTCTCGCTCTCTCTGGGGATTCAGTTCCTCTTGCTCTCTCTAGGGGTTCAGTACCTCTCTCTCTCTCTGGGGTTCAGTATCTATCTCTGGGGTTCAGTTCTGCTCTCTCTGGGGTTCAGTTCTGCTCTCTCTGGGGTTCAGTTCTGCTCTCTCTGCGGTTCAGTTCCTCTCTCTGGGGTTCAATTACGCTCTCTCTGAGGTTCAGTTCCCCGTTCTGGGTTTTCAGTTCCACTCCCTCTGGGGTTCAGTTCCACTCTCTCTGGGGATTCATTTCCTCTCTCTCTCTGGGGGTTCATTTCCTCTCTCTCTCTCTCTCTGGGGTTCAGTTCCTCTCTCTCTCTGGGGATTCATTTCCTCTCTCTCTCTGGGGATTCATTTCCTCTCTCTCTCTGGGGTTCAGTTCCTCCCTTTATCCGGGGGTTCAGTTCCTCTCTTTCTCTGGGGGTTCAGTTCCTCTCTCACTGGGGTTCAGTTCCTCTCCCTCTGAGGGTTCAGTTCCTCTCTCTGGGGTTCAGTCCCTCTCTCCCTGGAGGTTCAGTTCCTCTCTCTCTCTGGGGTTCAGTTCCTCTCTCTCTGGGGTTCAGTTAGTCTCTATCTCGGGGGTTCAATTCCTCTCTCTCTGGGCTTCAGTTCCTCTCTCTCTGGGGTTCAGTTCCTCTCTCTCTGGGCGTTCAGTTCCTCTCTCTCTGGGCGTTCAGTTCCTCTCTCTCTGGGCTTCAGTTCCTCTCTCTCTGGGTGTTCAGTTCCTCTCTCTCTGGGCGTTCAGTTCCTCTCTCTCTGGGCGTTCAGTTCCTCTCTCTCTGGGCGTTCAGTTCCTCTCTCTCTGGGCGTTCAGTTCCTCTCTCTCTGGGCGTTCAGTTCCTCTCTCTCTGGGCGTTCAGTTCCTCTCTCTCTGGGCGTTCAGTTCCTCTCTCTCTGGGCGTTCAGTTCCTCTCTCTCTGGGCGTTCAGTTCCTCTCTCTCTGGGCGTTCAGTTCCTCTCTCTCTGGGCGTTCAGTTCCTCTCTCTCTGGGCGTTCAGTTCCTCTCTCTCTGGGCGTTCAGTTCCTCTCTCTCTGGGCGTTCAGTTCCTCTCTCTCTGGGCGTTCAGTTCCTCTCTCTCTGGGCGTTCAGTTCCTCTCTCTCTGGGCGTTCAGTTCCTCTCTCTCTGGGCGTTCAGTTCCTCTCTCTCTGGGCGTTCAGTTCCTCTCTCTCTGGGCGTTCAGTTCCTCTCTCTCTGGGCGTTCAGTTCCTCTCTCTCTGGGCGTTCAGTTCCTCTCTCTCTGGGCGTTCAGTTCCTCTCTCTCTGGGCGTTCAGTTCCTCTCTCTCTGGGCGTTCAGTTCCTCTCTCTCTGGGCGTTCAGTTCCTCTCTCTCTGGGCGTTCAGTTCCTCTCTCTCTGGGCGTTCAGTTCCTCTCTCTCTGGGCGTTCAGTTCCTCTCTCTCTGGGCGTTCAGTTCCTCTCTCTCTGGGCGTTCAGTTCCTCTCTCTCTGGGCGTTCAGTTCCTCTCTCTCTGGGCGTTCAGTTCCTCTCTCTCTGGGCGTTCAGTTCCTCTCTCTCTGGGCGTTCAGTTCCTCTCTCTCTGGGCGTTCAGTTCCTCTCTCTCTGGGCGTTCAGTTCCTCTCTCTCTGGGCGTTCAGTTCCTCTCTCTCTGGGCGATCAGTTCCTCTCTCTCTGGGCGTTCAGTTCCTCTCTCTCTGGGCGTTCAGTTCCTCTCTCTCTGGGCGTTCAGTTCCTCTCTCTCTGGGCGTTCAGTTCCTCTCTCTCTGGGCGTTCAGTTCCTCTCTCTATCTCTTGGCGTTCAGTTCCTCTCTCTCTCTGGGCGTTCAGTCCTCTCTCTCTCTGGGGTTCAGTTCCTCTCTCTCGGAGGTTCAGTTCCTCTCTCTCTCTGGTGGTTCAGTTCCTCTCTCTCTCTGGGGTTCAGTTCATCTCTCTCTCTGGGGGTTCAGTTCCTTTCTCTCTGGGTGTTCAGTTCCTCTCTCTCTGGGGTTCAGTTCCTCCCTTTATCCGGGGGTTCAGTTCCTCTCTTTCTCTGGGGATCAGTTCCTCTCTCCCTGGGGTTCAGTTCCTCTCTCTCTGGGGTTCAGTTCCTCTCTCTGGGGTTCAGTCTCTCTCTTCCTGGGGGTTCAGTTCCTCTCTCTCTCTGAGGTTCAGTTCCACTCTCTCTGGGGTTCAAATAATCTCTCTCTGGGGGTTCAGTTCCTCTCTCTCTGGGAGTTCAGTTCCTCTCTCTGGGGCTCAGTTCCGCTCTCTCTGGGGCTCAGTTCCTCTCCCTCTGGTGCTCAGTTCCTCTCCCTCTGGTGCTCAGTTCCGCTCTCTCTGGTGCTCAATTCCGCTCTCTCTGGGGTTCAGCTCCACTCTCTCTGGCGTTCAGTTCCGCTCTCTCTCTCTGCGGGTTCAGATCCTCTCTCTCTCTCTGGGGTTCAGTTCCACTCTCTCTGGGGTTCAGTTCCTCTCTCTCTGGGGCTCAGTTCCTCTCTCTCTGGGGCTCAATTCCACTCCCTCTGGGGTTCAGTTCCTCTCTCTCTGGGCGTTCAGTTCCTCTCTCTCTGGGCGTTCAGTTCCTCTCTCTCTGGGCATTCAGTTCCTCTCTCTCTGGGCGTTCAGTTCCTCTCTCTCTGGGCGTTCAGTTCCTCTCTCTCTGGGCGTTCAGTTCCTCTCTCTCTGGGCGTTCAGTTCCTCTCTCTCTGGGCGTTCAGTTCCTCTCTCTCTCTCTGGGCGTTCAGTTCCTCTCTCTCTGGGCGTTCAGTTCCTCTCTCTCTCTGGGCGTTCAGTTCCTCTCTCTCTGGGGTTCAGTTCCTCTCTCTCGGAGGTTCAGTTCATCTCTCTCTCTGGGGGTTCACTTCCTTTCTCTGGGGGTTCAGTTCCTCTCTCTCTCTGAGGGTTCAGTTCCTCTCTCCCTGGGGTTCAGTTCCTCTCTCCCTGGGGGTTCAATTCCTCTCTCTCTGATGATTCAGTTCCTCTCTCACTTCCTCTGGGGCTTCATTTCCTTTCTCTCTCTCTGCTGTTCAGTCCCTCACTCTCTGGGGTTCAGTTCCTCTCTCTCTGGGGTTCAGTTCCTCTCTCTCTGGGGTTCAGTTCCTCTCTCTCTGATGATTCAATTCCTCTCTCTCTGGGGGTTCAATTCCTCTCACTCTGGGGTTTCAGTTTTTCTCTCTCTGTTGTTCAGTTCCTTTCTCTCTCTTGTGATTCAGTTCCTCTCTCTTTCTGGGATTCAGTTCCTCTCTCTTTGGGGGTTTCAGTTCCTATCTCTTTGGGGTTCACTTCCACTCTCTCTGCATTTTAGATCCTCTCTTTCTCTGGGAGTTCAGTTCCGAACCCCAACCCTAACCATGGGGGGGGGGTTCAGTTCCTCTCTCTCTTGGGTTCAGCTCCTCTCTCTTTGGGTTCAGTTCCTCTCTCACTCTGGTGGTTCAGTTCCTCTCTCTCTCTGGGGTTCAGTTCCTCTCTCTCTGGGGTTCAGTTAGTCTCTCTCTGGGGGTTCAGTTCCTCTCTCTCTGGGGCTCAGTTCCGCTCTCTCTGGGGCTCAGTTCCTCTCCCTCTGGTGCTCAGTTCCTCTCTCTCAGTTGCTCAATTCCGCTCTCTCTGGTGCTCAATTCCGCTCTCTCTGGGGTTCAGCTCCACTCTCTCTGGCGTTCAGTTCCACTCTCTCTCTCTGGGGGTTCAGATCCTCTCTCTCTCTCTGGGGTTCAGTTCCACTCTCTCTGGGGTTCAGTTCCTCTCTCTCTGGGGCTCAGTTCCTCTCTCTCTGGGGCTCAGTTCCTCTCTCTCTGGGGCTCAATTCCACTCCCTCTGGGGTTCAGTTCCTCTCTCTCTGGGCGTTCAGTTCCTCTCTCTCTGGGCATTCAGTTCCTCTCTCTCTGGGCGTTCAGTTCCTCTCTCTCTGGGCGTTCAGTTCCTCTCTCTCTGGGCGTTCAGTTCCTCTCTCTCTGGGCGTTCAGATCCTCTCTCTCTGGGCGTTCAGTTCCTCTCTCTCTGGGCGTTAAGTTCCTCTCTCTCTGGGCGTTCAGTTCCTCTCTCTCTGGGCGTTCAGTTCCTCTCTCTCTGGGCGTTCAGTTCCTCTCTCTCTGGGCGTTCAGTTCCTCTCTCTCTGGGCGTTCAGGTCCTCTCTCTCTGGGCGTTCAGTTCCTCTCTCTCTCTCTGGGCGTTCAGTTCCTCTCTCTCTCTCTGGGCATTCAGTTCCTCTCTCTCTCTGGGCGTTCAGTTCCTCTCTCTCTTGGGTTCAGCTCCTCTCTCTTTGGGTTCAGTTCCTCTCTCACTCTGGTGGTTCAGTTCCTCTCTCTGGTGGTTCAGTTCCTCTCTCACTCTGGTGGTTCAGTTCCTCTCTCTCTCTGGGGTTCAGTTCCTCTCTCTCTTGTGGTTCAGTTCCTCTCTCTCTCTGGGGGTTCAGTTCCTCTCTCTCTCTGGGGGTTCAGTTCCTCTCTCTCTCTGGGGTTTGAATTCCTCTCTCTCTCTGGTGGTTCAGTTCCTCTCTCTCTCTGGTGGTTCAGTTCCTCTCTCTCTGGTGGTTCAGTTCCTCTCTCTCTGGTGGTTCAGTTCCTCTCTCACTCTGGTGGTTCAGTTCCTCTCTCTCTGGGGGTTCAGTTAGTCTCTCTCTTGGGGTTCAGTTCCTCTCTCTCTCTGGGGGTTCAGTTCCTCTCTCTCTCTGGGGGTTCAGTTCCTCTCTCTCTCTGGGGTTTGAATTCCTCTCTCTCTCTGGGGGTTCAGTTCCTCTCTCTCTCTGGTGGTTCAGTTCCTCTCTCTCTTTGGGGGTTCAGTTACTCTCTCTCCCTGGGGGTTCAGTTCCTCTCTCTCTCTGGGGGTTCAGTTCCTCTCTCTCTCTGGGGGTTCAGTTCCTCTCTCTCTCTCTGGTGGTTCAGTTCCTCTCTCTCTCTGGTGGTTCAGTTCCTCTCTCTCTCTGGGGGTTCAGTTACTCTCTCTCCCTGGGTGTTCAGTTCCTCTCTCTCTCTGGGGTTCAGTTCCTCTCTCCCTGGGGTTCAGTTCCTCTCTCTCTGAGGGTTCAGTTCCTCTCTCTCTGGGGTTCAGTTCCTCTCTCTCTGGGGTTCAGTTCGTCTCTCTCTGGGGGTTCAGTTCCTCTCTCTCTGGGGTTCAGTTCCTCTCTCTCTGGGGTTCAGTTCCTCTCTCTCTGGGCGTTCACTTCCTCTCTCTCTGGGCGTTCAGTTCCTCTCTCTCTCTGGGCGTTCAGTTCCTCTCTCTCTGGGGTTCAGTTCCTCTCTCTCGGAGGTTCAGTTCCTCTCTCTCTCTCTGGTGGTTCAGTTCCTCTCTCTCTCTGGGGTTCAGTTCATCTCTCTCTCTGGGGGTTCACTTCCTTTCTCTCTGGGTGTTCAGTACCTCTCTCTCTGGGGTTCAGTTAGACTCTCTCTCGGGTTCAGTTCCTCCCTTTATCCGGGGGTTCAGTTCCTCTCTTTCTCTGGGGGTTCAGTTCCTCTCTCTCTCTTGGGTACAGTTCCTCTCTCTCTCTGGGTGTTCAGTTCCTCTCTCTCTGGGGTTCAGTTCCTCTCTCTCTCTGGGGGTTCAGTTCCTCTCTCTCTCTTGTGGTTCAGTTCCTCTCTCTCTCTGGTGGTTCAGTTCCTCTCTCTCTCTGGGGGTTCAGTTCCTCTCTCTCTGGGGTTCAGTTCCTCTCTTTCTCTGGGGGTTCAGTTCCTCTCTTTCTCTGGGGGTTCAGTTCCTCTCTCTCTCTCTTGCAGTTCCTCTCTCTCTCTCTTGGGTACAGTTCCTCTCTCTCTCTGGGGGTTCAGTTCCTCTCTCTCTGGGGTTCAGTTCCTCTCTTTCTCTGGGGGTTCAGTTCCTCTCTTTCTCTGGGGGTTCAGTTCCTCTCTCTCTCTCTGGGGGTTCAGTTCCTCTCTCTCTCTGGGGGTTCAGTTCCTCTCTCTTTCTGGGGGTTCAGTTCCTCTCTCTCCAGGGTTCAGTTCCTCTCACTCTTGGGGTTCAGTTCCTCTCACTGCGGTTCAGTTCCTCTCACTCTGGTGGTTCAGTTCCTCTCGCTGGGGTTCAGTTCCTCTCTCACTTCCTCTGGGGCTTCATTTCCTTTCTCTCTCTCTGCTGTTCGGTCCCTCACTCTCTGGGGTTCAGTTCCTCTCTCTCTGGGGTTCATTTCCTCTCTGTGGTGTTCAGTTCCTCTCTCTCTGATGATTCAGTTCCTCTCTCTCTGGGGGTTCAATTCCTCTCACTCTGGGGTTTCAGTTTTTCTCTCTCTGTTGTTCAGTTCCTCTCTCTCTCTTGTGATTCAGTTCCTCTCTCTTTCTGGGATTCAGTTCCTCTCTCTTTCTGGGATTCAGTTCCTCTCTCTTTGGGGGTTTCAGTTCCTATCTCTTTGGGGTTCACTTCCACTCTCTCTGCATTTTAGATCCTCTCTTTCTCTGGGAGTTCAGTTCCGAACCCCAACCCTAACCATGGGGGGGGCGGGGGTTCAGTTCCTCTCGCTCTGGCGGTTCAGTTCCTCTCTCTCTGGCGGTTTAGTTCCTCTCTCTCTCTGTTGATTCAGTTCCTCTCTCTCACTGGGGTTCAGTTTCTCCATCTCTCTCTGGGGTTTCAGTTCCACTCTCTGGGCTTCAGTTCCTCTCTCTCTGGGGGTTCAGTTCCTCTCTCTCTCTGGGGGCTCAGCTCCTCTCTCTCTCTGGGGCTCAGTTCCTCTCTCTCTGGGGTTCAGTTCCTCTCTCTGTGCGGGTTCAGTACCTCTCTCTCTTGGCTTCAGCTCCTCTCTCTTTGGGTTCAGTTCCTCCCTCTCTGGTGGTTCAGTTCCTCTCTCACTCTGGTGGTTCAGTTCCTCTCTCTCTCTTGGGGTTCAGTTCCTCTCTCTCTCTGGGGGTTCAGTTCCTCTCTCTCTCTCTGGGGGTTCAGTTCCTCTGCTCTCTGGGGGTTCAGTTCCTCTCTCTCTCTGGGGGTACAGTTCCTCTCTCTCTGGGGTTTGAATTCCTCTCTCTCTCTGGTGGTTCAGTTCCTCTCTCTCTCTGGTGGTTCAGTTCCTCTCTCTCTCTGGTGGTTCAGTTCCTCTCTCTCTCTGGGGGTTCAGTTACTCTCTCTCCCTGGGGGTTCAGTTCCTCTCTCTCTCTGGGGGTTCAGTTCCTCTCTCTCTCTGGGGGTTCAGTTCCTCTCTCTCTCTCTGGTGGTTCAGTTCCTCTCTCTCTCTGGGGGTTCAGTTGCTCTCTCTCTCTGGGGGTTCAGTTCCTCTCTCTCTCTGGGGTTCAGTTCCTCACTCCCTGGGGTTCAGTTCCTCTCTCTCTGAGGGTTCAGTTCCTCTCTCTCTCTGGGGTTCAGTTCCTCTCTCCCTGGTGTTCAGTTCCTCTCTCTCCCTGCTGGGGTTCAGTTACTCTCTCCCTGGGGGTTCAGTTCCTCTCTCTCTCTGGGGTTCAGTTCCTCTCTCACTCTGGTGGTTCAGTTCCTCTCTCTCTGAGGGTTCAGTTCCTCTCTCTCAGGGGTTCAGTTCCTCTCTCTTTGGGGTTCAGTTAGTCTCTCTCTGGGGGTTCAGTTCCTCTCTCTCTGGGGTTCAGTTCCTCTCTCTCTGGGGTTCAGTTCCTCTCTCTCTGGGGTTCAGTTCCTCTCTCTCTGGGGTTCAGTTCCTCTCTCTCTGGTGTTCAGTTCCTCTCTCTGGGGTTCAGTCTCTCTCTTCCTGGGGGTTCAGTTCCTCTCTCTCCCTGGGGGTTCAGTTAGTCTCTCTCTGGGGTTCAGTTCCTCTCTCTCTGGGGTTCAGTTCCTCTCTCTGGGGTTCAGTCTCTCTCTTCCTGGGGGTTCAGTTCCTCTCTCTCTCTGGGGTTCAGTTCCTCTCTCTCTGGGGTTCAGTTAGTCTCTCTCTGGGGGTTCAGTTCCTCTCTCTCTGGGGTTCAGTTCCTCTCTCTCTCTCTGGGGTTCAGTTCCACTCTCTCTGGGGTTCAGTTCCTCTCTCTCTGGGGTTCAGTTCCTCTCTCCCTGGGGTTCAGTTCCTCTCTCTCTCTGGTGGTTCAGTTCCTCTCTCTCTCTGGGGGTTCAGTTACTCTCTCTCCCTGGGGGTTCAGTTCCTCTCTCTCTCTGGGGTTCAGTTCCTCTCTCCCTGGGGTTCAGTTGCTCTCTCTCTGAGGGTTCAGTTCCTCTCTCTCTGGGGTTCAGTTCCTCTCTCTCTGCGGTTCAGTTAGTCTCTCTCTGGGGGTTCAGTTCCTCTCTCTCTGGGGTTCAGTTCCTCTCTCTCTGGGGTTCAGTTCCTCTCTCTCTGGGGTTCAGTTCCTCTCTCTGGGGTTCAGTCTCTCTCTTCCTGGGGGTTCAGTTCCTCTCTCTCACTGGGGTTCAGTTCCTCTCTCTCTGGGGTTCAGTTAGTCTCTCTCTGGGGGTTCAGTTCCTCTCTCTCTGGGGCTCAGTTCCGCTCTCTCTGGGGCTCAGTTCCTGTCCCTCTGGTGCTCAGTTCCTCTCTCTCAGGTGCTCAATTCCGCTCTCTCTGGGGTTCAGCTCCGCTCTCTCTGGCGTTCAGTTCCGCTCTCTCTCTCTGGGGGTTCAGATCCTCTCTCTCTCTCTGGGGTTCAGTTCCACTCTCTCTGGGGTTCAGTTCCTCTCTCTCTGGGGCTCAGTTCCTCTCTCTCTGGGGCTCAGTTCCTCTCTCTCTGGGGCTCAATTCCACTCTCTCTGGGGTTCAGTTCCTCTCTCTCTGGGGCTCAGTTCCTCTCTCTCTGGGGCTCAGTTCCTCTCTCTCTGGGCGTTCAGTTCCTCTCTCTCTGGGCGTTCAGTTCCTCTCTCTCTGGGCGTTCAGTTCCTCTCTCTCTGGGCGTTCAGTTCCTCTCTCTCTGGGCGTTCAGTTCCTCTCTCTCTGGGCGTTCAGTTCCTCTCTCTCTGGGCGTTCAGTTCCTCTCTCTCTGGGCGTTCAGTTCCTCTCTCTCTGGGCGTTCAGTTCCTCTCTCTCTGGGCGTTCAGTTCCTCTCTCTCTGGGCGTTCAGTTCCTCTCTCTCTGGGCGTTCAGTTCCTCTCTCTCTGGGCGTTCAGTTCCTCTCTCTCTGGGCGTTCAGTTCCTCTCTCTCTGGGCGTTCAGTTCCTCTCTCTCTGGGCGTTCAGTTCCTCTCTCTCTGGGCGTTCAGTTCCTCTCTCTCTGGGCGTTCAGTTCCTCTCTCTCTGGGCGTTCAGTTCCTCTCTCTCTGGGCGTTCAGTTCCTCTCTCTCTGGGCGTTCAGTTCCTCTCTCTCTGGGCGTTCAGTTCCTCTCTCTCTGGGCGTTCAGTTCCTCTCTCTCTGGGCGTTCAGTTCCTCTCTCTCTGGGCGTTCAGTTCCTCTCTCTCTGGGCGTTCAGTTCCTCTCTCTCTGGGCGTTCAGTTCCTCTCTCTCTGGGCGTTCAGTTCCTCTCTCTCTGGGCGTTCAGTTCCTCTCTCTCTGGGCGTTCAGTTCCTCTCTCTCTGGGCGTTCAGTTCCTCTCTCTCTGGGCGTTCAGTTCCTCTCTCTCTGGACGTTCAGTTCCTCTCTCTCTGGGCGTTCAGTTCCTCTCTCTCTGGGCGTTCAGTTCCTCTCTCTCTGGGCGTTCAGTTCCTCTCTCTCTGGGCGTTCAGTTCCTCTCTCTCTGGGCGTTCAGTTCCTCTCTCTCTGGGCGTTCAGTTCCTCTCTCTCTGGGCGTTCAGTTCCTCTCTCTCTGGACGTTCAGTTCCTCTCTCTCTGGGCGTTCAGTTCCTCTCTCTCTGGGCGTTCAGTTCCTCTCTCTCTGGGCGTTCAGTTCCTCTCTCTATCTCTTGGCGTTCAGTTCCTCTCTCTCTCTGGGCGTTCAGTCCTCTCTCTCTCTGGGGTTCAGTTCCTCTCTCTCGGAGGTTCAGTTCCTCTCTCTCTCTGGTGGTTCAGTTCCTCTCTCTCTCTGGGGTTCAGTTCATCTCTCTCTCTGGGGGTTCAGTTCCTTTCTCTCTGGGTGTTCAGTACCTCTCTCTCTGGGGTTCAGTTCCTCCCTTTATCCGGGGGTTCAGTTCCTCTCTTTCTCTGGGGGTTCAGTTCCTCTCTCCCTGGGGTTCAGTTCCTCTCTCTCTGAGGGTTCAGTTCCTCTCTCTCTGGGGTTCAGTTCCTCTCTCTCTGGGGTTCAGTTAGTCTCTCTCTGGGGGTTCAGTTCCTCTCTCTCTGGGGTTCAGTTCCTCTCTCTCTGGGGTTCAGTTCCTCTCTCTCTGGGGTTCAGTTCCTCTCTCTCTGGGGTTCAGTTCCTCTCTCTGGGGTTCAGTCTCTCTCTTCCTGTGGGTTCAGTTCCTCTCTCTCTCTGAGGTTCAGTTCCTCTCTCTCTGGGGTTCAAATAATCTCTCTCTGGGGGTTCAGTTCCTCTCTCTCTGGGAGTTCAGTTCCTCTCTCTGGGGCTCAGTTCCGCTCTCTCTGGGGCTCAGTTCCTCTCCCTCTGGTGCTCAGTTCCTCTCCCTCTGGTGCTCAGTTCCGCTCTCTCTGGTGCTCAATTCCGCTCTCTCTGGGGTTCAGCTCCACTCTCTCTGGCGTTCAGTTCCGCTCTCTCTCTCTGCGGGTTCAGATCCTCTCTCTCTCTCTGGGGTTCAGTTCCACTCTCTCTGGGGTTCAGTTCCTCTCTCTCTGGGGCTCAGTTCCTCTCTCTCTGGGGCTCAATTCCACTCCCTCGGGTTCAGTTCCTCTCTCTCTGGGCGTTCAGTTCCTCTCTCTCTGGGCGTTCAGTTCCTCTCTCTCTGGGCGTTCAGTTCCTCTCTCTCTGGGCGTTCAGTTCCTCTCTCTCTGGGCGTTCAGTTCCTCTCTCTCTGGGCGTTCAGTTCCTCTCTCTCTGGGCGTTCAGTTCCTCTCTCTCTGGGCGTTCAGTTCCTCTCTCTCTGGGCGTTCAGTTCCTCTCTCTCTGGGCGTTCAGTTCCTCTCTCTCTGGGCGTTCAGTTCCTCTCTCTCTGGGTGTTCAGTTCCTCTCTCTCTCTCTGGGCGTTCAGTTCCTCTCTCTCTGGGCGTTCAGTTCCTCTCTCTCTCTGGGCGTTCAGTTCCTCTCTCTCTGGGGTTCAGTTCCTCTCTCTCGGAGGTTCAGTTCATCTCTCTCTCTGGGGGTTCACTTCCTTTCTCTGGGGGTTCAGTTCCTCTCTCTCTCTGAGGGTTCAGTTCCTCTCTCCCTGGGGTTCAGTTCCTCTCTCCCTGGTGGTTCAATTCCTCTCTCTCTGATGATTCAGTTCCTCTCTCACTTCCTCTGGGGCTTCATTTCCTTTCTCTCTCTCTGCTGTTCAGTCCCTCACTCTCTGGGGTTCAGTTCCTCTCTCTCTGGGGTTCAGTTCCTCTCTCTCTGGGTTTCAGTTCCTCTCTCTCTGATGATTCAGTTCCTCTCTCTCTGGGGGTTCAATTCCTCTCACCCTGGGGTTTCAGTTTTTCTCTCTCTGTTGTTCAGTTCCTTTCTCTCTCTTGTGATTCAGTTCCTCTCTCTTTCTGGGATTCAGCTCCTCTCTCTTTGGGGGTTTCAGTTCCTATCTCTTTGGGGTTCACTTCCACTCTCTCTGCATTTTAGATCCTCTCTTTCTCTGGGAGTTCAGTTCCGAACCCCAACCCTAACCATGGGGGGGGGGGTTCAGTTCCTCTCTCTCTTGGGTTCAGCTCCTCTCTCTTTGGGTTCAGTTCCTCTCTCACTCTGGTGGTTCAGTTCCTCTCTCTGGTGGTTCAGTTCCTCTCTCACTCTGGTGGTTCAGTTCCTCTCTCTCTGGGGGTTCAGTTAGTCTCTCTCTTGGGGTTCAGTTCCTCTCTCTCTCTGGGGGTTCAGTTCCTCTCTCTCTCTGGGGGTTCAGTTCCTCTCTCTCTCTGGGGTTTGAATTCCTCTCTCTCTCTGGTGGTTCAGTTCCTCTCTCTCTCTGGTGGTTCAGTTCCTCTCTCTCTGGTGGTTCAGTTCCTCTCTCTCTGGTGGTTCAGTTCCTCTCTCACTCTGGTGGTTCAGTTCCTCTCTCTCTGGGGGTTCAGTTAGTCTCTCTCTTGGGGTTCAGTTCCTCTCTCTCTCTGGGGGTTCAGTTCCTCTCTCTCTCTGGGGGTTCAGTTCCTCTCTCTCTCTGGGGTTTGAATTCCTCTCTCTCTCTGGGGGTTCAGTTCCTCTCTCTCTCTGGTGGTTCAGTTCCTCTCTCTCTCTGGGGGTTCAGTTACTCGCTCTCCCTGGGGGTTCAGTTCCTCTCTCTCTCTGGGGGTTCAGTTCCTCTCTCTCTCTGGGGGTTCAGTTCCTCTCTCTCTCTCTGGTGGTTCAGTTCCTCTCTCTCTCTGGTGGTTCAGTTCCTCTCTCTCTCTGGGGGTTCAGTTACTCTCTCTCCCTGGGTGTTCAGTTCCTCTCTCTCTGGGGTTCAGTTCCTCTCTCTCTGAGGGTTCAGTTCCTCTCTCTCTGGGGTTCAGTTCCTCTCTCTCTGGGGTTCAGTTAGTCTCTCTCTGGGGGTTCAGTTCCTCTCTCTCTGGGGTTCAGTTCCTCTCTCTCTGGGCGTTCAGTTCCTCTCTCTCTGGGCGTTCAGTTCCTCTCTCTCTCTGGGCGTTCAGTTCCTCTCTCTCTGGGGTTCAGTTCCTCTCTCTCGGAGGTTCAGTTCCTCTCTCTCTCTCTCTCTGGTGGTTCAGTTCCTCTCTCTCTCTGGGGTTCAGTTCATCTCTCTCTCTGGGGGTTCACTTCCTTTCTCTCTGGGTGTTCAGTACCTCTCTCTCTGGGGTTCAGTTAGTCTCTCTCTCGGGTTCAGTTCCTCCCTTTATCCGGGGGTTCAGTTCCTCTCTTTCTCTGGGGGTTCAGTTCCTCTCTCTCTCTTGGGTACAGTTCCTCTCTCTCTCTGGGTGTTCAGTTCCTCTCTCTCTGGGGTTCAGTTCCTCTCTCTCTCTGGGGGTTCAGTTCCTCTCTCTCTCTTGTGGTTCAGTTCCTCTCTCTCTCTGATGGTTCAGTTCCTCTCTCTCTCTGGGGGTTCAGTTCCTCTCTCTCTGGGGTTCAGTTCCTCTCTTTCTCTGGGGGTTCAGTTCCTCTCTTTCTCTGGGGGTCCAGTTCCTCTCTCTCTCTCTTGGGTACAGTTCCTCTCTCTCTCTGGGGGTTCAGTTCCTCTCTCTCTGGGGTTCAGTTCCTCTTTCTGGGGGTTCAATTCCTCTCTCTTTCTGGGGGTTCAGTTCCTCACTCTTTCTGGGGGTTCAGTTCCTCTCTCTCCAGGGTTCAGTTCCTCTCACTCTTGGGGTTCAGTTCCTCTCACTGCGGTTCAGTTCCTCTCACTCTGGTGGTTCAGTTCCTCTCGCTGGGGTTCAGTTCCTCTCTCACTTCCTCTGGGGCTTCATTTCCTTTCTCTCTCTCTGCTGTTCGGTCCCTCACTCTCTGGGGTTCAGTTCCTCTCTCTCTGGGGTTCATTTCCTCTCTCTGGTGTTCAGTTCCTCTCTCTCTGATGATTCAGTTCCTCTCTCTCTGGGGGTTCAATTCCTCTCACTCTGGGGTTTCAGTTTTTCTCTCTCTGTTGTTCAGTTCCTCTCTCTCTCTTGTGATTCAGTTCCTCTCTCTTTCTGGGATTCAGTTCCTCTCTCTTTGGGGGTTTCAGTTCCTATCTCTTTGGGGTTCACTTCCACTCTCTCTGCATTTTAGATCCTCTCTTTCTCTGGGAGTTCAGTTCCGAACCCCAACCCTAACCATGGGGGGGGGGGGGGTTCAGTTCCTCTCGCTCTGGCGGTTCAGTTCCTCTCTCTCTCTGGCGGTTTAGTTCCTCTCTCTCTCTGTTGATTCAGTTCCTCTCTCTCACTGGGGTTCAGTTTCTCCATCTCTCTCTGGGGTTTCAGTTCCACTCTCTGGGCTTCAGTTCCTCTCTCTCTGGGGGTTCAGTTCCTCTCTCTCTCTGGGGGCTCAGCTCCTCTCTCTCTCTGGGGCTCAGTTCCTCTCTCTCTGGGGTTCAGTTCCTCTCTCTGTGCGGGTTCAGTACCTCTCTCTCTTGGCTTCAGCTCCTCTCTCTTTTTGGTTCAGTTCCTCCCTCTCTGGTGGTTCAGTTCCTCTCTCACTCTGGTGGTTCAGTTCCTCTCTCTCTCTTGGGGTTCAGTTCCTCTCTCTCTCTGGGGGTTCAGTTCCTCTCTCTCTCTCTGGGGGTTCAGTTCCTCTGCTCTCTGGGGGTTCAGTTCCTCTCTCTCTCTGGGGGTACAGTTCCTCTCTCTCTGGGGTTTGAATTCCTCTCTCTCTCTGGTGGTTCAGTTCCTCTCTCTCTCTGGTGGTTCAGTTCCTCTCTCTCTCTGGTGGTTCAGTTCCTCTCTCTCTCTGGGGGTTCAGTTACTCTCTCTCCCTGGGGGTTCAGTTCCTCTCTCTCTCTGGGGGTTCAGTTCCTCTCTCTCTCTGGGGGTTCAGTTCCTCTCTCTCTCTCTGGTGGTTCAGTTCCTCTCTCTCTCTGGTGGTTCAGTTCCTCTCTCTCTCTGGGGGTTCAGTTCCTCTCTCTCTCTGGGGTTCAGTTCCTCTCTCTCTGGGCGTTCAGTTCCTCTCTCTCTGAGGGTTCAGTTCCTCTCTCTCTCTGGGGTTCAGTTCCTCTCTCCCTGGTGTTCAGTTCCTCTCTCTCCCTGGGGGTTCAATTCCTCTCTCTCTCTGGGGTTCAGTTCCTCTCTCCCTGGGGGTTCAGTTCCTCTCTCTCTCTGGGGTTCAGTTCCTCTCTCACTCTGGTGGTTCAGTTCCTCTCTCTCTGAGGGTTCAGTTCCTCTCTCTCTGGGGTTCAGTTCCTCTCTCTTTGGGGTTCAGTTAGTCTCTCTCTGGGGGTTCAGTTCCTCTCTCTCTGGGGTTCAGTTCCTCTCTCTCTGGGGTTCAGTTCCTCTCTCTCTGGGGTTCAGTTCCTCTCTCTCTGGGGTTCAGTTCCTCTCTCTGGGGTTCAGTCTCTCTCTTCCTGGGGGTTCAGTTCCTCTCTCTCCCTGGGGGTTCAGTTAGTCTCTCTCTAGGGTTCAGTTCCTCTCTCTCTAGGGTTCAGTTCCTCTCTCTGGGGTTCAGTCTCTCTCTTCCTGGGGGTTCAGTTCCTCTCTCTCTCTGGGGTTCAGTTCCTCTCTCTCTGGGGTTCAGTTAGTCTCTCTCTGGGGGTTCAGTTCCTCTCTCTCTGGGGTTCAGTTCCTCTCTCTCTCTCTGGGGTTCAGTTCCACTCTCTCTGGGGTTCAGTTCCTCTCTCTCTGGGGTTCAGTTCCTCTCTCCCTGGGGTTCAGTTCCTCTCTCTCTCTGGTGGTTCAGTTCCTCTCTCTCTCTGGGGGTTCAGTTACTCTCTCTCCCTGGGGGTTCAGTTCCTCTCTCTCTCTGGGGTTCAGTTCCTCTCTCCCTGGGGTTCAGTTGCTCTCTCTCTGAGGGTTCAGTTCCTCTCTCTCTGGGGTTCAGTTCCTCTCTCTCTGCGGTTCAGTTAGTCTCTCTCTGGGGGTTCAGTTACTCTCTCTCCCTGGGGGTTCAGTTCCTCTCTCTCTCTGGGGTTCAGTTCCTCTCTCCCTGGGGTTCAGTTGCTCTCTCTCTGAGGGTTCAGTTCCTCTCTCTCTGGGGTTCAGTTCCTCTCTCTCTGCGGTTCAGTTAGTCTCTCTCTGGGGGTTCAGTTCCTCTCTCTCTGGGGTTCAGTTCCTCTCTCTCTGGGGTTCAGTTCCTCTCTCTCTGGGGTTCAGTTCCTCTCTCTGGGGTTCAGTCTCTCTCTTCCTGGGGGTTCAGTTCCTCTCTCTCTCTGGGGTTCAGTTCCTCTCTCTCTGGGGTTCAGTTAGTCTCTCTCTGGGGGTTCAGTTCCTCTCTCTCTGGGGCTCAGTTCCGCTCTCTCTGGGGCTCAGTTCCTCTCCCTCTGGTGCTCAGTTCCTCTCTCTCAGGTGCTCAATTCCGCTCTCTCTGGTGCTCAATTCCGCTCTCTCTGGGGTTCAGCTCCACTCTCTCTGGCGTTCAGTTCCGCTCTCTCTCTCTGGGGGTTCAGATCCTCTCTCTCTCTCTGGGGTTCAGTTCCACTCTCTCTGGGGTTCAGTTCCTCTCTCTCTGGGGCTCAGTTCCTCTCTCTCTGGGGCTCAGTTCCTCTCTCTCTGGGGCTCAATTCCACTCCCTCTGGGGTTCAGTTCCTCTCTCTCTGGGCGTTCAGTTCCTCTCTCTCTGGGCGTTCAGTTCCTCTCTCTCTGGGCGTTCAGTTCCTCTCTCTCTGGGCGTTCAGTTCCTCTCTCTCTGGGTGTTCAGATCCTCTCTCTCTGGGCGTTCAGTTCCTCTCTCTCTGGGCGTTCAGTTCCTCTCTCTCTGGGCGTTCAGTTCCTCTCTCTCTGGGCGTTCAGTTCCTCTCTCTCTGGGCGTTCAGTTCCTCTCTCTCTCTCTGGGCGTTCAGTTCCTCTCTCTCTCTCTGGGCGTTCAGTTCCTCTCTCTCTCTGGGCGTTCAGTTCCTCTCTCTCTGGGGTTCAGTTCCTCTCTCTCGGAGGTTCAGTTCCTCTCTCTCTCTGGTGGTTCAGTTCCTCTCTCTCTCTGGGGTTCAGTTCATCTCTCTCTCTGGGGGTTCACTTCCTTTCTCTCTGGCTGTTCAGTACCTCTCTCTCTGGGGTTCAGTTAGTCTCTCTCTCGGGTTCAGTTCCTCCCTTTATCAGGGGGTTCAGTTCCTCTCTTTCTCTGGGGGTTCAGTTCCTCTCTCTCTCTGGGGGTTCAGTTCCTCTCTCTCTCTGGTGGTTCAGTTCCTCTCTCTCTCTGGGGTTCAGTTCCTCTCTCTCTCTGGGGGTACAGTTCCTCTCTCTCTCTGGGGGTTCAGTTCCTCTCTCTCTCTGGGGGTTCAGTTCCTCTCTCTCTTGTGGTTCAGTTCCTCTCTCTCTGGGGTTCAGTTCCTCTCTTTCTCTGGGGGTTCAGTTCCTCTCTCTCTCTTGGGTACAGTTCCTCTCTCTCTCTGGGGGTTCAGTTCCTCTCTCTCTGGGGTTCAGTTCCTCTTTCTGTGGGTTCAATTCCTCTCTCTTTCTGGGGGTTCAGTTCCTCTCTCTCCAGGGTTCAGTTCCTCTCACTGCGGTTCAGTTCCTCTCTCTCTGGTGGTTCAGTTCCTCTCGCTGGGGTTCAGTTCCTCTCTCACTTCCTCTGGGGCTTCATTTCCTTTCTCTCTCTCTGCTGTTCAGTCCCTCACTCTCTGGGGTTCAGTTCCTCTCTCTCTGGGGTTCAGTTCCTCTCTCTCTGGGGTTCAGTTCCTCTCTCTCTGATGATTCAGTTTCTCTCACTCTGGGGTTTCAGTTTTTCTCTCTCTGTTGTTCAGTTCCTCTCTCTCTCTTGTGATTCAGTTCCTCTCTCTTTCTGGGATTCAGTTCCTCTCTCTTTGGGGTTCACTTCCACTCTCTCTGCATTTTAGATCCTCTCTTTCTCTGGGAGTTCAGTTCCGAACCCAACCCTAACCATGGGGGGGGGGGTGTTCAGTTCCTCTCACTCTGGCGGTTCAGTTCCTCTCTCTCTGGCGGTTTAGTTCCTCTCTCTCTCTGTTGATTCAGTTC
Source organism: Heptranchias perlo (assembly GCF_035084215.1). Taxonomy (NCBI): domain Eukaryota; kingdom Metazoa; phylum Chordata; class Chondrichthyes; order Hexanchiformes; family Hexanchidae; genus Heptranchias; species Heptranchias perlo. Next base: position 289,623 of record NW_027139261.1, read on the forward strand.
CTCTCTCTCACTGGGGTTCAGTTTCTCCATCTCTCTCTGGGGTTTCAGTTCCACTCTCTGGGCTTCAGTTCCTCTCTCTCTGGGGGTTCAGTTCCTCTCTCTCTCTGGGGCTCAGTTCCTCTCTCTCTGGGGTTCAGTTCCTCTCTCTGTGCGGGTTCAGTACCTCTCTCTCTTGGGTTCAGCTCCTCTCTCTTTGGGTTCAGTTCCTCCCTCTCTGGGGTTCAGTTCCTCTCTCTCTCTGGTGGTTCAGTTCCTCTCTCACTCTGGTGGTTCAGTTCCTCTCTCTCTCTTGGGGTTCAATTACTCTCTCTCTCTGGGGGTTCAGTTCCTCTCTCTCTGGGGGTTCAGTTCCTCTCTCTCTCTGGTGGTTCAGTTCCTCTCTCTCTCTGGGGGTTCAGTTACTCTCTCTCCCTGGGGGTTCAGTTCCTCTCTCTCTCTGGGGGTTCAGTTCCTCTCTCTCTCTGGGGGTTAAGTTCCTCTCTCTCTCTCTGGTGGTTCAGTTCCTCTCTCTCTCTGGGGGTTCAGTTCCTCTCTCTCTCTCTGGGGTTCAGTTCCTCTCTCCCTGGGGTTCAGTTCCTCTCTCTCTGAGGGTTCAGTTCCTCTCTCTCTGGGGTTCAGTTCCTCTCTCTCTGGGGTTCAGTTCCTCTCTCTCTGGGGTTCAGTTCCTCTCTCTCTGGGGTTCAGTTCCTCTCTCTGGGGTTCAGTCTCTCTCTTCCTGGGGGTTCAGTTCCTCTCTCTCTCTGGGGTTCAGTTCCTCTCTCTCTGGGGCTCAGTTCCGCTCTCTCTGGGGCTCAGTTCCTCTCCCTCTGGTGCTCAGTTCCTCTCTCTCTGGTGCTCAATTCCACTCTCTCTGGGGTTCAGTTCCGCTCTCTCTCTCTGGGGGTTCAGATCCTCTCTCTCTCTCTGGGGTTCAGTTCCACTCTCTCTGGGGTTCAGTTCCTCTCTCTCTGGGGCTCAGTTCCTCTCTCTCTGGGGCTCAATTCCACTCCCTCTGGGGTTCAGTTCCTCTCTCTCTGGGCGTTCAGTTCCTCTCTCTCTGGGCGTTCAGTTCCTCTCTCTCTGGGCGTTCAGTTCCTCTCTCTCTGGGCGTTCAGTTCCTCTCTCTCTGGGCGTTCAGTTCCTCTCTCTCTGGGCGTTCAGTTCCTTTCTCTCTGGGCGTTCAGTTCCTCTCTCTCTGGGCGTTCAGTTCCTCTCTCTCTGGGCGTTCAGTTCCTCTCTCTCTGGGCGTTCAGTTCCTCTCTCTCTGGGCGTTCAGTTCCTCTCTCTCTGGGCGTTCAGTTCCTCTCTCTCTGGGCGTTCAGTTCCTCTCTCTCTGGGCGTTCAGTTCCTCTCTCTCTGGGCGTTCAGTTCCTCTCTCTCTGGGCGTTCAGTTCCTCTCTCTCTGGGCGTTCAGTTCCTCTCTCTCTGGGCGTTCAGTTCCTCTCTCTCTGGGCGTTCAGTTCCTCTCTCTCTGGGCGTTCAGTTCCTCTCTCTCTGGGCGTTCAGTTCCTCTCTCTATCTCTTGGCGTTCAGTTCCTCTCTCTCTCTGCGCGTTCAGTCCTCTCTCTCTCTGGGGTTCAGTTCCTCTCTCTCGGAGGTACAGTTCCTCTCTCTCTCTGGTGGTTCAGTTCCTCTCTCTCTCTGGGGTTCAGTTCATCTCTCTCTCTGGGGGTTCAGTTCCTTTCTCTCTGGGTGTTCAGTACCTCTCTCTCTGGGGTTCAGTTCCTCCCTTTATCCGGGGGTTCAGTTCCTCTCTTTCTCTGGGGGTTCAGTTCCTCTCTCCCTGGGGTTCAGTTCCTCTCTCTCTGAGGGTTCAGTTCCTCTCTCTCTGGGGTTCAGTTCCTCTCTCTCTGGGGTTCAGTTCCTCTCTCACTCTGGTGGTTCAGTTCCTCTCTCTCTGAGGGTTCAGTTCCTCTATCTCTGGGGTTCAGTTCCTCTCTCTTTGGGGTTCAGTTAGTCTCTCTCTGGGGGTTCAGTTCCTCTCTCTCTGGGGTTCAGTTCCTCTCTCTCTGGGGTTCAGTTCCTCTCTCTCTCTGGGCGTTCAGTCCTCTCTCTCTCTGGGGTTCAGTTCCTCTCTCTCGGAGGTTCAGTTCCTCTCTCTCTCTGGTGGTTCAGTTCCTCTCTCTCTCTGGGGTTCAGTTCATCTCTCTCTCTGGGGGTTCAGTTCCTCTCTCCCTGGGGTTCAGTTCCTCTCTCTCTGAGGGTTCAGTTCCTCTCTCTCTCTGGGGTTCAGTTCCTCTCTCCCTGGTGTTCAGTTCCTCTCTCTCCCTGGGGGTTCAATTCCTCTCTCTCTCTGGGGTTCAGTTCCTCTCTCCCTGGGGGTTCAGTTCCTCTCTCTCTCTGGGGTTCAGTTCCTCTCTCACTCTGGTGGTTCAGTTCCTCTCTCTCTGAGGGTTCAGTTCCTCTCTCTCAGGGGTTCAGTTCCTCTCTCTTTGGGGTTCAGTTAGTCTCTCTCTGGGGGTTCAGTTCCTCTCTCTCTGGGGTTCAGTTCCTCTCTCTCTGGGGTTCAGTTCCTCTCTCTCTGGGGTTCAGTTCCTCTCTCTCTGGGGTTCAGTTCCTCTCTCTGGGGTTCAGTCTCTCTCTTCCTGGGGGTTCAGTTCCTCTCTCTCCCTGGGGGTTCAGTTAGTCTCTCTCCAGGGTTCAGTTCCTCTCTCTCTCGGGTTCAGTTCCTCTCTCTGGGGTTCAGTCTCTCTCTTCCTGGGGGTTCAGTTCCTCTCTCTCTCTGGGGTTCAGTTCCTCTCTCTCTGGGGTTCAGTTCATCTCTCTCTGGGGGTTCAGTTCCTCTCTCTCTGGGGTTCAGTTCCTCTCTCTCTCTCTGGGGTTCAGTTCCACTCTCTCTGGGGTTCAGTTCCTCTCTCTCTGGGGTTCAGTTCCTCTCTCCCTGGGGTTCAGTTCCTCTCTCTCTCTGGTGGTTCAGTTCCTCTCTCTCTCTGGGGGTTCAGTTACTCTCTCTCCCTGGGGGTTCAGTTCCTCTCTCTCTCTGGGGTTCAGTTCCTCTCTCCCTGGGGTTCAGTTGCTCTCTCTCTGAGGGTTCAGTTCCTCTCTCTCTGGGGTTCAGTTCCTCTCTCTCTGCGGTTCAGTTCCTCTCTCTCTGGGGTTCAGTTCCTCTCTCTCTGGGGGTTCAGTTCCTCTCTCTCTGGGGTTCAGTTCCTCTCTCTCTGGGGTTCAGTTCCTCTCTCTCTGGGGTTCAGTTCCTCTCTCTGGGGTTCAGTCTCTCTCTTCCTGGGGGTTCAGTTCCTCTCTCTCTCTGGGGTTCAGTTCCTCTCTCTCTGGGGTTCAGTTAGTCTCTCTCTGGGGGTTCAGTTCCTCTCTCTCTGGGGCTCAGTTCCGCTCTCTCTGGGGCTCAGTTCCTCTCCCTCTGGTGCTCAGTTCCTCTCTCTCAGGTGCTCAATTCCGCTCTCTCTGGTGCTCAATTCCGCTCTCTCTGGGGTTCAGCTCCACTCTCTCTGGCGTTCAGTTCCGCTCTCTCTCTCTGGGGGTTCAGATCCTCTCTCTCTCTCTGGGGTTCAGTTCCACTCTCTCTGGGGTTCAGTTCCTCTCTCTCTGGGGCTCAGTTCCTCTCTCTCTGGGGCTCAGTTCCTCTCTCTCTGGGGCTCAATTCCACTCCCTCTGGGGTTCAGTTCCTCTCTCTCTGGTGGTTCAGTTCCTCTCTCTCTGGGCGTTCAGTTCCTCTCTCTCTGGGCGTTCAGTTCCTCTCTCTCTGGGCGTTCAGTTCCTCTCTCTCTGGGCGTTCAGATCCTCTCTCTCTGGGCGTTCAGTTCCTCTCTCTCTGGGCGTTAAGTTCCTCTCTCTCTGGGCGTTCAGTTCCTCTCTCTCTGGGCGTTCAGTTCCTCTCTCTCTGGGCGTTCAGTTCCTCTCTCTCTGGGCGTTCAGTTCCTCTCTCTCTGGGCGTTCAGTTCCTCTCTCTCTCTCTGGGCGTTCAGTTCCTCTCTCTCTCTCTGGGCGTTCAGTTCCTCTCTCTCTCTGGGCGTTCAGTTCCTCTCTCTCTGGGGTTCAGTTCCTCTCTCTCGGAGGTTCAGTTCCTCTCTCTCTCTGGTGGTTCAGTTCCTCTCTCTCTCTGGGGTTCAGTTCATCTCTCTCTCTGGGGGTTCACTTCCTTTCTCTCTGGGTGTTCAGTACCTCTCTCTCTGGGGTTCAGTTAGTCTCTCTCTCGGGTTCAGTTCCTCCCTTTATCCGGGGGTTCAGTTCCTCTCTTTCTCTGGGGGTTCAGTTCCTCTCTCTCTCTGGGGGTTCAGTTCCTCTCTCTCTCTGGTGGTTCAGTTCCTCTCTCTCTCTGGGGTTCAGTTCCTCTCTCTCTCTGGGGGTACAGTTCCTCTCTCTCTCTGGGGGTTCAGTTCCTCTCTCTCTCTGGGGGTTCAGTTCCTCTCTCTCTTGTGGTTCAGTTCCTCTCTCTCTGGGGTTCAGTTCCTCTCTTTCTCTGGGGGTTCAGTTCCTCTCTCTCTCTTGGGTACAGTTCCTCTCTCTCTCTGGGGGTTCAGTTCCTCTCTCTCTGGGGTTCAGTTCCTCTTTCTGTGGGTTCAATTCCTCTCTCTTTCTGGGGGTTCAGTTCCTCTCTCTCCAGGGTTCAGTTCCTCTCACTCTTGGCGTTCAGTTCCTCTCACTGCGGTTCAGTTCCTCTCTCTCTGGTGGTTCAGTTCCTCTCGCTGGGGTTCAGTTCCTCTCTCACTTCCTCTGGGGCTTCATTTCCTTTCTCTGGTGGTTCAGTTCCTCTCTCTGGGGTTCAGTTCCTCTCTCTCTGGGGTTTCAGTTTTTCTCTCTCTGTTGTTCAGTTCCTCTCTCTCTCTTGTGATTCAGTTCCTCTCTCTTTCTGGGATTCAGTTCCTCTCTCTTTGGGGTTCACTTCCACTCTCTCTGCATTTTAGATCCTCTCTTTCTCTGGGAGTTCAGTTCCGAACCCCAACCCTAACCATGGGGGGGGGGGGGTTCAGTTCCTCTCGCTCTGGCGGTTTAGTTCCTCTCTCTCTCTGTTGATTCAGTTCCTCTCTCTCACTGGGGTTCAGTTTCTCCATCTCTCTCTGGGGTTTCAGTTCCTCTCTCTCTCTGGGGGCTCAGTTCCTCTCTCTCTGGGGTTCAGTTCCTCTCTCTGTGCGGGTTCAGTACCTCTCTCTCTTGGGTTCAGCTCCTCTCTCTTTGGGTTCAGTTCCTCCCTCTCTGGGGTTCAGTTCCTCTCTCTCTCTGGTGGTTCAGTTCCTCTCTCACTCTGGTGGTTCAGTTCCTCTCTCTCTCTTGGGGTTCAGTTCCTCTCTCTCTGGGGGTTCAGTTCCTCTCTCTCTCTGGTGGTTCAGTTCCTCTCTCTCTCTGGGGGTTCAGTTACTCTCTCTCCCTGGGGGTTCAGTTCCTCTCTCTCTCTGGGGGTTCAGTTCCTCTCTCTCTCTGGGGGTTCAGTTCCTCTCTCTCTCTCTGGTGGTTCAGTTCCTCTCTCTCTCTGGGGGTTCAGTTCCTCTCTCTCTCTCTGGGGTTCAGTTCCTCTCTCCCTGGGGTTCAGTTCCTCTCTCTCTGAGGGTTCAGTTCCTCTCTCTCTGGGGTTCAGTTCCTCTCTCTCTGGGGTTCAGTTAGTCTCTCTCTGGGGGTTCAGTTCCTCTCTCTCTGGGGTTCAGTTCCTCTCTCTCTGGGGTTCAGTTCCTCTCTCTCTGGGGTTCAGTTCCTCTCTCTCTGGGGTTCAGTTCCTCTCTCTGGGGTTCAGTCTCTCTCTTCCTGGGGGTTCAGTTCCTCTCTCTCTCTGCGGTTCAGTTCCTCTCGCTCTGGGGTTCAGTTAGTCTCTCTCTGGGGATTCAGTTTCTCTCTCTCTGGGAGTTCAGTTCCTCTCTCTCTGGGGCTCAGTTCCGCTCTCTCTGGGGCTCAGTTCCTCTCCCTCTGGTGCTCAGTTCCTCTCTCTCTGGTGCTCAATTCCACTCTCTCTGGGGTTCAGTTCCGCTCTCTCTCTCTGGGGGTTCAGATCCTCTCTCTCTCTCTGGGGTTCAGTTCCACTCTCTCTGGGGTTCAGTTCCTCTCTCTCTGGGGCTCAGTTCCTCTCTCTCTGGGGCTCAATTCCACTCCCTCTGGGGTTCAGTTCCTCTGTCTCTGGGCGTTCAGTTCCTCTCTCTCTGGGCGTTCAGTTCCTCGCTCTCTGGGCGTTCAGTTCCTCTCTCTCTGGGCGTTCAGTTCCTCTCTCTCTGGGCGTTCAGTTCCTCTCTCTCTGGGCGTTCAGTTCCTTTCTCTCTGGGCGTTCAGTTCCTCTCTCTCTGGGCGTTCAGTTCCTCTCTCTCTGGGCGTTCAGTTCCTCTCTCTCTGGGCGTTCAGTTCCTCTCTCTCTGGGCGTTCAGTTCCTCTCTCTCTGGGCGTTCAGTTCCTCTCTCTCTGGGCGTTCAGTTCCTCTCTCTGGGTGTTCAGTTCCTCTCTCTCTGGGCGTTCAGTTCCTCTCTCTCTGGGCGTTCAGTTCCTCTCTCTCTGGGCGTTCAGTTCCTCTCTCTCTGGGCGTTCAGTTCCTCTCTCTCTGGGCGTTCAGTTCCTCTCTCTCTGGGCGTTCAGTTCCTCTCTCTCTGGGCGTTCAGTTCCTCTCTCTCTGGGCGTTCAGTTCCTCTCTCTCTGGGCGTTCAGTTCCTCTCTCTCTGGGCGTTCAGTTCCTCTCTCTCTGGGCGTTCAGTTCCTCTCTCTCTGGGCGTTCAGTTCCTCTCTCTCTGGGCGTTCAGTTCCTCTCTCTCTGGGCGTTCAGTTCCTCTCTCTCTGGGCGTTCAGTTCCTCTCTCTCTGGGCGTTCAGTTCCTCTCTCTCTGGGCGTTCAGTTCCTCTCTCTCTGGGCGTTCAGTTCCTCTCTCTCTGGGCGTTCAGTTCCTCTCTCTCTGGGCGTTCAGTTCCTCTCTCTCTGGGCGTTCAGTTCCTCTCTCTCGGAGGTTCAGTTCCTCTCTCTCTCTGGTGGTTCAGTTCCTCTCTCTCTCTGGGGTTCAGTTCATCTCTCTCTCTGGGGGTTCAGTTCCTTTCTCTCTGGGTGTTCAGTACCTCTCTCTCTGGGGTTCAGTTCCTCACTTTATCCGGGGGTTCAGTTCCTCTCTTTCTCTGGGGGTTCAGTTCCTCTCTCCCTGGGGTTCAGTTCCTCTCTCTCTGAGGGTTCAGTTCCTCTCTCTCTGGTGTTCAGTTCCTCTCTCTCTGGGGTTCAGTTAGTCTCTCTCTGGGGGTTCAGTTCCTCTCTCTCTGGGGTTCAGTTCCTCTCTCTCTGGGGTTCAGTTCCTCTCTCTCTGGGGTTCAGTTCCTCTCTCTCTGGGGTTCAGTCTCTCTCTTCCTGTGGGTTCAGTTCCTCTCTCTCTCTGAGGTTCAGTTCCTCTCTCTCTGGGGTTCAAATAATCTCTCTCTGGGGGTTCAGTTCCTCTCTCTCTGGGAGTTCAGTTCCTCTCTCTGGGGCTCAGTTCCGCTCTCTCTGGGGCTCAGTTCCTCTCCCTCTGGTGCTCAGTTCCTCTCCCTCTGGTGCTCAGTTCCGCTCTCTCTGGTGCTCAATTCCGCTCTCTCTGGGGTTCAGCTCCACTCTCTCTGGCGTTCAGTTCCGCTCTCTCTCTCTGCGGGTTCAGATCCTCTCTCTCTCTCTCTGGGGTTCAGTTCCACTCTCTCTGGGGTTCAGTTCCTCTCTCTCTGGGGCTCAGTTCCTCTCTCTCTGGGGCTCAATTCCACTCCCTCTGGGGTTCAGTTCCTCTCTCTCTGGGCGTTCAGTTCCTCTCTCTCTGGGCGTTCAGTTCCTCTCTCTCTGGGCGTTCAGTTCCTCTCTCTCTGGGCGTTCAGTTCCTCTCTCTCTGGGCGTTCAGTTCCTCTCTCTCTGGGCGTTCAGTTCCTCTCTCTCTGGGCGTTCAGTTCCTCTCTCTCTGGGCGTTCAGTTCCTCTCTCTCTGGGCATTCAGTTCCTCTCTCTCTGGGTGTTCAGTTCCTCTCTCTCTCTCTGGGCGTTCAGTTCCTCTCTCTCTGGGCGTTCAGTTCCTCTCTCTCTCTGGGCGTTCAGTTCCTCTCTCTCTGGGGTTCAGTTCCTCTCTCTCGGAGGTTCAGTTCATCTCTCTCTCTGGGGGTTCACTTCCTTTCTCTGGGGGTTCAGTTCCTCTCTCTCTCTGAGGGTTCAGTTCCTCTCTCCCTGGGGTTCAGTTCCTCTCTCCCTGGTGGTTCAATTCCTCTCTCTCTGATGATTCAGTTCCTCTCTCACTTCCTCTGGGGCTTCATTTCCTTTCTCTCTCTCTGCTGTTCAGTCCCTCACTCTCTGGGGTTCAGTTCCTCTCTCTCTGGGGTTCAGTTCCTCTCTCTCTGGGGTTCAGTTCCTCTCCCTCTGATGATTCAATTCCTCTCTCTCTGGGGGTTCAATTCCTCTCACTCTGGGGTTTCAGTTTTTCTCTCTCTGTTGTTCAGTTCCTTTCTCTCTCTTGTGATTCAGTTCCTCTCTCTTTCTGGGATTCAGCTCCTCTCTCTTTGGGGGTTTCAGTTCCTATCTCTTTGGGGTTCACTTCCACTCTCTCTGCATTTTAGATCCTCTCTTTCTCTGGGAGTTCAGTTCCGAACCCCAACCCTAACCATGGGGGGGGGGTTCAGTTCCTCTCTCTCTTGGGTTCAGCTCCTCTCTCTTTGGGTTCAGTTCCTCTCTCACTCTGGTGGTTCAGTTCCTCTCTCTGGTGGTTCAGTTCCTCTGTCACTCTGGTGGTTCAGTTCCTCTCTCTCTGGGGGTTCAGTTAGTCTCTCTCTTGGGGTTCAGTTCCTCTCTCTCTCTGGGGGTTCAGTTCCTCTCTCTCTCTGGGGGTTCAGTTCCTCTCTCTCTCTGGGGTTTGAATTCCTCTCTCTCTCTGGTGGTTCAGTTCCTCTCTCTCTCTGGTGGTTCAGTTCCTCTCTCTCTGGTGGTTCAGTTCCTCTCTCTCTGGTGGTTCAGTTCCTCTCTCACTCTGGTGGTTCAGTTCCTCTCTCTCTGGGGGTTCAGTTAGTCTCTCTCTTGGGGTTCAGTTCCTCTCTCTCTCTGGGGGTTCAGTTCCTCTCTCTCTCTGGGGGTTCAGTTCCTCTCTCTCTCTGGGGTTTGAATTCCTCTCTCTCTCTGGGGGTTCAGTTCCTCTCTCTCTCTGGTGGTTCAGTTCCTCTCTCTCTCTGGGGGTTCAGTTACTCTCTCTCCCTGGGGGTTCAGTTCCTCTCTCTCTCTGGGGGTTCAGTTCCTCTCTCTCTCTGGGGGTTCAGTTCCTCTCTCTCTCTCTGGTGGTTCAGTTCCTCTCTCTCTCTGGTGGTTCAGTTCCTCTCTCTCTCTGGGGGTTCAGTTACTCTCTCTCCCTGGGTGTTCAGTTCCTCTCTCTCTCTGGGGTTCAGTTCCTCTCTCCCTGGGGTTCAGTTCCTCTCTCTCTGAGGGTTCAGTTCCTCTCTCTCTGGGGTTCAGTTCCTCTCTCTCTGGGGTTCAGTTAGTCTCTCTCTGGGGGTTCAGTTCCTCTCTCTCTGGGGTTCAGTTCCTCTCTCTCTGGGCGTTCAGTTCCTCTCTCTCTGGGCGTTCAGTTCCTCTCTCTCTCTGGGCGTTCAGTTCCTCTCTCTCTGGGGTTCAGTTCCTCTCTCTCGGAGGTTCAGTTCCTCTCTCTCTCTCTCTGGTGGTTCAGTTCCTCTCTCTCTCTGGGGTTCAGTTCATCTCTCTCTCTGGGGGTTCACTTCCTTTCTCTCTGGGTGTTCAGTACCTCTCTCTCTGGGGTTCAGTTAGTCTCTCTCTCGGGTTCAGTTCCTCCCTTTATCCGGGGGTTCAGTTCCTCTCTTTCTCTGGGGGTTCAGTTCCTCTCTCTCTCTTGGGTACAGTTCCTCTCTCTCTCTGGGTGTTCAGTTCCTCTCTCTCTGGGGTTCAGTTCCTCTCTCTCTCTGGGGGTTCAGTTCCTCTCTCTCTCTTGTGGTTCAGTTCCTCTCTCTCTCTGGTGGTTCAGTTCCTCTCTCTCTCTGGGGGTTCAGTTCCTCTCTCTCTGGGGTTCAGTTCCTCTCTTTCTCTGGGGGTTCAGTTCCTCTCTTTCTCTGGGGGTCCAGTTCCTCTCTCTCTCTCTTGGGTACAGTTCCTCTCTCTCTCTGGGGGTTCAGTTCCTCTCTCTCTGGGGTTCAGTTCCTCTTTCTGGGGGTTCAATTCCTCTCTCTCTCTGGGCGTTCAGTTCCTCTCTCTCTCTGGGCGTTCAGTTCCTCTCTCTCTGGGGTTCAGTTCCTCTCTCTCGGAGGTTCAGTTCATCTCTCTCTCTGGGGGTTCACTTCCTTTCTCTGGGGGTTCAGTTCCTCTCTCTCTCTGAGGGTTCAGTTCCTCTCTCCCTGGGGTTCAGTTCCTCTCTCCCTGGTGGTTCAATTCCTCTCTCTCTGATGATTCAGTTCCTCTCTCACTTCCTCTGGGGCTTCATTTCCTTTCTCTCTCTCTGCTGTTCAGTCCCTCACTCTCTGGGGTTCAGTTCCTCTCTCTCTGGGGTTCAGTTCCTCTCTCTCTGGGGTTCAGTTCCTCTCTCTCTGATGATTCAATTCCTCTCTCTCTGGGGGTTCAATTCCTCTCACTCTGGGGTTTCAGTTTTTCTCTCTCTGTTGTTCAGTTCCTTTCTCTCTCTTGTGATTCAGTTCCTCTCTCTTTCTGGGATTCAGCTCCTCTCTCTTTGGGGGTTTCAGTTCCTATCTCTTTGGGGTTCACTTCCACTCTCTCTGCATTTTAGATCCTCTCTTTCTCTGGGAGTTCAGTTCCGAACCCCAACCCTAACCATGGGGGGGGGGGGGGTTCAGTTCCTCTCTCTCTTGGGTTCAGCTCCTCTCTCTTTGGGTTCAGTTCCTCTCTCACTCTGGTGGTTCAGTTCCTCTCTCTGTTGGTTCAGTTCCTCTCTCACTCTGGTGGTTCAGTTCCTCTCTCTCTGGGGGTTCAGTTAGTCTCTCTCTTGGGGTTCAGTTCCTCTCTCTCTCTGGGGGTTCAGTTCCTCTCTCTCTCTGGGGTTTGAATTCCTCTCTCTCTCTGGTGGTTCAGTTCCTCTCTCTCTCTGGTGGTTCAGTTCCTCTCTCTCTGGTGGTTCAGTTCCTCTCTCTCTGGTGGTTCAGTTCCTCTCTCACTCTGGTGGTTCAGTTCCTCTCTCTCTGGGGGTTCAGTTAGTCTCTCTCTTGGGGTTCAGTTCCTCTCTCTCTCTGGGGGTTCAGTTCCTCTCTCTCTCTGGGGGTTCAGTTCCTCTCTCTCTCTCTGGGGTTTGAATTCCTCTCTCTCTCTGGGGGTTCAGTTCCTCTCTCTCTCTGGTGGTTCAGTTCCTCTCTCTCTCTGGGGGTTCAGTTACTCTCTCTCCCTGGGGGTTCAGTTCCTCTCTCTCTCTGGGGGTTCAGTTCCTCTCTCTCTCTGGGGGTTCAGTTCCTCTCTCTCTCTCTGGTGGTTCAGTTCCTCTCTCTCTCTGGTGGTTCAGTTCCTCTCTCTCTGTGGGGGTTCAGTTACTCTCTCTCCCTGGGTGTTCAGTTCCTCTCTCTCTCTGGGGTTCAGTTCCTCTCTCCCTGGGGTTCAGTTCCTCTCTCTCTGAGGGTTCAGTTCCTCTCTCTCTGGGGTTCAGTTCCTCTCTCTCTGGGGTTCAGTTAGTCTCTCTCTGGGGGTTCAGTTCCTCTCTCTCTGGGGTTCAGTTCCTCTCTCTCTGGGCGTTCAGTTCCTCTCTCTCTGGGCGTTCAGTTCCTCTCTCTCTCTGGGCGTTCAGTTCCTCTCTCTCTGGGGTTCAGTTCCTCTCTCTCGGAGGTTCAGTTCCTCTCTCTCTCTCTGGTGGTTCAGTTCCTCTCTCTCTCTGGGGTTCAGTTCATCTCTCTCTCTGGGGGTTCACTTCCTTTCTCTCTGGGTGTTCAGTACCTCTCTCTCTGGGGTTCAGTTAGTCTCTCTCTCGGGTTCAGTTCCTCCCTTTATCCGGGGGTTCAGTTCCTCTCTTTCTCTGGGGGTTCAGTTCCTCTCTCTCTCTTGGGTACAGTTCCTCTCTCTCTCTGGGTGTTCAGTTCCTCTCTCTCTGGGGTTCAGTTCCTCTCTCTCTCTGGGGGTTCAGATCCTCTCTCTCTCTTGTGGTTCAGTTCCTCTCTCTCTCTGGTGGTTCAGTTCCTCTCTCTCTCTGGGGGTTCAGTTCCTCTCTCTCTGGGGTTCAGTTCCTCTCTTTCTCTGGGGGTCCAGTTCCTCTCTCTCTCTCTTGGGTACAGTTCCTCTCTCTCTCTGGGGGTTCAGTTCCTCTCTCTCTGGGGTTCAGTTCCTCTTTCTGGGGGTTCAATTCCTCTCTCTTTCTGGGGGTTCAGTTCCTCTCTCTTTCTGGGGGTTCAGTTCCTCTCTCTCCAGGGTTCAGTTCCTCTCACTCTTGGGGTTCAGTTCCTCTCACTGCGGTTCAGTTCCTCTCACTCTGGTGGTTCAGTTCCTCTCGCTGGGGTTCAGTTCCTCTCTCACTTCCTCTGGGGCTTCATTTCCTTTCTCTCTCTCTGCTGTTCGGTCCCTCGCTCTCTGGGGTTCAGTTCCTCTCTCTCTGGGGTTCATTTCCTCTCTCTGGTGTTCAGTTCCTCTCTCTCTGATGATTCAGTTCCTCTCTCTCTGGGGGTTCAATTCCTCTCACTCTGGGGTTTCAGTTTTTCTCTCTCTGTTGTTCAGTTCCTCTCTCTCTCTTGTGATTCAGTTCCTCTCTCTTTCTGGGATTCAGTTCCTCTCTCTTTGGGGGTTTCAGTTCCTATCTCTTTGGTGTTCACTTCCACTCTCTCTGCATTATAGATCCTCTCTTTCTCTGGGAGTTCAGTTCCGAACCCCAACCCTAACCATGGGGGGGGGGGGTTCAGTTCCTCTCGCTCTGGCGGTTCAGTTCCTCTCTCTCTGGCGGTTTAGTTCCTCTCTCTCTCTGTTGATTCAGTTCCTCTCTCTCACTGGGGTTCAGTTTCTCCATCTCTCTCTGGGGTTTCAGTTCCACTCTCTGGGCTTCAGTTCCTCTCTGTCTCTGGGGGCTCAGCTCCTCTCTCTCTCTGGGGGCTCAGCTCCTCTCTCTCTGGGGGCTCAGTTCCTCTCTCTCTGGGGTTCAGTTCCTCTCTCCCTGGGGTTCAGTTCCTCTCTCTCTGGGGTTCAGTTCCTCTCTCTGTGCGGGTTCAGTACCTCTCTCTCTTGGCTTCAGCTCCTCTCTCTTTGGGTTCAGTTCCTCCCTCTCTGGTGGTTCAGTTCCTCTCTCACTCTGGTGGTTCAGTTCCTCTCTCTCTCTTGGGGTTCAGTTCCTCTCTCTCTCTGGGGGTTCAGTTCCTCTCTCTCTCTCTGGGGGTTCAGTTCCTCTGCTCTCTGGGGGTTCAGTTCCTCTCTCTCTCTGGGGGTACAGTTCCTCTCTCTCTGGGGTTTGAATTCCTCTCTCTCTCTGGTGGTTCAGTTCCTCTCTCTCTCTGGTGGTTCAGTTCCTCTCTCTCTCTGGTGGTTCAGTTCCTCTCTCTCTCTGGGGGTTCAGTTACTCTCTCTCCCTGGGGTTTCAGTTCCTCTCTCTCTCTGGGGGTTCAGTTCCTCTCTCTCTCTGGGGGTTCAGTTCCTCTCTCTCTCTCTGGTGGTTCAGTTCCTCTCTCTCTCTGGTGGTTCAGTTCCTCTCTCTCTCTGGGGGTTCAGTTCCTCTCTCTCTCTGGGGTTCAGTTCCTCTCTCCCTGGGGTTCAGTTCCTCTCTCTCTGAGGGTTCAGTTCCTCTCTCTCTCTGGGGTTCAGTTCCTCTCTCCCTGGTGTTCAGTTCCTCTCTCTCCCTGGGGGTTCAATTCCTCTCTCTCTCTGGGGTTCAGTTCCTCTCTCCCTGGGGGTTCAGTTCCTCTCTCTCTCTGGGGTTCAGTTCCTCTCTCACTCTGGTGGTTCAGTTCCTCTCTCTCTGAGGGTTCAGTTCCTCTCTCTCTGGGGTTCAGTTCCTCTCTCTTTGGGGTTCAGTTAGTCTCTCTCTGGGGGTTCAGTTCCTCTCTCTCTGGGGTTCAGTTCCTCTCTCTCTGGGGTTCAGTTCCTCTCTCTCTGGGGTTCAGTTCCTCTCTCTCTGGGGTTCAGTTCCTCTCTCTGGGGTTCAGTCTCTCTCTTCCTGGGGGTTCAGTTCCTCTCTCTACCTGGGGGTTCAGTTAGTGTCTCTCTGGGGTTCAGTTCCTCTCTCTCTAGGGTTCAGTTCCTCTCTCTGGGGTTCAGTCTCTCTCTTCCTGGGGGTTCAGTTCCTCTCTCTCTCTGGGGTTCAGTTCCTCTCTCTCTGGGGTTCAGTTAGTCTCTCTCTGGGGGTTCAGTTCCTCTCTCTCTGGGGTTCAGTTCCTCTCTCTCTCTCTGGGGTTCAGTTGCACTCTCTCTGGGGTTCAGTTCCTCTCTCTCTGGGGTTCAGTTCCTCTCTCCCTGGGGTTCAGTTCCTCTCTCTCTCTGGTGGTTCAGTTCCTCTCTCTCTCTGGGGGTTCAGTTACTCTCTCTCCCTGGGGGTTCAGTTCCTCTCTCTCTCTGGGGTTCAGTTCCTCTCTCCCTGGGGTTCAGTTGCTCTCTCTCTGAGGGTTCAGTTCCTCTCTCTCTGGGGTTCAGTTCCTCTCTCTCTGCGGTTCAGTTAGTCTCTCTCTGGGGGTTCAGTTCCTCTCTCTCTGGGGTTCAGTTCCTCTCTCTCTGGGGTTCAGTTCCTCTCTCTCTGGGGTTCAGTTCCTCTCTCTGGGGTTCAGTCTCTCTCTTCCTGGGGGTTCAGTTCCTCTCTCTCTCTGGGGTTCAGTTCCTCTCTCTCTGGGGTTCAGTTAGTCTCTCTCTGGGGGTTCAGTTCCTCTCTCTCTGGGGCTCAGTTCCGCTCTCTCTGGGGCTCAGTTCCTCTCCCTCTGGTGCTCAGTTCCTCTCTCTCAGGTGCTCAATTCCGCTCTCTCTGGTGCTCAATTCCGCTCTCTCTGGGGTTCAGCTCCACTCTCTCTGGCGTTCAGTTCCGCTCTCTCTCTCTGGGGGTTCAGATCCTCTCTCTCTCTCTGGGGTTCAGTTCCACTCTCTCTGGGGTTCAGTTCCTCTCTCTCTGGGGCTCAGTTCCTCTCTCTCTGGGGCTCAGTTCCTCTCTCTCTGGGGCTCAATTCCACTCCCTCTGGGGTTCAGTTCCTCTCTCTCTGGGCGTTCAGTTCCTCTCTCTCTGGGCGTTCAGTTCCTCTCTCTCTGGGCGTTCAGTTCCTCTCTCTCTGGGCGTTCAGTTCCTCTCTCTCTGGGCGTTCAGTTCCTCTCTCTCTGGGCGTTCAGATCCTCTCTCTCTGGGCGTTCAGTTCCTCTCTCTCTGGGCGTTAAGTTCCTCTCTCTCTGGGCGTTCAGTTCCTCTCTCTCTGGGCGTTCAGTTCCTCTCTCTCTGGGCGTTCAGTTCCTCTCTCTCTGGGCGTTCAGTTCCTCTCTCTCTGGGCGTTCAGTTCCTCTCTCTCTCTCTGGGCGTTCAGTTCCTCTCTCTCTCTCTGGGCGTTCAGTTCCTCTCTCTCTCTGGGCGTTCAGTTCCTCTCTCTCTGGGGTTCAGTTCCTCTCTCTCGGATGTTCAGTTCCTCTCTCTCTCTGGTGGTTCAGTTCCTCTCTCTCTCTGGGGTTCAGTTCATCTCTCTCTCTGGGGGTTCACTTCCTTTCTCTCTGGGTGTTCAGTACCTCTCTCTCTGGGGTTCAGTTAGTCTCTCTCTCGGGTTCAGTTCCTCCCTTTATCCGGGGGTTCAGTTCCTCTCTTTCTCTGGGGGTTCAGTTCCTCTCTCTCTCTGGGGGTTCAGTTCCTCTCTCTCTCTGGTGGTTCAGTTCCTCTCTCTCTCTGGGGTTCAGTTCCTCTCTCTCTCTGGGGGTACAGTTCCTCTCTCTCTCTGGGGGTTCAGTTCCTCTCTCTCTCTGGGGGTTCAGTTCCTCTCTCTCTTGTGGTTCAGTTCCTCTCTCTCTGGGGTTCAGTTCCTCTCTTTCTCTGGGGGTTCAGTTCCTCTCTCTCTCTTGGGTACAGTTCCTCTCTCTCTCTGGGGGTTCAGTTCCTCTCTCTCTGGGGTTCAGTTCCTCTTTCTGTGGGTTCAATTCCTCTCTCTTTCTGGGGGTTCAGTTCCTCTCTCTTTCTGGGGGTTCAGTTCCTCTCTCTCCAGGGTTCAGTTCCTCTCACTCTTGGCGTTCAGTTCCTCTCACTGCGGTTCAGTTCCTCTCTCTCTGGTGGTTCAGTTCCTCTCGCTGGGGTTCAGTTCCTCTCTCACTTCCTCTGGGGCTTCATTTCCTTTCTCTCTCTCTGCTGTTCAGTCCCTCACTCTCTGGGGTTCAGTTCCTCTCTCTCTGGGGTTCAGTTCCTCTCTCTCTGATGATTCAGTTCCTCTCACTCTGGGGTTTCAGTTTTTCTCTCTCTGTTGTTCAGTTCCTCTCTCTCTCTTGTGATTCAGTTCCTCTCTCTTTCTGGGATTCAGTTCCTCTCTCTTTGTGGGTTTCAGTTCCTATCTCTTTGGGGTTCACTTCCACTCTCTCTGCATTTTAGATCCTCTCTTTCTCTGGGAGTTCAGTTCCGAACCCCAACCCTAACCATGGGGGGGGGGGGGTTCAGTTCCTCTCGCTCTGGCGGTTCAGTTCCTCTCTCTCTGGCGGTTTAGTTCCTCTCTCTCTCTGTTGATTCAGTTCCTCTCTCTCACTGGGGTTCAGTTTCTCCATCTCTCTCTGGGGTTTCAGTTCCACTCTCTGGGCTTCAGTTCCTCTCTCTCTGGGGGTTCAGTTCCTCTCTCTCTCTGGGGGCTCAGCTCCTCTCTCTCTGGGGTTCAGTTCCTCTCTCTCTTGGGTTCAGCTCCTCTCTCTTTGGGTTCAGTTCCTCCCTCTCTGGGGTTCAGTTCCTCTCTCACTCTGGTGGTTCAGTTCCTCTCTCTCTCTTGGGGTTCAGTTCCTCTCTCTCTGGGGGTTCAGTTCCTCTCTCTCTCTGGTGGTTCAGTTCCTCTCTCTCTCTGGGGGTTCAGTTACTCTCTCTCCCTGGGGGTTCAGTTCCTCTCTCTCTCTGGGGGTTCAGTTCCTCTCTCTCTCTGGGGGTTCAGTTCCTCTCTCTCTCTCTGGTGGTTCAGTTCCTCTCTCTCTCTGGGGGTTCAGTTCCTCTCTCTCTCTCTGGGGTTCAGTTCCTCTCTCCCTGGGGTTCAGTTCCTCTCTCTCTGAGGGTTCAGTTCCTCTCTCTCTGGGGTTCAGTTCCTCTCTCTCTGGGGTTCAGTTAGTCTCTCTCTGGGGGTTCAGTTCCTCTCTCTCTGGGGTTCAGTTCCTCTCTCTCTGGGGTTCAGTTCCTCTCTCTCTGGGGTTCAGTTCCTCTCTCTCTGGGGTTCAGTTCCTCTCTCTGGGGTTCAGTCTCTCTCTTCCTGGGGGTTCAGTTCCTCTCTCTCTCTGGGGTTCAGTTCCTCTCTCTCTGGGGTTCAGTTAGTCTCTCTCTGGGGGTTCAGTTTCTCTCTCTCTGGGAGTTCAGTTCCTCTCTCTCTGGGGCTCAGTTCCGCTCTCTCTGGGGCTCAGTTCCTCTCCCTCTGGTGCTCAGTTCCTCTCTCTCTGGTGCTCAATTCCACTCTCTCTGGGGTTCAGCTCCACTCTCTCTGGCGTTCAGTTCCGCTCTCTCTCTCTGGGGGTTCAGATCCTCTCTCTCTCTCTGGGGTTCAGTTCCACTCTCTCTGGGGTTCAGTTCCTCTCTCTCTGGGGCTCAGTTCCTCTCTCTCTGGGGCTCAATTCCACTCCCTCTGGGGTTCAGTTCCTCTCTCTCTGGGCGTTCAGTTCCTCTCTCTCTGGGCGTTCAGTTCCTCTCTCTCTGGGCGTTCAGTTCCTCTCTCTCTGGGCGTTCAGTTCCTCTCTCTCTGGGCGTTCAGTTCCTCTCTCTCTGGGCGTTCAGTTCCTCTCTCTCTGGGCGTTCAGTTCCTCTCTCTCTGGGCGTTCAGTTCCTCTCTCTCTGGGCGTTCAGTTCCTCTCTCTCTGGGCGTTCAGTTCCTCTCTCTCTGGGCGTTCATTTCCTCTCTCTCTCTCTGGGCGTTCAGTTCCTCTCTCTCTGGGCGTTCAGTTCCTCTCTCTCTCTGGGCGTTCAGTTCCTCTCTCTCTGGGGTTCAGTTCCTCTCTCTCGGAGGTTCAGTTCCTCTCTCTCTCTGGTGGTTCAGTTCCTCTCTCTCTCTCTGGTGGTTCAGTTCCTCTCTCTCTCTGGGGTTCAGTTCATCTCTCTCTCTGGGGGTTCACTTCCTTTCTCTCTGGGTGTTCAGTACCTCTCTCTCTGGGGTTCAGTTAGTTTCTCTCTCGGGTTCAGTTCCTCCCTTTATCCGGGGGTTCAGTTCCTCTCTTTCTCTGGGGGTTCAGTTCCTCTCTCTCTCTTGGGTACAGTTCCTCTCTCTCTCTGGGGGTTCAGTTCCTCTCTCTCTGGGGTTCAGTTTCTCTTTCTGGGGGTTCAATTCCTCTCTCTTTCTGGGGGTTCAGTTTCTCTCTCTTTCTGGGGGTTCAGTTCCTCTCTCTCCAGGGTTCACTTCCTCTCAATCTTGGGGTTCAGTTCCTCTCACTGCGGTTCAGTTCCTCTCTCTCTGGTGGTTCAGTTCCTCTCGCTGGGGTTCAGTTCCTCTCTCACTTCCTCTGGGGCTTCATTTCCTTTCTCTCTCTCTGCTGTTCAGTCCCTCACTCTCTGGGGTTCAGTTCCTCTCTCTCTCTGGTGGTTCAGTTCCTCTCCATCCTAGGGTCTTGAGGGAAGTGGCAGTAGGGATTGTGGATGCTTTGGTGATAGGTTTAAACTAATGTGGCAGGGGGATGGGAACCGATGGAGGAAGTCAGTGGGAAATAAAGTGGTGACAGAAACAAAAGGCAGTAAGGGAGAGTGTACAGAACATGACCGGACAGATGGTCTGAGAAAGCAGGGCAAAGACCAAGGGAAGTCTAGGTTAAACTGCATTTATTTCAATGCAAGAAGTCTGATGGGCAAGGCAGATGAACTCAGGGCATGGATGGGTACATGGGACTGGGATGTTATAGCTATTACTGAAACATGGCTAAGGGAGGGGCAGGACTGGCAGCTCAATGTTCCAGGGTACAGATGCTATAGGAAAGATAGAGCAGGAGGTAAGAGAGGAGGGGGAGTTGCGTTCTTGATTAGGGAGAACATCACGGCAGTAGTGAGAGGGGATATATCCGAGGGTTCGCCCACTGAGTCTATATGGGTAGAACTGAAAAATAAGAAGGGAGAGATCACTTTGATAGGATTGTACTACAGACCCCCAAATAGTCAACGGGAAATTGAGGAGCAAATATGTAAGGAGATTACAGACAGCTGCAAGAAAAATAGGGTGGTAATAGTAGGGGACTTTAACTTTCCCAACATTGACTGGGACAGCCATAGCATTAGGGGCTTGGATGGAGAGAAATTTGTTGAGTGTATTCAGGAGGAATTTCTCATTCAGTATGTGGATGGCCCGACTAGAGAGGGGGCAAAACTTGACCTCCTCTTGGGAAATAAGGAAGGGCAGGTGACAGAAGTGTTAGTGAGGGATCACTTTGGGACCAGTGATCATAATTCCATTAGTTTTAAGATAGCTATGGAGAAGGATAGGTCTGGCCCAAAAGTTAAAATTCTAAATTGGGGAAAGGCCAATTTTGATGGTATTAGACAGGAACTTTCAGAAGTTGATTGGGAGAGTCTGTTGGCAGGCAAAGGGACGTCTGGTAAGTGGGAGGCTTTCAAAAGTGTGTTAACCAGGGTTCAGGGTAAGCACATTCCTTATAAAGTGAAGGGCAAGGCTGGTAGAAGTAGGGAACCTTGGATGACTCGGGAGATTGAGGCACTAGTCAAAAAGAAGAAGGAGGCATATGACATGCATAGGCAGCTGGGATCAAGTGGATCCCTTGAAGAGTATAGAGATTGCCAGAGTAGAGTTAAGAGAGAAATCAGGAGGGCAAAAAGGGGATATGAGATTGCTTTGGCAGATCAGGCAAAGGTGAATCCAAAGAGCTTCTACAAATACATAAAGGGCAAAAGGGTAACTAGGGAGAGAGTAGGGCCTCTTAAGGATCAACAAGGTCATCTATGTGCGGAACCACAAGAGATGGGTGAGATCCTGAATGAATATTTCACATCGGTATTTACGGTTGAGAAAGGCATGGATGTTAGGGAACTTGGGGAAATAAATAGTGATGTCTTGAGGAGTGTACATATTACAGAGAGGGAGGTGCTGGAAGTCTTAACGCGCATCAAGGTGGATAAATCTCCGGGACCTGATGAAATGTATCCCAGGACGTTATGGGAGGTTAGGGAGGAAATTGCGGGTCCCCTAGCAGAGATATTTGAATCATCCACCGCTACAGGTGAGGTGCCTGAAGATTGGAGGGTAGCAAATGTTGTGCCTTTGTTTAAGAAGGGCGGCAAGGAAAAGCCTGGGAATTACAGACCAGTGAGCCTGACATCTGTAGTGGGTAAGTTGTTAGAGGGTATTCTGAGGGACAGGATCTACAGGCATTTGGAGAGGCAGGGACTAATTAGGAACAGTCAGCATGGTTTTGTGAGAGGAAAATCATGTCTCACGAATTTGATTGAGTTTTTTGAAGGGGTAACCAAGAAGATAGATGAGGGCTGTGCAGTAGATGTGGTCTACATGGACTTCAGCAAAGCATTTGACAAGGTACCGCATGGTAGGTTGTTACATAAGGTTAAATCTCATGGGATCCAAGGTGAGGTAGCCAATTGGATACAACATTGGCTTGACGACAGAAGACAGAGGGTGGTTGTGGAGGGTTGTTTTTCAAACTGGATGCCTGTGTCCAGCGGTGTGCCTCAGGGATCGGTGCTGGGTCCGCTGTTATTTGTTATTTATATTAATGATTTGGATGAGAATTTAGGAGGCATGGTTAGTAAGTTTGCAGATGACACCAAGATTGGTGGCATTGTGGACAGTGAAGAAGGTTATCTAGGATTGCAACGGGATCTTGATAAATTGGGCCAGTGGGCCGATGAATGGCAGATGGAGTTTAATTTAGATAAATGTGAGGTGATGCATTTTGGTAGATCGAATCGGGCCAGGACATACTCCGTTAATGGTAGGGCGTTGGGGAGAGTTATAGAACAAAGAGATCTGGGAGTACAGATTCATAGCTCCTTGAAAGTGGAGTCACAGGTGGATAGGGTAGTGAAGAAGGCATTCAGCATGCTTGGTTTCATTGGTCAGAACATTGAATGCAGGAGTTGGGATGTCTTGTTGAAGTTGTACAGGGCATTGGTGAGGCCACACTTGGAGTACTGTGTACAGTTCTGGTCACCCTATTACAGAAAGGATATTATTAAACTAGAAAGAGTGCAGAAAAGATTTACTAGGATGCTACCAGGACTTGATGGTTTGACTTACAGGGAGAGGTTAGACAGACTGGGACTTTTTTCCCTGGAGAGCAGGAGGTTAAGGGGTGATCTTATCGAAGTCTATAAAATAATGAGGGGCATAGATAAGGTCGATAGTCAAAATCTTTTCCCAAAGGTAGGGGAGTCTATAACGAGGGGGCATAGATTTAAGGTGAGAGGGGAGAGATACAAAAGGGTCCAGAGGGGCAATTTTTTCACTCAAAGGGTGGTGAGTGTCTGGAACGAGCTGCCAGAGGCAGTAGTAGAGGCGGGTACAATTTTGTCTTTTAAAAAGCATTTGGACAGTTACATGGGTAAGATGGGTATCGAGGGATATGGGCCAAGTGCAGGCAATTGGGACTAGCTTAGTGGTATAAACTGGGCGACATGGACATGTTGGGCCGAAGGGCCTGTTTCCATGTTGTAACTTCTATGATTCTTCTATGATTCTATGATTCTATAGTTTTCCAAAATTCCCTGGACTCAGGAGAGGTCCCGGCAGATTGGAAAACTGCTAATGTAACACCGTTATTTAAAAAGGGTAGTAGGCAGAAGGCTGGAAATTATAGGCCAGTTAGCTTAACATCTGTGGTGGGTAAAATTTTGGAGTCTATTATTAAGGAGACAGTAACGGAACATTTAGATAAGCATAATTTAATAGGACAAAGTCAGCATGGCGCTGAGAACAGCTGAGAGGAGCCGAGCCGAGCGGAGGGAGCGTCCGATAAAAGGCGGGATTTCAGAGCGCTGAGAACAGCTGAGAGGAGCCGAGCCGAGCGGAGGGAGCGTCCGATAAAAGGCGGGATTTCAGAGCGCTGAGAACAGCTGAGAGGAGCCGAGCCGAGCGGAGGGAGCGTCGGATAAAAGGCGGGATTTCAGAGCGCTGAGAACAGCTGAGAGGAGCCGAGCCGAGCGGAGGGAGCGTCCGATAAAAGGCGGGATTTCAGAGCGCTGAGAACAGCTGAGAGGAGCCGAGCCGAGCGGAGGGAGCGTCCGATAAAAGGCGGGATTTCAGAGCGCTGAGAGGAGCCGAGCCGAGCGGAGGGAGCGTCCGATAAAAGGCGGGATTTCAGAGCGCTGAGAGGAGCCGAGCCGAGCTGCGACCGAGTTCGAAGTGACGTCAGGAATCAGATCGGGACGCGACACAGGGGAGGCACCTGATTGGTGAGTAGGTTCAGGTGAGTATTTCTCCTTATCGACAGTAACTGAAGTAAAAGGAAAGGGAAGGTCTGCAGGTCTTATAGGAAGTAGCGTTTATTTTTTAGTCAATCAAGGTCCCTCGTGTAGTTAACATTCTCTAAATTGAGAACAATTTAAAGGAGTAAACTCCTTAAAGTTAGTGGTAAGTAGTTTTTCTTTCCTTTTTTTTTCTCTTGACACTGTAGTTGTTCTTAAGCTAATTTAAGGGTTAAGTCATGGCAGGAGATCCCAGGGCCGTGTCATGTTCCTCTTGTGGGATGTGGGAATTCAGGGCTCCTTCCTGTATCCCTGATTCCTTCACCTGCGGGAAGTGTGTCCAGCTGCAGCTATTGTTTGACCGCTTGACGGCTCTGGAGCTGCGGATGGACTCACTTTGGAGCATCCGCGATGCTGAGAAAGTCGTGGATAGCACGTTCAGTGAGTTGGTCACACCGCAGATAAAAATTACTGAGGGAGATAGTGAATGGGTGACCAACAGACAGAGGAAGAGTAGGAAGGCAGTGCAGGGGTCCCCTGCGGTCATCTCCCTCCAAAACAGGTATACCGTTTTGGATACTGTTGGGGGAGATGGCTCACCAGGGGAAGGTGGCAGTGGCCAGGTTCATGGCACCGTGGCTGGCTCTGCTGCACAGGAGGGCAGGAAAAAGAGTGGCAGAGCTATAGTGATAGGGGACTCGATTGTAAGGGGAATAGACAGGCGTTTCTGCGGACGCAACCGAGACTCCAGGATGGTATGTTGCCTCCCTGGTGCAAGGGTCAAGGATGTCTCGGAGCGGCTGCAGGACATTCTGGAGGGGGAGGGTGAACAGCCAGTTGTCGTGGTGCATATAGGCACCAACGATATAGGTAAAAAACAGGATGAGGTCCTACAAGCTGAATTTAGGGAGTTAGGAGTTAAACTAAAGAGTAGGACCTCAAAGGTAGTAATCTCAGGATTGCTACCAGTGCCACGGGCTAGTCAGAGTAGGAATGACAGGATAGCTAAGATGAATACGTGGCTTGAGAGATGGTGCAAGAGGGAGGGATTCAAATTCCTGGGCCATTGGAACCGGTTCTGGGGGAGGTGGGACCAGTACAAATTGGACGGTCTGCATCTGGGCAGGACTGGAACCAATGTCCTAGGGGGAGTGTTTGCTAGTGCTGTTGGGGAGGGTTTAAACTAATGTGGCAGGGGGATGGGAACCGATGCAGGAAGTCAGTGGGAAATAAAGTGGTGACAGAAACAAAAGGCAGTAAGGGAGAGTGTACAGAACATGACCGGACAGATGGTCTGAGAAAGCAGGGCAAAGACCAAGGGAAGACTACATTAAATTGCATTTATTTCAATGCAAGAAGTCTGATGGGCAAGGCAGATGAACTCAGGGCATGGATGGGTACATGGGACTGGGATGTTATAGCTATTACTGAAACATGGCTAAGGGAGGGGCAGGACTGGCAGCTCAATGTTCCAGGGTACAGATGCTATAGGAAAGATAGAGCAGGAGGTAAGAGAGGAGGGGGAGTTGCGTTCTTGATTAGGGAGAACATCACGGCAGTAGTGAGAGGGGATATATCCGAGGGTTCGCCCACTGAGTCCATATGGGTAGAACTGAAAAATAAGAAGGGAGAGATCACTTTGATAGGATTGTACTACAGACCCCCAAATAGTCAACGGGAAATTGAGGAGCAAATATGTAAGGAGATTACAGACAGCTGCAAGAAAAATAGGGTGGTAATAGTAGGGGACTTTAACTTTCCCAACATTGACTGGGACAGCCATAGCATTAGGGGCTTGGATGGAGAGAAATTTGTTGAGTGTATTCAGGAGGAATTTCTCATTCAGTATGTGGATGGCCCGACTAGAGAGGGGGCAAAACTTGACCTCCTCTTGGGAAATAAGGAAGGGCAGGTGACAGAAGTGATAGTGAGGGATCACTTTGGGACCAGTGATCATAATTCCATTAGTTTTAAGATAGCTATGGAGAAGGATAGGTCTGGCCCAAAAGTTAAAATTCTAAATTGGGGAAAGGCCAATTTTGATGGTATTAGACAGGAACTTTCAGAAGTTGATTGGGAGAGTCTGTTGGCAGGCAAAGGGACGTCTGGTAAGTGGGAGGCTTTCAAAAGTGTGTTAACCAGGGTTCAGTGTAAGCACATTCCTTATAAAGTGAAGGGCAAGGCTGGTAGAAGTAGGGAACCTTGGATGACTCGGGAGATTGAGGCACTAGTCAAAAATAAGAAGGAGGCATATGACATGCATAGGCAGCTGGGATCAAGTGGATCCCTTAAAGTGTATAGAGATTGCCGGAGTAGAGTTAAGAGAGAAATCAGGAGGGCAAAAAGGGGATATGAGATTGCTTTGGCAGATCAGGCAAAGGTGAATCCAAAGAGCTTCTACAAATACATAAAGGGCAAAAGGGTAACAAGGGAGAGAGTAGGGCCTCTTAAGGATCAACAAGGTCATCTATGTGCGGAACCACAAGAGATGGGTGAGATCCTGAATGAATATTTCACATCGGTATTTACGGTTGAGAAAGGCATGGATGTTAGGGAACTTGGGGAAATAAATAGTGATGTCTTGAGGAGTGTACATATTACAGAGAGGGAGGTGCTGGAAGTCTTAACGCGCATCAAGGTAGATAAATCTCCGGGACCTGATGAAATGTATCCCAGGACGTTATGGGAGGTTAGGGAGGAAATTGCGGGTCCCCTAGCAGAGATATTTGAATCATCCACTGCTACAGGTGAGGTGCCTGAAGATTGGAGGGTAGCAAATGTTGTGCCTTTGTTTAAGAAGGGCGGCAGGGAAAAGCCTGGGAACTACAGACCAGTGAGCCTGACATCTGTAGTGGGTAAGTTGTTAGAGGGTATTCTGAGGGACAGAATCTACAGGCATTTGGAGAGGCAGGGACTAATTAGGAACAGTCAGCATGGTTTTGTGAGAGGAAAATCATGTCTCACGAATTTGATTGAGTTTTTTGAAGGGGTAACCAAGAAGATAGATGAGGGCTGTGCAGTAGACGTGGTCTACATGGACTTCAGCAAAGCATTTGACAAGGTACCGCATGGTAGGTTGTTACATAAGGTTAAATCTCATGGGATCCAAGGTGAGGTAGCCAATTGGATACAAAATTGGCTTGACGACAGAAGACAGAGGGTGGTTGTCGAGGGTTGTTTTTCAAACTGGATGCCTGTGTCCAGCGGTGTGCCTCAGGGATCGGTGCTGGGTCCGCTGTTATTTGTTATTTATATTAATGATTTGGATGAGAATTTAGGAGGCATGGTTAGTAAGTTTGCAGATGACACCAAGATTGGTGGCATTGTGGACAGTGAAGAAGGTTATCTAGGATTGCAACGGGATCTTGATAAATTGGGCCAGTGGGCCGATGAATGGCAGATGGAGTTTAATTTAGATAAATGTGAGGTGATGCATTTTGGTAGATCGAATCGGGCCAGGACCTACTCCGTTAATGGTAGGGCGTTGGGGAGAGTTATAGAACAAAGAGATCTAGGAGTACAGGTTCATAGCTCCTTGAAAGTGGAGTCACAGGTGGATAGGGTGGTGAAGAAGGCATTCAGCATGCTTGGTTTCATTGGTCAGAACATTGAATGCAGGAGTTGGGATGTCTTGTTGAAGTTGTACAGGGCATTGGTGAGGCCACACTTGGAGTACTGTGTACAGTTCTGGTCACCCTATTATAGAAAGGATATTATTAAACTAGAAAGAGTGCAGAAAAGATTTACTAGGATGCTACCGGGACTTGATGGTTTGACTTACAGGGAGAGGTTAGACAGACTGGGACTTTATTCCCTGGAGAGTAGGAGGTTAAGGGGTGATCTTATAGAAGTCTATAAAATAATGAGGGGCATAGATAAGGTCGATAGTCAAAATCTTTTCCCAAAGGTAGGGGAGTCTATAACGAGGGGGCACAGATTTAAGGTGAGAGGGGAGAGATACAAAAGGATCCAGAGGGGCAATTTTTTCACTCAAAGGGTGGTGAGTGTCTGGAACGAGCTGCCAGAGGCAGTAGTAGAGGCGGGTACAATTTTGTCTTTTAAAAAGCATTTGGACAGTTACATGGGGAAGATGGGTATCGAGGGATATGGGCCAAGTGCAGGCAATTGGGACTAGCTTAGTGGTATAAACTGGGCGACATGGACATGTTGGGCCGAAGGGCCTGTTTCCATGTTGTAACTTCTATGATTCTATGATTCTATGAAGGGGAAGTCATGTCTGACAAATTTGCTTGAGTTCTTCGAGGATATAACGTATAGGGTGGATAAAGGAGAACCAGTGGACATAGTGTATTTAGACTTCCAGAAGGCATTCGACAAGGTGCCACATAAAAGATTATTACTTAAGATAAAAAATCACGGGATTGGGGGTAATATTCTGGCATGGGTGGAGGATTGGTTATCGAACAGGAAGCAGAGAGTTGGGATAAATGGTTCATTTTTGGACTGGCAACCAGTAACCAGTGGTGTTCCACAGGGGTCGGTGCTGGGTCCCCAACTCTTTACAATCTATATTAACGATTTGGAGGAGGGGACCGAGTGCAACATATCAAAATTTGCAGATGATACAAAGATGGGAGGGAAAGTAGAGAGTGAGGAGGACATAAAAAACCTGCAAGGGGATATAGACAGGCTGGGTGAGTGGGCGGAGATTTGGCAGATGCAATATAATATTGGAAAATGTGAGGTTATGCACTTTGGCAGGAAAAATCAGAGAGCAAGTTATTTTCTTAATGGCGAGAGACTGGAAAGGACTGCAGTACAAAGGGATCTGGGGGTCCGAGTGCAAGAAAATCAAAAAGTTGGTATGCAGGTGCAGCAGGTGATCAAGAAAGCCAACGGAATGTTGGCTTTTATTGCTAGGGGGATAGAATATAAAAACAGGGAGGTATTGCTGCAGTTATATAAGGTATTGGTGAGACCGCACCTGGAATACTGCATACAGTTTTGGTCTCCATACTTAAGAAAAGACATACTTGCTCTCGAGGCAGTACAAAGAAGGTTCACTCGGTTAATCCCGGGGATGAGGGGGCGGACATATGAGGAGAGGTTGAGTAGATTGGGACTCTACTCATTGGAGTTCAGAAGAATGAGAGGCGATCTTATTGAAACATATAAGATTGTGAAGGGTCTTGATCGGGTGGATGCAGTAAGGATGTTCCCAAAGATGGGTGAAACTAGAACTAGGGGGCATAATCTTAGAATAAGGGGCTGCTCTTTCAAAACTGAGATGAGGAGAAACTTCTTCACTCAGAGGGTGGTAGGTCTGTGGAATTTGCTGCCCCAGGAAGCTGTGGAAGCTACATCATTAGATAAATTTAAAACAGAAATAGACAGTTTCCTAGAAGTAAAGGGAATTAGGGGTTATGGGGAGCGGGCAGGAAATTGGACATGAAGCTGAGTTCGGATCGGTCAATGCCCTGTGGGTGGCGGAGAGGGCCCAGGGGCTATGTGGCCGGATCCTGCTCCGACTTCTTGTGTTCTTTAGATTTGTGGTTGGGATCAGATCAGCCATGATCTTATTGAATGGCGGAGCAGGCTCGAGGGGCCGATTGGCCTACTCCTGCTCCAATTTCTTATGTTCTTATGTTCTCTCTGGGGTTCAGTTCCTCTCTCTGGTGTTCAGTTCCTCTCTCTCTGATGATTCAGTTCCTCTCTCTCTGGGGGTTCAATTCCTCTCACTCTGGGGTTTCAGTTTTTCTCTCTCTGTTGTTCAGTTCCTCTCTCTCTCTTGTGATTCAGTTCCTCTCTCTGGGATTCAGTTCCTCTCTCTTTGGGGGTTTCAGTTCCTATCTCTTTGGGGTTCACTTCCACTCTCTCTGCATTTTAGATCCTCTCTTTCTCTGGGAGTTCAGTTCCGAACCCCAACCCTAACCATGGGGGGGGGGGGGGGTTCAGTTCCTCTCTCTCTGGCGGTTTAGTTCCTCTCTCTCTCTGTTGATTCAGTTCCTCTCTCACTGGGGTTCAGTTTCTCCATCTCTCTCTGGGGTTTCAGTTCCTCTCTCTCTGGGCTTCAGTTCCTCTCTCTCTGGGGGTTCAGTTCCTCTCTCTCTGGGGGTTCAGTTCCTCTCTCTCTCTGGGGGATCAGCTCCTCTCTCTCTCTGGGGGCTCAGTTCCTCTCTCTGTGTGGGTTCAGTACCTCTCTCTCTTGGGTTCAGCTCCTCTCTCTTTGGGTTCAGTTCCTCCCTCTCTGGGGTTCAGTTCCTCTCTCACTCTGGTGGTTCAGTTCCTCTCTCTCTCTGGGGGTTCAGTTCCTCTCTCTCTCTGGGGGTTCAGTTCCCCTCTCTCTCTGGGGGTTCAGTTCCTCTCTCTCTCTGGGGGTTCAGTTCCTCTCTCTCTCTGGGGGTTCAGTTCCTCTCTCTCTCTGGGGGTTCAGTTCCTCTCTCTCTCTGGGATTTGAATTCCTCTCTCTCTCTGGTGGTTCAGTTCCTCTCTCTCTCTGGTGGTTCAGTTCCTCTCTCTCTCTGGTGGTTCAGTTCCTCTCTCTCTCTGGGGGTTCAGTTACTCTCTCTCTCTGGGGGTTCAGTTCCTCTCTCTCTCTGGGGGTTCAGTTACTCTCTCTCCCTGGGGGTTCAGTTCCTCTCTCTCTCTGGGGGTTCAGTTCCTCCCTCTCTCTCTGGTGGTTCAGTTCCTCTCTCTCTCTGGTGGTTCAGTTCCTCTCTCTCTCTGGGGGTTCAGTTACTCTCTCTCCCTGGGGGTTCAGTTCCTCTCCCTCTCTCGGGTTCAGTTCCTCTCTCCATGGGGTTCAGTTCCTCTCTCTCTGAGGGTTCAGTTCCTCTCTCTCTGGGCTTCAGTTCCTCTCTCTCTGGGGGTTCAGTTCCTCTCTCTCTCTTGGGTTCAGCTCCTCTCTCTTTGGGTTCAGTTCCTCCCTCTCTGGGGTTCAGTTCCTCTCTCTCTCTGGTGGTTCAGTTCCTCTCTCACTCTGGTGGTTCAGTTCCTCTCTCTCTCTTGGGGTTCAGTTCCTCTCTCTCTCTGGGGGTTCAGTTCCTCTCTCTCTGGGGGTTCAGTTCCTCTCTCTCTCTGGGGGTTCAGTTCCTCTTTCTCTCTGGGGTTTGAATTCCTCTCTCTCTCTGGTGGTTCAGTTCCTCTCTCTCTCTGGGGGTTCAGTTCCTCTCTCTCTCTGGGGTTTGAATTCCTCTCTCTCTCTGTTGATTCAGTTCCTCTCTCTCTCTGTTGATTCAGTTCCTCTCTCTCACTGGGGTTCAGTTTCTCCATCTCTCTCTGGGTTTTCAGTTCCACTCTCTGGGCTTCAGTTCCTCTCTCTCTGGGGGCTCAGCTCCTCTCTCTCTCTGGGGCTCAGTTCCTCTCTCTCTGGGGTTCAGTTCCTCTCTCTGTGCGGGTTCAGTACCTCTCTCTCTTGCGTTCAGCTCCTCTCTCTTTGGGTTCAGTACCTCTCTCTCTGGGGTTCAGTTCCTCTCTCTCTCTGGTGGTTCAGTTCCTCTCTCACTCTGGTGGTTCAGTTCCTCTCTCTCTCTTGGGGTTCAGTTCCTCTCTCTCTCTGGGGGTTCAGTTCCTCTCTCTCTCTGGGGGTTCAGTTCCTCTCTCTCTCTGGGGGTTCAGTTCCTCTCTCTCTCTGGTGGTTCAGTTCCTCTCTCTCTCTGGTGGTTCAGTTCCTCTCTCTCTCTGGGGGTTCAGTTCCTCTCTCTCTCTGGGGGTTCAGTTCCTCTCTCTCTCTCTGGTGGTTCAGTTCCTCTGTCTCTCTGGGGGTTCAGTTCCTCTCTCTCTCTCTCTGGTGGTTCAGTTCCTCTGTCTCTCTGGGGGTTCAGTTCCTCTCTCTCTCTGGGGGTTCAGTTCCTCTCTCTCTCTGGGGGTTCAGTTCCTCTCTCTCTCTGGGGGTTCAGTTCCTCTCTCTCTCTGGGGGTTCAGTTCCTCTCTCTCTCTCTGGGGGTTCAGTTCCTCTCTCTCTCTGGGGGTTCAGTTCCTCTCTCTCTCTGGGGGTTCAGTTCCTCTCTCTGGGGGTTCAGTTCCTCTCTCTCTGGTGGTTCAGTTCCTCTGTCTCTCTGGTGGTTCAGTTCCTCTCTCTCTGGTGGTTCAGTTCCTCTGTCTCTCTGGTGGTTCAGTTCCTCTCTCTCTCTGGGGGTTCAGTTACTCTCTCTCCCTGGGGGTTCAGTTCCTCTCTCTCTCTGGGGGTTCAGTTCCTCTCTCTCTCTGGGGGTTCAGTTCCTCTCTCTCTCTGGGGGTTCAGTTCCTCTCTCTCTCTCTGGTGGTTCAGTTCCTCTCTCTCTCTGGGGGTTCAGTTACTCTCTCTCCCTGGGGGTTCAGTTCCTCTCTCTCTCTGGGGTTCAGTTCCTCTCTCCCTGGGGTTCAGTTCCTCTCTCTCTGAGGGTTCAGTTCCTCTCTCTCTGGGGTTCAGTTCCTCTCTCTCTGGGGTTCAGTTAGTCTCTCTCTGGGGGTTCAGTACCTCTCTCTCTGGGGTTCAGTTCCTCTCTCTCTGGGGTTCAGTTCCTTTCTCTCTGCGGTTCAGTTCCTCTCTCTCTGGGGTTCAGTTCCTCTCTCTGGGGTTCAGTCCCTCTCTCCCTGGGGGTTCAGTTCCTCTCTCCCTGGGGGTTCAGTTCCTCTCTCTCTGGGGGTTCAGTTAGTCACTCTCTGGGGGTTCAGTTCCTCTCTCTCTCTGGGGGTTCAGTTCCTCTCTCTCTCTGGGGATTGAATTCCTCTCTCTCTCTGGTGGTTCAGTTCCTCTCTCTCTCTGTTGATTCAGTTCCTCTCTCTCACTGGGGTTCAGTTTCTCCATCTCTCTCTGGGGTTTCAGTTCCACTCTCTGGGCTTCAGTTCCTCTCTCTCTGGGGGCTCAGCTCCTCTCTCTCTCTGGGGCTCAGTTCCTCTCTCTCTGGGGTTCAGTTCCTCTCTCTGTGCGGGTTCAGTACCTCTCTCTCTTGGGTTCAGCTCCTCTCTCTTTGGGTTCAGTTCCTCTCTCTCTGGGGTTCAGTTCCTCTCTCTCTCTGGTGGTTCAGTTCCTCTCTCACTCTGGTGGTTCAGTTCCTCTCTCTCTCTTGGGGTTCAGTTCCTCTCTCTCTCTGGGGGTTCAGTTCCTCTCTCTCTCTGGGATTCAGTTCCTCTCTCTCTCTGGGGGTTCAGTTCCTCTCTCTCTCTGGTGGTTCAGTTCCTCTCTCTCTCTGGTGGTTCAGTTCCTCTCTCTCTCTGGGGGTTCAGTTCCTCTCTCTCTCTGGGGGTTCAGTTCCTCTCTCTCTCTCTCTGGTGATTCAGTTCCTCTGTCTCTCTGGGGGTTCAGTTCCTCTCTCTCTCTCTGGTGGTTCAGTTCCTCTGTCTCTCTGGGGGTTCAGTTCCTCTCTCTCTCTGGGGGTTTAGTTCCTCTCTCTCTCTGGGGGTTCAGT
Source organism: Heptranchias perlo (assembly GCF_035084215.1). NCBI lineage: Eukaryota > Metazoa > Chordata > Chondrichthyes > Hexanchiformes > Hexanchidae > Heptranchias > Heptranchias perlo. The sequence goes on from NW_027139261.1 coordinate 321,305, forward strand.
TCCTCCCTCTCTCTCTGGTGGTTCAGTTCCTCTCTCTCTCTGGTGGTTCAGTTCCTCTCTCTCTCTGGGGGTTCAGTTACTCTCTCTCCCTGGGGGTTCAGTTCCTCTCCCTCTCTCGGGTTCAGTTCCTCTCTCCCTGGGGTTCAGTTCCTCTCTCTCTGAGGGTTCAGTTCCTCTCTCTCTGGGCTTCAGTTCCTCTCTCTCTGGGGGTTCAGTTCCTCTCTCTCTCTGGGGTTCAGTTCCTCTCTCTGTGCGGGTTCAGCACCTCTCTCTCTTGGGTTCAGCTCCTCTCTCTTTGGGTTCAGTTCCTCCCTCTCTGGGGTTCAGTTCCTCTCTCTCTCTGGTGGTTCAGTTCCTCTCTCACTCTGGTGGTTCAGTTCCTCTCTCTCTCTTGGGGTTCAGTTCCTCTCTCTCTCTGGGGGTTCAGTTCCTCTCTCTCTGGGGGTTCAGTTCCTCTCTCTCTGGGGGTTCAGTTCCTCTCTCTCTCTGGGGGTTCAGTTCCTCTTTCTCTCTGGGGTTTGAATTCCTCTCTCTCTCTGGTGGTTCAGTTCCTCTCTCTCTCTGGGGGTTCAGTTCCTCTCTCTCTCTGGGGTTTGAATTCCTCTCTCTCTCTGGTGGTTCAGTTCCTCTCTCTCTCTGTTGATTCAGTTCCTCTCTCTCACTGGGGTTCAGTTTCTCCATCTCTCTCTGGGGTTTCAGTTCCACTCTCTGGGCTTCAGTTCCTCTCTCTCTGGGGGCTCAGCTCCTCTCTCTCTCTGGGGCTCAGTTCCTCTCTCTCTGGGGTTCAGTTCCTCTCTCTCTGGGGTTCAGTTCCTCTCTCTGTGCGGGTTCAGTACCTCTCTCTCTTGGGTTCAGCTCCTCTCTCTTTGGGTTCAGTTCCTCTCTCTCTGGGGTTCAGTTCCTCTCTCTCTCTGGTGGTTCAGTTCCTCTCTCACTCTGGTGGTTCAGTTCCTCTCTCTCTCTTGGGGTTCAGTTCCTCTCTCTCTCTGGGGTTCAGTTCCTCTCTCTCTCTGGGGGTTCAGTTCCTCTCTCTCTCTGGGGGTTCAGTTCCTCTCTCTCTCTGGTGGTCCAGTTCCTCTCTCTCTCTGGTGGTTCAGTTCCTCTCTCTCTCTGGGGGTTCAGTTCCTCTCTCTCTCTCTGGTGGTTCAGTTCCTCTGTCTCTCTGGGGGTTCAGTTCCTCTCTCTCTCTGGTGGTTCAGTTCCTCTGTCTCTCTGGGGGTTCAGTTCCTCTCTCTCTCTGAGGGTTCAGTTCCTCTCTCTCTCTGGGGGTTCAGTTCCTCTCTCTCTCTGGGGGTTCAGTTCCTCTCTCTCTCTGGGGGTTCAGTTCCTCTCTCTCTCTGGGGGTTCAGTTCCTCTCTCTCTCTGGGGGTTCAGTTCCTCTCTCTCTCTGGGGGTTCAGTTCCTCTCTCTCTCTCTGGTGGTTCAGTTCCTCTGTCTCTCTGGTGGTTCAGTTCCTCTCTCTCTGGTGGTTCAGTTCCTCTGTCTCTCTGGTGGTTCAGTTCCTCTCTCTCTCTGGGGGTTCAGTTACTCTCTCTCCCTGGGGGTTCAGTTCCTCTCTCTCTCTGGGGGTTCAGTTCCTCTCTCTCTCTGGGGGTTCAGTTCCTCTCTCTCTCTGGGGGTTCAGTTCCTCTCTCTCTCTCTGGTGGTTCAGTTCCTCTCCCTCTCTGGGGGTTCAGTTACTCTCTCTCCCTGGGGGTTCAGTTCCTCTCTCTCTCTCTGGGGTTCAGTTCCTCTCTCCCTGGGGTTCAGTTCCTCTCTCTCTGAGGGTTCAGTTCCTCTCTCTCTGGGGTTCAGTTCCTCTCTCTCTGGGGTTCAGTTAGTCTCTCTCTGGGGGTTCAGTTCCTCTCTCTCTGGGGTTCAGTTCCTCTCTCTCTGGGGTTCAGTTCCTCTCTCTCTGGGGTTCAGTTCCTCTCTCTCTGCGGTTCAGTTCCTCTCTCTCTGGGGTTCAGTTCCTCTCTCTGGGGTTCAGTCCCTCTCTCCCTGGGGGTTCAGTTCCTCTCTCCCTGGGGGTTCAGTTCCTCTCTCTCTGGGGGTTCAGTTAGTCACTCTCTGGGGGTTCAGTTCCTCTCTCTCTCTGGGGGTTCAGTTCCTCTCTCTCTCTGGGGATTGAATTCCTCTCTCTCTCTGGTGGTTCAGTTCCTCTCTCTCTCTGGGGGTTCAGTTCCTCTCTCTCTCTGGGGTTTGAATTCCTTTCTCTCTCTGGTGGTTCAGTTCCTCTCTCTCTCTGTTGATTCAGTTCCTCTCTCTCACTGGGGTTCAGTTTCTCCATCTCTCTCTGGGGTTTCAGTTCCACTCTCTGGGCTTCAGTTCCTCTCTCTCTGGGGGCTCAGCTCCTCTCTCTCTCTGGGGCTCAGTTCCTCTCTCTGTGCGGGTTCAGTACCTCTCTCTCTTGGGTTCAGCTCCTCTCTCTTTGGGTTCAGTTCCTCTCTCTCTGGGGTTCAGTTCCTCTCTCTCTCTGGTGGTTCAGTTCCTCTCTCACTCTGGTGGTTCAGTTCCTCTCTCTCTCTCTTGGGGTTCAGTTCCTCTCTCTCTCTGGGGGTTCAGTTCCTCTCTCTCTCTGGGGGTTCAGTTCCTCTCTCTCTCTGGGGGTTCAGTTCCTCTCTCTCTCTGGTGGTTCAGTTCCTCTCTCTCTCTGGTGGTTCAGTTCCTCTCTCTCTCTGGGGGTTCAGTTCCTCTCTCTCTCTGGGGGTTCAGTTCCTCTCTCTCTCTCTCTGGTGGTTCAGTTCCTCTGTCTCTCTGGGGGTTCAGTTCCTCTCTCTCTCTCTGGTGGTTCAGTTCCTCTGTCTCTCTGGGGGTTCAGTTCCTCTCTCTCTCTGGGGGTTTAGTTCCTCTCTCTCTCTGGGGGTTTAGTTCCTCTCTCTCTCTGGGGGTTCAGTTCCTCTCTCTCTCTCTGGTGGTTCAGTTCCTCTGTCTCTCTGGTGGTTCAGTTCCTCTCTCTCTGGTGGTTCAGTTCCTCTGTCTCTCTGGTGGTTCAGTTCCTCTGTCTCTCTGGTGGTTCAGTTCCTCTCTCTCTCTGGGGGTTCAGTTACTCTCTCTCCCTGGGGGTTCAGTTCCTCTCTCTCTCTGGGGGTTCAGTTCCTCTCTCTCTCTGGGGGTTCAGTTCCTCTCTCTCTCTGGGGGTTCAGTTCCTCTCTCTCTCTCTCTGGTGGTTCAGTTCCTCTCTCTCTCTGGGGGTTCAGTTACTCTCTCTTCCTGGTGGTTCAGTTCCTCTCTCTCTCTGGGGTTCAGTTCCTCTCTCCCTGGGGTTCAGTTCCTCTCTCTCTGAGGGTTCAGATCCTCTCTCTCTGGGGTTCAGTTCCTCTCTCTCTGGGGTTCAGTTCGTCTCTCTCTGGGGGTTCAGTTCCTCTCTCTCTGGGGTTCAGTTCCTCTCTCTCTGGGGTTCAGTTCCTCTCTCTCTGGGGTTCAGTTCCTCTCTCTCTGGGGTTCAGTTCCTCTCTCTGGGGTTCAGTCCCTCTCTCCCTGGGGGTTCCGTTCCTCTCTCCCTGGGGGTTCAGTTCCTCTCTCTCTGGTGGTTCAGTTAGTCACTCTCTGGGGGTTCAGTTCCTCTCTCTCTGGGGTTCAGTTCCTCTCTCTCTGAGGTTCAGTCCCTCTCTCCCTGGGGGTTCAGTTCCTCTCTCTCTGGGGGTCAGTTCCTCTCTCTGGGGGTTCAGTTCCTCTCTCTCTGGGGGTTCAGTTCCTCTCTCTCTGGGGTTCAGTTCCTCTCTCTGGGGTTCAGTCCCTCTCTCCCTGGGCGTTCAGTTCCTCTCTCTCTGGGCGTTCAGTTCCTCTCTCTCTCTGGGCGTTCAGTTCCTCTCTCTCTCTGGTCGTTCAGTTCCTCTCTCTCTCTGGGCGTTCAGTTCCTCTCTCTCTCTGGGCGTTCAGTTCCTCTCTCTCTCGGGGCGTTCAGTTCCTCTCTCTCTCGGGGCGTTCAGTTCCTCTCTCTCTCGGGGCGTTCAGTTCCTCTCTCTCTCGGGGCGTTCAGTTCCTCTCTCTCTCGGGGCGTTCAGTTCCTCTCTCTCTCGGGGCGTTCAGTTCCTCTCTCTCTCGGGGCGTTCAGTTCCTCTCTCTCTCGGGGCGTTCAGTTCCTCTCTCTCTCGGGGCGTTCAGTTCCTCTCTCTCTCGGGGCGTTCAGTTCCTCTCTCTCTCGGGGCGTTCAGTTCCTCTCTCTCTCGGGGCGTTCAGTTCCTCTCTCTCTCGGGGCGTTCAGTTCCTCTCTCTCTCTGGGCGTTCAGTTCCTCTCTCTCTCGGGGCGTTCAGTTCCTCTCTCTCTCCCTGGGCGTTCAGTTCCTTTCTCTGGGGGTTCAGTTCCTTTCTCTGGGGGTTCAGTTCCACTTTCTCTGGGGGTTCAGTTCCACTTTCTCTGGGCGTTCAGTTCCACTTTCTCTGGGGGTTCTGTTCCTCTCTCATGGGGGTTCAGTTCCACTCTCTCTGGAGCTCAGTTCCTCTCTGGGGTTCACTTCCGCTCTCTCTCTGGGAGTTCAGTTTCTCTCTCTCTGGGGTTCAGTTCCTCTCTCTCTCTGGTGTTCAGTTCTTCTCTGTCTTTGGCGTTGATTAATTGATTCTTGGGGGTTCAGATCCTCCCTCTCTGGGGGTTCAGTTCTTCTCTGTATCTGGGGGTTCACGTCCTCTCTCTGTGGTTCAGATTCGCTCTGGGTTTAGTTCCTCTCTCTCTCTGTTGGTTCAGTTCCTCTCTCTCTCTGGGGTTCAGTTTTTCCATCTCTCTCTGGGCTTCAGTTCCTCACTCTCTCTGGGGTTCAGTTCCTCTCTCTCTCTGGGGCTCAGTTCCTCTCTCTCTGGTGGTTCAGTCCTCTCTCTCTGGGGTTCAGTTCCTCTCTCTCTGGGGTTCAGTTCCTCTCTCTCTGGGGTTCAGTTCCTCTCTCTGTGCGGGTTCAGTACCTCTCTCTCTGGGGTTCAGCTCCTCTCTCTCTGGGGTTCAGTTCCTCTCTCTCGGAGGTTCAGTTCCTCTCTCTCTCTGGTGGTTCAGTTCCTCTCTCTCACTCTGGGGATTCAGTACCTCTCTCTCTGGGGGTTCAGTTCCTCTCTCTCTCTGGGGGTTCAGTTCTTCTCTCTCTCTGGGGGTTCAGTTCCTCTCTCTCTCTGGGGGTTCAGTTCTTCTCTCTCTCTGGTGGTTCAGTTCCTCTCTCTTTGGGGGGTTCAGTTCCTCTCTCTCTCTGGGGGGTTCAGTTCCTCTCTCTCTCTGGGGGTTCAGTTCTTCTCTCTCTCTGGGGGTTCAGTTCCTCTCTCTCTCTGGGGGTTCAGTTCTTCTCTCTCTCTGGGGGTTCAGTTCCTCTCTCTCTGGGGTTCAGTTCCTCTCATTCTCTGGGGGTTCAGTTCCTCTTTCTGGGGGTTCAATTCCTCTCTCTTTCTGGGGGTTCAGTTCCTCTCTCTCTGGGGTTCAGTTCCTCTCTCTCTGGGGTTCAATTCCTCTCTCTCTGATGATTCAGTTCCTCTCTCTCTGGGGGTTCAATTCCTCTCACTCTGGGGTTTCAGTTTTTCTCTCTCTGTTGTTGAGTTCCTCTCTCTCTCTTGTGGTTCAGTTCCTCTCTCTTTCTGGGGTTCAGTTCCTCTCTCTTTCTGGGGGTTCAGTTCCTCTCTCTTTCTGGGGGTTCAGTTCCTCTCTCTTTGGGGTTCACTTCCACTCTCTCTGCATTTTAGATCCTCTCTTTCTCTGGGAGTTCAGTTCCTAACCCCAACCCTAACCATGGGGTTCAGTTCCTCTCGCTCTGGCGGTTCAGTTCCTCTCTCTCTGGCGGTTTAGTTCCTCTCTCTCTCTGTTGATTCAGATCCTCTCTCTCTGGGGTTTCAGTTCCACTCTCTGGGCTTCAGTTCCTCTCTCTCTGGGGGTTCAGTTCCTCTCTCTCTCTGGGGGCTAAGCTCCTCTCTCTCTCTGGGGCTCAGTTCCTCTCTCTCTGGGGTTCAGTTCCTCTCTCTCTGGGGTTCAGTTCCTCTCTCTCTGGGGTTCAGTTCCTCTCTCTCTGGGGTTCAGTTCCTCTCTCTCTGGGGTTCAGTTCCTCTCTCTCTGGGGTTCAGTTCCTCTCTCTCTGGGGTTCAGTTCCTCTCTCTCTGGGGTTCAGTTCCTCTCTCTCTGGGGTTCAGTTCCTCTCTCTCTGAGGTTCAGTTCCTCTCTCTCTCTGGTGGTTGAGTTCCTCTCTCACTCTGGTGGTTCAGTTCCTCTCTCTCTCTTGGGGTTCAGTTCCTCTCTCTCTCTTGGGGTTCAGTTCCTCTCTCTCTCTTGGGGTTCAGTTCCTCTCTCTCTCTGGGGGTTCAGTTCCTCTCTCTCTCTGGGGGTTCAGTTCCTCTCTCTCTCTGGGGGTTCAGTTCCTCTCTCTCTCTGGGGGTTCAGTTCCTCTCTCTCTCTGGGGTTTGAATTCCTCTCTCTCTCTGGTGGTTCAGTTCCTCTCTCTCTGGTGGTTCAGTTCCTCTCTCTCTCTGGGGGTTCAGTTCCTCTCTCTCTCTGGGGGTTCAGTTCCTCTCTCTCTCGGGTTCAGTTCCTCTCTTTCTCTTGGGGTTCAGTTCCTCTCTTTCTCTGGGGGTTCAGTTCCTCTCTCTCTGGGGTTCAGTTCCTCTCTCTCTCTGGGGGTTCAGTTCCTCTCTTTCTCTGGGGGTTCAGTTCCTCTCTCTCTGGGGTTCAGTTTCTCTCTCTCTCTGGGGGTTCAGTTCCTCTCTCTCTGGGGTTCAGTTCCTCTCTCTTTCTGGGGATTCAGTTCCTCTCTCTCTGGGATTCAGTTCCTCTCACTCTTGGGGTTCAGTTCCTCTCACTGCGGTTCAGTTCCTCTCTCTCTGCTGGTTCAGTTCCTCTCGCTGGGGTTCACTTCCTCTCTCACTCCCTCTGGGGCTTCCTTTCCTTTCTCTCTCTCTCTGGTGTTCAGTCCCACACTCTCTGGGGTTCAGTTCCTCTCTCTCTGGGTGTTCAGTTCCTCTCTCTGGTGTTCAGTTCCTCTCTCTCTCTGATGATTCAGTTCCTCTCTCTCTGGGAGTTCAGTTTTTCTCTCTCTGTTGTTCAGTTCCTCGCTCTCTCTTGTGGTTCAGTTCCTCTCTCTTTCTGGGATTCAGTTCCTCTCTCTTTGGGGGTTTCAGTTCCTGTCTCTTTGGGGTTCACTTCCACTCTCTCTGCATTTTAGATCCTCTCTTTCTCTGGGAGTTCAGTTCCTAACCCCAACCCTAACCATGGCGGGGGGGTTCAGTTCCTCTCTCTCTGGCGGTTTAGTTCCACTCTCTCTGGGATTGAGTTCCTCTCTCACTGGGGTTCAGTTCTTCTCTGTCTTTGGGGGTTCATGAACTGACTCTTTGGGGTTCAGTTCCTCTCTCTGTGGTTTCAGTTCCTCTCTCTCTGTGGTTCAGTTCCTCTCTCTCTGTGGTTCATTTCCACTCCCTTTTTTGGGTCCTGTTCCGCTTTCTCTGGGGTTCAGTTCCTCTCTCTGTGGTTTCAGTTCCTCTCTCTCTGGGGTTCAGTTCCTCTCTCTCTGGGGTTCAGTTCCTCTCTCTCTGGGGTTCAGTTCCTCTCTCTCTCTGGGGTTCAGTTCCTCTCTCTCTGGGGTTCAGTTCTTCTCTCGATCTGGGGAGTTCAGTTCCTCCATCTGGGGTTTCAATTCCTCTCAGTCTGGTGGTTCAGTTGCACTCTCTCTGGGGTTCAGTTCCTCTCTTTCTCTGGGTGTTCAGTTCCTCACTGTGGGGGTTCAGATCCTCTCTTTGTGGGTGTTCAGTTCGTCTCTTTCTGGGGTTCAGTTCCTCTCTTTCTCTGGGTGTTCAGTTCCTCACTGTGGGGGTTCAGATCCTCTCTTTGTGGGTGTTCAGTTCGTCTCTTTCTGGGTGTTCAGTTCCTCTCTCTCTGGGGTTCAGTTCCTCTCTCTCTGGGGGTTCAGTTACTCTCTCTGGGGTTCAGTTCCTCTCTCTCTGGGGTTCAGTTAGTCTCTCTCTGGGGGTTCAGTTCCTCTCTCTCTGGGGTTCAGTTCCTCTCTCTGGGGTTCAGTTCCTCTCTCTCTGGGGGTTCAGTTCCTCTCTGGGTGGTTCAGTTCCTCTCTCCCTGGGGTTCAGTTAATCTCTCTCTGGTGGTTCAGTTCCTCTCTCTCTGGGGTTCAGTTCCACTCTCTCTGGGGTTTCAGTTCCACTCTCTGGGCTTCAGTTCCTCTCTCTCTGGGGGTTCAGTTCCTCTCTCTCTCTGGGGGCTAAGCTCCTCTCTCTCTCTGGGGCTCAGTTCCTCTCTCTCTGGGGTTCAGTTCCTCTCTCTCTGGGGTTCAGTTCCTCTCTCTCTGGGGTTCAGTTCCTCTCTCTCTGGGGTTCAGTTCCTCTCTCTCTGGGGTTCAGTTCCTCTCTCTCTGGGGTTCAGTTCCTCTCTCTCTGGGGTTCAGTTCCTCTCTCTCTGGGGTTCAGTTCCTCTCTCTCTGGGGTTCAGTTCCTCTCTCTCTGGGGTTCAGTTCCTCTCTCTCTGGGGTTCAGTTCCTCTCTCTCTGAGGTTCAGTTCCTCTCTCTCTCTGGTGGTTGAGTTCCTCTCTCACTCTGGTGGTTCAGTTCCTCTCTCTCTCTTGGGGTTCAGTTCCTCTCTCTCTCTTGGGGTTCAGTTCCTCTCTCTCTCTTGGGGTTCAGTTCCTCTCTCTCTCTGGGGGTTCAGTTCCTCTCTCTCTCTGGGGGTTCAGTTCCTCTCTCTCTCTGGGGGTTCAGTTCCTCTCTCTCTCTGGGGGTTCAGTTCCTCTCTCTCTCTGGGGTTTGAATTCCTCTCTCTCTCTGGTGGTTCAGTTCCTCTCTCTCTGGTGGTTCAGTTCCTCTCTCTCTCTGGGGGTTCAGTTCCTCTCTCTCTCTGGGGGTTCAGTTCCTCTCTCTCTCGGGTTCAGTTCCTCTCTTTCTCTTGGGGTTCAGTTCCTCTCTTTCTCTGGGGGTTCAGTTCCTCTCTCTCTGGGGTTCAGTTCCTCTCTCTCTCTGGGGGTTCAGTTCCTCTCTTTCTCTGGGGGTTCAGTTCCTCTCTCTCTGGGGTTCAGTTCCTCTCTCTCTCTGGGGGTTCAGTTCCTCTCTCTCTGGGGTTCAGTTCCTCTCTCTTTCTGGGGATTCAGTTCCTCTCTCTCTGGGATTCAGTTCCTCTCACTCTTGGGGTTCAGTTCCTCTCACTGCGGTTCAGTTCCTCTCTCTCTGCTGGTTCAGTTCCTCTCGCTGGGGTTCAGTTCCTCTCTCACTCCCTCTGGGGCTTCCTTTCCTTTCTCTCTCTCTCTGGTGTTCAGTCCCACACTCTCTGGGGTTCAGTTCCTCTCTCTCTGGGTGTTCAGTTCCTCTCTCTGGTGTTCAGTTCCTCTCTCTCTCTGATGATTCAGTTCCTCTCTCTCTGGGAGTTCAGTTTTTCTCTCTCTGTTGTTCAGTTCCTCGCTCTCTCTTGTGGTTCAGTTCCTCTCTCTTTCTGGGATTCAGTTCCTCTCTCTTTGGGGGTTTCAGTTCCTATCTCTTTGGGGTTCAGTTCCACTCTCTCTGCATTTTAGATCCTCTCTTTCTCTGGGAGTTCAGTTCCGAACCCCAACCCTAACCATGGCGGGGGGGTTCAGTTCCTCTCTCTCTGGCGGTTTAGTTCCACTCTCTCTGGGATTGAGTTCCTCTCTCACTGGGGTTCAGTTCTTCTCTGTCTTTGGGGGTTCATGAACTGACTCTTTGGGGTTCAGTTCCTCTCTCTGTGGTTTCAGTTCCTCTCTCTCTGTGGTTCAGTTCCTCTCTCTCTCTGTGGTTCATTTCCACTCCCTTTTTTGGGTCCTGTTCCGCTTTCTCTGGGGTTCAGTTCCTCTCTCTGTGGTTTCAGTTCCTCTCTCTCTGGGGTTCAGTTCCTCTCTCTCTGGGGTTCAGTTCCTCTCTCTCTCTGGGGTTCAGTTCCTCTCTCTCTGGGGTTCAGTTCTTCTCTCGATCTGGGGAGTTCAGTTCCTCCATCTGGGGTTTCAATTCCTCTCAGTCTGGTGGTTCAGTTGCACTCTCTCTGGGGTTCAGTTCCTCTCTTTCTCTGGGTGTTCAGTTCCTCACTGTGGGGGTTCAGATCCTCTCTTTGTGGGTGTTCAGTTCGTCTCTTTCTGGGGTTCAGTTCCTCTCTTTCTCTGGGTGTTCAGTTCCTCACTGTGGGGGTTCAGATCCTCTCTTTGTGGGTGTTCAGTTCGTCTCTTTCTGGGTGTTCAGTTCCTCTCTCTCTGGGGTTCAGTTCCTCTCTCTCTGGGGGTTCAGTTCCTCTCTCCCTGGGGTTCAGTTCCTCTCTCTCTGAGGGTTCAGTTCCTCTCTCTCTGGGGTTCAGTTTGTCTCTCTCTGGGGGATCAGTTCCTCTCTCTCTGGGGTTCAGTTCCTCTCTCTCTGGGGTTCAGTTCCTCTCTCTCTGAGGGTTCAGTTCCTCTCTCTCTGGGGTTCAGTTTGTCTCTCTCTGGGGGTTCAGTTCCTCTCTCTCTGGGATTCAGTCCCTCTCTCCCTGGGGGTTCAGTTCCTCTCTCTCTCTGGGGTTCAATTCCTCTCTCTCTGGGGTTCAGTTCCTCTCTCTCTCTAGGCATTCAGTTCCTCTCTCTCTCTGGGCGTTCAGTTCCTCTCTCTCTCCATGGGCATTCAGTTCCTTTCTCTGGGGGTTCAGTTCCACTTTCTCTGGGGGTTCAGTTCCACTCTCTCTGGAGCTCAGTTCCTCTCTGAGGTTCACTTCCGCTCTCTCTCTGGGGTTCAGTTTGTCTCTCTCTGGGGATTCAGTTCCTCGCTCTCTGGAGGTTCAGTTCCTCTCTCTCTGGGGTTCAGTTCCTCTCTCTCTGGGGGTTCAGTTCCTCTCTCTCTGGGGTTCAGTTCCTCTCTCTCTGGGGTTCAGTTCCTCTCTCTCTGGGGGTTCAGTTCCTCTCTCTGGGGTTCAGATCATCTCTCTGGGGTTCAGTCCCTCTCTCCCTGGGGGTTCAGTTCCTCTCTCTCTCTGGGGTTCAATTCCTCTCTCTCTGGGGTTCAGTTCCTCTCTCTCTCTGGGCGTTCAGTTCCTCTCTCTCTCTGGGCGCTCAGTTCCTCTCTCTCTCTGGGCGTTCAGTTCCTCTCTCTCTCTGGGCGTTCAGTTCCTCTCTCTCTCTGGGCGTTCAGTTCCTCTCTCTCTCCCTGGGCGTTCAGTTCCTTTCTCTGGGGGTTCAGTTCCACTCTTTCTGGAGCACAGTTCCTCTCTGAGGTTCACTTCCGCTCTCTCTCTGGGGTTCAGTTTGTCTCTCTCTGGGGATTCAGTTCCTCGCTCTCTGGAGGTTCAGTTCCTCTCTCTCTGGGGTTCAGTTCCTCTCTCTCTGGGGGTTCAGTTCCTCTCTCTCTGGGGTTCAGTTCCTCTCTCTCTGGGGTTCAGTTCCTCTCTCTCTGGGGTTCAGTTCCTCTCTCTCTGGGGTTCAGTTCCTCTCTCTCTGGGGGTTCAGTTCCTCTCTCTGGGGTTCAGTTCCTCTCTCTCTGGGGTTCAGTTAATCTCTCTCTGGTGGTTCAGTTCCTCTCTCTCTGGGGTTCAGTTCCACTCTCTCTGGGGTTCAGTTCCTCTCTCTGGGGTTCAGTTCCTCTCTCTCAGGGGGTTCAGTTCCTCTCTCTCTGGGGATTCATTTCCTCTCTCTCTCTGGGGGATCATTTCCTCTCTCTCTCTGGGGGTTCATTTCCTCTCTCTCTCTCTCTCTGGGGTTCAGTTCCTCTCTCTCTCTGGGGGTTCATTTCCTCTCTCTCTCTCTCTCTGGGTGTTCAGTACCTCTCTCTCTGGGGTTCAGTTAGTCTCTCTCTGGGGTTCAGTTAGTCTCTCTCTGGGGGTTCAGTTCCTCTCTCCCTGGGTTTCAGTTCCTCTCTCTCTGGGGTTCAGTTCCTCTCTCTCAGGGGGTTCAGTTCCTCTCTCTCTGGGGTTCAGTTCCTCTCTCTCTCTGGGCGTTCAGTTCCTCTCTCTCTCCCTGGGCATTCAGTTCCTTTCTCTGGAGGTTCAGTTCCTCTCTCTCTGGGGTTCAGTTCCTCTCTCTCTGGGGTTCAGTTCCTCTCTCTCTGGGGTTCAGTTCCTCTCTCTCTGGGGGTTCAGTTCCTCTCTCTGGGGTTCAGATCCTCTCTCTGGGGTTCAGTCCCTCTCTCCCTGGGGGTTCAGTTCCTCTCTCTCTCTGGGGTTCAATTCCTCTCTCTCTCTGGGGTTCAGTTCCTCTCTCTCTCTGGGCGTTCAGTTCCTCTCTCTCTCCCTGGGCGTTCAGTTCCTTTCTCTGGGGGTTCAGTTCCTCTCTCTCTGGAGCACAGTTCCTCTCTGAGGTTCACTTCCGCTCTCTCTCTGGGGTTCAGTTTGTCTCTCTCTGGGGATTCAGTTCCTCGCTCTCTGGAGGTTCAGTTCCTCTCTCTCTGGGGTTCAGTTCCTCTCTCTCTGGGGTTCAGTTCCTCTCTCTCTCTGGGGATTCATTTCCTCTCTCTCTCTGGGGTTCAGTTCCTCCCTTTATCCGGGGGTTCAGTTCCTCTCTTTCTCTGGGGGTTCAGTTCCTCTCTCTCTGGGGTTCAGTTAGTCTCTCTCTGGGGTTCAGTTCCTCTCTCTCTGGGGTTCAGTTCCTCTCTCTCTGGGGTTCAGTTCCTCTCTCTCTGGGGTTCAGTTCCTCTCTCTCTGGGGTTCAGTTCCTCTCTCTCTGGGGTTCAGTTCCTCTCTCTGGGGTTCATTCCCTCTCTCCCTGGGGGTTCAGTTCCTCTCTCTCTCTGGGGTTCAATTCCTCTCTCTCTGGGGTTCAGTTCCTCTCTCTCTCTGGGCGTTCAGTTCCTCTCTCTCTGGGCGTTCAGTTCCTCTCTCTCTCTGGGCGTTCAGTTCCTCTCTCTCTCTGGGCGTTCAGTTCCTCTCTCTCTCTGGGCGTTCAGTTCCTCTCTCTCTCTGGGCGTTCAGTTCCTCTCTCTCTCTGGGCGTTCAGTTCCTCTCTCTCTCTGGGCGTTCAGTTCCTCTCTCTCTCTGGGGGTTCAGTTCCTCTCTCTCTGGGGGTTCAGTTCCTCTCTCTCTCTTGGGGTTCAGTTCCTCTCTCCATCTGGTGGTTCAGTTCCTCTCTCTCTGGGGGTTCAGTTCCTCTCTCTCTGTGGGTTCAGTTCCTCTCTCTCTCTGGGGGTTCAGGTCCTCTCTCTCTCTGGGGGTTCAGGTCCTCTCTCTCTCTGGGGGTTCAGTTCCTCTCTCTCTGGGGTTTCAGTTCCTCTCTCTCTGGGGGTTCAGTTCCTCTCCCTCTCTGGGGGTTCAGTTCCTCTCCCTCTCTGGGGGTTCAGGTCCTCTCTCTCTCTGGGGGTTCAGTTGCTCTCTCTCTCTGGGGGTTCAGTTCCTCTCTCTCTCTGGGGGTTCAGTTCCTCTCTCTCTCTGGGGGTTCAGTTCCTCTCTCTCTCTGGGGGTTCAGTTCCTCTCTCTCTCTGGGGGTTCAGTTCCTCTCTCTGGGGTTCAGTTCCTTTCTCTGGGGGTTCATTTCCTCTCTCGGGGGTTCAGTTCCTCCCTCTCGGGGGTTCAGTTCCTCTCTTTCTCTGGGGGTTCATTTCCTCTCTCTTGGGTCCACTTCCTCTCTCTTGGGTTCAGTTCCTCTCTCTCTGGGGGTTCAGTTCCTCTCTTTCTGTGGGGGTTCATTTCCTCTCTCTGGGGTTCAGTTCCTCTCTCTCTGGGGTTCAGTTCCATACACTGGGGGTTCAGTTCCATACACTGGGGGTTCAGTTCCATACACTGGGGGTTCAGTTCCATACACTGGGGGTTCAGTTACTCTCTCTGGGGTTCAGTTCCTCTCTTTCACTGGGAATACAGTTCCTCTCTCTGGGGGTTCAGTTCCTCTCTCTCTCTGGGGGTTCAGTTCCTCTCTCTCTCTGGGGGTTCAAATCATCTCTCTCTCTGGTGGTTCAGTTCCTCTCTCTCTCTGGGGTTCAGTTCCTCTCTCTCTGTGGGTTCAGTTCCTCTCTCTCTCTGGGGGTTCAGTTCCTTTCTCTCTGGGGGTTCAGTTCCTCTCTCTCTCTGGGGTTTCAGTTCCTCTCTCTCTCTGGCGTTCAGTTTCTCCCTCTGGGGATTCAGTTCCTCCCCCTCTAGCAGTTCAGTTCCACTCTCTCTGGGTTTCAGTTCCTCTCTCTCTCTCTTGGGGTTTCATTACCTGTCTCTTGGGGGTTCAGTTCCTCTCTCTGGGGGTTCAGTTCCTCTCTCTCTGGGTGTTCGGATCCACTCTCTCTGTGGGTTCAGTTCCTCTCTCTGGTGTTCAGTTCCTCTCTCTCTCGGGATTCAGTTCCTTTCTCTCTCTTTGGGGGTTCAGTTCCTCCCTCTGGGGGTTCAGTTTCCCTCTCTCTAGCGGTACAGTTCCACTCTTTCTGGGCATCAGTTCCTCTCTCTCTCTGGCGTTCAGTTTTCCCTCTGGGGATTCAGTTCCTCCCCCTCTAGCAGTTCAGTTCCACTCTCTCTGGGTTTCAGTTTCTCTCTCTCTCTTGGGGTTTCATTACCTGTCTCTTGGGGGTTCAGTTCCTCTCTCTGGGGGTTCAGTTCCTCTCTCTCTGGGTGTTCGGATCCACTCTCTCTGGGGTTCAGTTCCTCTCTCTCTCGGGATTCAGTTCCTTTCTCTCTCTTTGGGGGTTCAGTTCCACTCTCTCTGGGGGTTCAGTTCCACTCTCTCTCTGGGGGTTCATTACCTGACTCTTGGGGGTTCAGTTCCTCTCTCTGGGGGTTCAGTTCCTCTCTCTCTGGGTGTTCGGATCCACTCTCTCTGGGGTTCAGTTCCTCTCTCTCTCGGGATTCAGTTCCTTTCTCTCTCTTTGGGGGTTCAGTTCCACTCTCTCTGGGGGTTCAGTTCCTCTCTCTCTCTGGGGGTTCAGTTTCCCTCTCTCTAGCGGTACAGTTCCACTCTTTCTGGGGTTCAGTTCGTCTCTTTCTCTGGTGGTTCAGTTCCACTGTCTCTGGGGGTTCAGTTCCTCTCTCTCTGGGGTTCAGTTCCACTCTCTCTGGGGGTTCAGTTCCACTCTCTCTTGGGGTTCAGTTTGTCTCTCTCTCTGGGGTTCATTTCCACTCTCTCTGGGGGTTCAGTTCCACTCTCTCTGGGGGTTCAGTTCCACTCTCTCTCTGGGGGTTCATTACCTGACTCTTGGGGGTTCAGTTCCTCTCTCTCCGGGGTTCAGTTCCTCCCTCCCTCTTGGTATTTAGTTCCTCTCTCTCTCTGGGGTTCAGTTCCTCTCTCTGGGGTTCAGTTCCTCTCTCTCTCGGGATTCAGTTTCTTTCTCTGTCTTTGGGGATTCAGTTCCTCACTCTGGGGGTTCAGTTCCTCTCTCTCTCTGGGGGTTCAGTTCCTCTCTCTCTCTGGGGGTTCAGTTCCTTTCTCTCTCTGGGGGTTCAGTTCCTTTCTCTCTCTCTCTCTGGGGTTCAGTTCCTCTCTCTCTCTGGGGTTCAGTTCCCATCTCTCTCTGGGGTTCAGTTCCTCTCTCTCTCTCTGGGGTTCAGTTCCTCTCTCTGGGGTTCAGTTCCTCTCTCTGGGATTCAGTTCCTCTCTCTCTCTAGGGTTGAGTTACTCTCTCTCTCTGGGGGTTCAGTTCCTCTCTCTCTCTGGGGGTTCAGTTCCTCACTCTCTCTGGGGGTTCAGTTCCTCTCTCTCTCTGGGGTTCAGTTCCTCTCTCTCTCTGGGGTTCAGTTCCTTTCTCTCTCTCTCTCTGGGGTTCAGTTCCTCTCTCTCTCTCTCTCTGGGGTTCAGTTCCTCTCTCTCTCTCTCTGGGGTTCAGTTCCTCTCTCTCTGTGGGGTTCAGTTCCTCTCTCTCTCTGGGGTTCAGTTCCTCTCTCTCTCTGGGGTTCAGTTCCTCTCTCTCTGGGGTTCAGTTGCTCTCTCTCTCTGGGGGTTCAGTTCCTCTCTCTCTCTCTGGGGTTCAGTTCCTCTCTCTCTGGGGTTCAGTTCCTCTCTCTCTGGGGTTCAGTTCCTCTCTCTCTCTGGGGTTCAGTTCCTCTCTCTCTCTGGGGGTTCAGTTCCTCTCTCTCTCTGGGGTTCAGTTCCTCTCTCTCTCTGGGGTTCAGTTCCTCTCTCTCTCTGGGGTTCAGTTCCTCTCTCTCTCTGGGGTTCAGTTCCTCTCTCTCTCTGGGGTTCAGTTCCTCTCTCTCTCTGGGGTTCAGTTCCTCTCTCTCTCTGGGGTTCAATTCCTCTCTTGCTAGGGGTTCAGTTCCTCTCTCTCTCTCTCTGGAGGTTCAGTTCCTCTCTCTCTGGGGTTCAGTTAATCTCTCTCTGGTGGTTCAGTTCCTCTCTCTCTGGGGTTCAGTTCCACTCTCTCTGGGGTTCAGTTCCTCTCTCTGGGGTTCAGTTCCTCTCTCTCAGGGGGTTCAGTTCCTCTCTCTCTGGGGGTTCAGTTACGCTCTCTCTCTGGGGATTCATTTCCTCTCTCTCTCTGGGGGATCATTTCCTCTCTCTCTCTGGGGGTTCATTTCCTCTCTCTCTCTCTCTCTGGGTGTTCAGTACCTCTCTCTCTGGGGTTCAGTTAGTCTCTCTCTGGGGGTTCAGTTCCTCTCTCCCTGGGGTTCAGTTCCTCTCTCTCTGGGGTTCAGTTCCTCTCTCTCTGGGGTTCAGTTCCTCTCTCTCAGGGGGTTCAGTTCCTCTCTCTCTGGGGTTCAGTTCCTCTCTCTCTCTGGGGATTCAATTCCTCTCTCTCTCTGGGCGTTCAGTTCCTCTCTCTCTCCCTGGGCATTCAGTTCCTTTCTCTGGGGGTTCAGTTCCACTTTCTCTGGGGGTTCAGTTCCACTCTCTCTGGAGCTCAGTTCCACTCTGAGGTTCACTTCCGCTCTCTCTCTGGGGTTCAGTTTGTCTCTCTCTGGGGATTCAGTTCCTCGCTCTCTGGAGGTTCAGTTCCTCTCTCTCTGGGGTTCAGTTCCTCTCTCTGGGGGTTCAGTTCCTCTCTCTCTGGAGCTCAGTTCCTCTCTGAGGTTCACTTCCGCTCTCTCTCTGGGGTTCAGTTTGTCTCTCTCTGGGGATTCAGTTCCTCGCTCTCTGGAGGTTCAGTTCCTCTCTCTCTGGGGGTTCAGTTCCTCTCTCTCTGGGGTTCAGTTCCTCTCTCTCTGGGGGTTCAGTTCCTCTCTCTGGGGTTCAGATCCTCTCTCTGGGGTTCAGTCCCTCTCTCCCTGGGGGTTCAGTTCCTCTCTCTCTCTGGGGTTCAATTCCTCTCTCTCTGGGGTTCAGTTTCTCTCTCTCTCTGGGTGTTCAGTTCCTCTCTCTCTCCCTGGGCGTTCAGTTCCTCTCTCTCTCTGGGGTTCAGTCCCTCTCTCCCTGGGGGTTCAGTTCCTCTCTCTCTCTGGGGTTCAATTCCTCTCTCTCTGGGGTTCAGTTTCTCTCTCTCTCTGGGGGTTCAGTTCCTCTCTCTCTGGAGCACAGTTCCTCTCTGAGGTTCACTTCCGCTCTCTCTCTGGGGTTCAGTTTGTCTCTCTCTGGGGATTCAGTTCCTCGCTCTCTGGAGGTTCAGTTCCTCTCTCTCTGGGGTTCAGTTCCTCTCTCTCTGGGGTTCAGTTCCTTTCTCTCTCTGGGGATTCAATTCCTCTCTCTCTCTGGGCGTTCAGTTCCTCTCTCTCTCCCTGGGCATTCAGTTCCTTTCTCTGGGGGTTCAGTTCCACTTTCTCTGGGGGTTCAGTTCCACTCTCTCTGGAGCTCAGTTCCTCTCTGAGGTTCACTTCCGCTCTCTCTCTGGGGTTCAGTTTGTCTCTCTCTGGGGATTCAGTTCCTCGCTCTCTGGAGGTTCAGTTCCTCTCTCTCTGGGGTTCAGTTCCTCTCTCTGGGGGTTCAGTTCCTCTCTCTCTGGAGATCAGTTCCTCTCTGAGGTTCACTTCCGCTCTCTCTCTGGGGTTCAGTTCCTCTCTCTCTGGGGTTCAGTTCCTCTCTCTCTGGGGGTTCAGTTCCTCTCTCTCTGGGGTTCAGTTCCTCTCTCTCTGGGGTTCAGTTCCTCTCTCTCTGGGGTTCAGTTCCTCTCTCTCTCTGGGGATTCATTTCCTCTCTCTCTCTGGGGTTCAGTTCCTCCCTTTATCCGGGGGTTCAGTTCCTCTCTTTCTCTGGGGGTTCAGTTCCTCTCTCCCTGGGGTTCAGTTCCTCTCTCTCTGAGGGTTCAGTTCCTCTCTCTCTGGGGTTCAGTTCCTCTCTCTCTGGGGTTCAGTTCCTCTCTCTGGGGTTCATTCCCTCTCTTCCTGGGGGTTCAGTTCCTCTCTCTCTCTGGGGTTCAATTCCTCTCTCTCTGGGGTTCAGTTCCTCTCTCTCTCTGGGCGTTCAGTTCCTCTCTCTCTCTGGGCGTTCAGTTCCTCTCTCTCTCTGGGCCTTCAGTTCCTCTCTCTCTCTGGGCCTTCAGTTCCTCTCTCTCTCTGGGCCTTCAGTTCTTCTCTCTCTCTGGGCCTTCAGTTCCTCTCTCTCTCTGGGCGTTCAGTTCCTCTCTCTGGGCGTTCAGTTCCTCTCTCTCTCTGGGCGTTCAGTTCCTCTCTCTCTCTGGGCGTTCAGTTCCTCTCTCTCTCTGGGCGTTCAGTTCCTCTCTCTCTCTGGGCCTTCAGTTCCTCTCTCTCTCTGGGCCTTCAGTTCCTCTCTCTCTCTGGGCCTTCAGTTCCTCTCTCTCTCTGGGCCTTCAGTTCCTCTCTCTCTCTGGGCCTTCAGTTCCTCTCTCTCTCCCTGGGCGTTCAGTTCCTTTATCTGGGGGTTCAGTTCCTCTCTCTCTGGGGTTCAGTTCCTCTCTCTCTCTGGTGTTCAGTTCTTCTCTGTCTTTGGCGTTGATTAATTGATTCTTGGGGGTTCACGTCCTCTCTCTGTGGTTCAGATTCTCTCTGGGGGTTTAGTTCCTCTCTCTCTCTGTTGGTTCAGTTCCTCTCTTTCTCTGGGGTTCAGTTTCTCCATCTCTCTCTGGGGTTTCAGTTCCTCTCTCTCTCTGGGGCTCAGTTCCACTCTCTCTGGTGGTTCAGTTCCTCTCTCTCTGGGGCTCAGTTCCTCTCTCTCTGGGGTTCAGTTCCTCTCTCTCTGGGGTTCAGTTCCTCTCTCTCTCTGAGGTTCAGTTCCACTCTCACTCTGGTGGTTCAGTTCCTCTCTCTCTCTCTGAGGTTCAGTTCCTCTCTCTCTCTGGTGGTTCAGTTCCTCTCTCTCTCTGGTGGTTCAGTTCCTCTCTCTCTGAGGTTCAGTTCCTCTCTCTCTCTGAGGTTCAGTTCCACTCTCACTCTGGGGGTTCAGTTCCTCTCTCTCTCTGGTGGTTCAGTTCCTCTCTCTCTGAGGTTCAGTTCCTCTCTCTCTCTGGTGGTTCAGTTCCTCTCTCTCTCTGGGGGTTCAGTTCCTCTCTCTCTCTGGGGGTTCAGTTCCTCTCTCTCTGTGGGGGTTCAGTTCCTCTCTCTCTGGGGGTTCAGTTCCTCTCTCTCTGGGGGTTCAGTTCCTCTCTCTCTCCGGTGGTTCAGTTCCTCTCTCCATCTGGTGGTTCAGTTCCTCTCTCTCTGGGGGTTCAGTTCCTCTCTCTCTCTGGGGGTTCAGGTCCTCTCTCTCTCTAGGGGTTCAGTTCCTCTCTCTCTCTGGGGGTTCAGTTCCTCTCTCTCTGGGGGTTCAGTTCCTCTCCCTCTCTGGGGGTTCAGGTCCTCTCTCTCTCTGGGGGTTCAGTTCCTCTCCCTCTCTGGGGGTTAAGTTCCTCTCTCTCTCTGGGGGTTAAGTTCCTCTCTCTCTCTGGGGGTTCAGTTCCTCTCTCTCTCTGGGGGTTCAGTTCCTCTCTCTCTCTGGGGGTTCAGTTCCTCTCTCTGGGGTTCAGTTCCTCTCTCTGGGGTTCAGTTCCTTTCTCTGGTGGTTCATTTCCTCTCTCGGGGGTTCAGTTCCTCCCTCTCGGGGGTTCAGTTCCTCTCTCTCAGGGGTTCAGTTCCATTTTCTGGGGGTTCAGTTCCTCTCTTTCTCTGGGGGTTCATTTCCTCTCTCTTGGGTCCAGTTCCTCTCTCTTGGGTTCAGTTCCTCTCTCTCTGGGGTTCAGTTCCTCTCTCTCTGGGGTTCAGTTCCATACACTGGGGGTTCAGTTCCATGCACTGGGGGTTCAGTTCCTCTCTCTCAGGGGTTCAGTTCCATTTTCTGGGGGTTCAGTTCCTCTCTTTCTCTGGGGGTTCATTTCCTCTCTCTTGGGTCCAGTTCCTCTCTCTCTGGGGTTCAGTTCCTCTCTCTCTGGGGGTTCAGTTCCTCTCTTTCTCTGGGGGTTCATTTCCTCTCTCTGGGGTTCAGTTCCTCTCTCTCTGGGGTTCAGTTCCATACACTGGGGGTTCAGTTCCATACACTGGGGTTTCAGTTCCATACACTGGGGGTTCAGTTCCTCTCTCTGGGGTTCAGTTCCTCTCTTTCACTGGGAATACAGTTCCTCTCTCTGGGGGTTCAGTTCCTCTCTCTCTCTGGGGGTTCAGTTCCTCTCTCTCTCTGGGGGTTCAGTTCCTCTCTCTCTCTGAGGGTTCAGTTCCTCTCTCTCTCTGAGAGTTCAGTTCCTCTCTCTCTCTGGGGGTTCAGTTCCTCTCTCTCTCTGGGGGTTCAGTTCCTCTCTCTCTCTGGGGGTTCAGTTCCTCTGTCTCTCTGGGGGTTCAGTTCCTCTCTCTCTCTGGGGGTTTAGTTCCTCTCTCTGGGGTTCAGTTCCTCTCTCTCTGGGGGTTCAGTTCCTCTCTCTCTCTGGGGGTTCAGTTCCTTTCTCTCTCTGGGGTTAAGTTCCTCTCTCTCTCTCTCTCTGGGGTTCAGTTCCTTTCTCTCTCTGGGGTTAAGTTCCTCTCTCTCTCTCTCTCTCTGGGGTTCAGTTCCTCTCTCACTCTCTGGGGTTCAGTTCCTCTCTCTGGGGTTCAGTTCCTCTCTCTCTCTCTCTGGGGTTCAGTGCCCCTCTCTCTCTGGGGTTCAGTTCCTCTCTCTCTCTGGCGTTCATTTCCTCTCTCTCTGGGGTTCAGTTCCTCTCTCTCTCTGGTGTTCAGTTACTCTCTCTCTCTGGGGGTTCAGTTCCTCTCTCTCTCTGGTGGTTCAGTTCCTCTCTCTCTCTGGGGTTCAGTTCCTCTCTCTCTCTGGGGTTCAGTTCCTTTCTCTCTCTCTCTCTCT
Organism: Heptranchias perlo; assembly: GCF_035084215.1. Taxonomy (NCBI): domain Eukaryota; kingdom Metazoa; phylum Chordata; class Chondrichthyes; order Hexanchiformes; family Hexanchidae; genus Heptranchias; species Heptranchias perlo. Next base: position 342,232 of record NW_027139261.1, read on the forward strand.
CTGGGGTTCAGTTCCTCTCTCTCTCTCTCTCTCTCTGGGGTTCAGTTCCTCTCTCTCTCTCTCTCTCTGGGGTTCGGTTCCTCTCTCTCTCTGGGGGTTCAGTTCCTCTCTCTCTCTGGGGTTCAGTTCCTCTCTCTCTCTGGGGTTCAGTTCCTCTCTCTCTCTGGGGGTTCAGTTCCTCTCTCTCTCTGGGGGTTCAGTTCCTCTCTCTTTCTGGGGGTTCAGTTCCTCTCTCTCTCTGGGGGTTCAGTTCCTCTCTCTCTCTGGGGGTTCAGTTCCTCTCTCTCTCTGGGGGTTCAGTTCCTCTCTCTCTCTGGGGGTTCAGTTCCTCTCTCTCTCTGGGGGTTCAGTTCCTCTCTCTCTCTGGGGGTTCAGTTCCTATCTCTCTCTGGGGGTTCAGTTCCTCTCTCTCTCTGGGGGTTCAGTTCCTCTCTCTCTCTGGGGGTTCAGTTCCTCTCTCTCTCTGGGGGTTCAGTTCCTCTCTCTCTCTGGGGGTTCAGTTCCTCTCTCTCTCTGGGGGTTCAGTTCCTCTCTCTCTCTGGGGGTTCAGTTCCTCTCTCTCTCTGGGGGTTCAGTTCCTCTCTCTCTCTGGGGGTTCAGTTCCTCTCTCTCTGTGGGTTCAGTTCCTCTCTCTCTCTGGGGGTTCAGTTCCTTTCTCTCTGGGGGTTCAGTTCCTCTCTCTCTCTGGGGGTTCAGTTCCTCTCTCTCTCTGGCATTCAGTTTCTCCCTCTGGGGATTCAGTTCCTCCCCCTCCAGCAGTTCAGTTCCACTCTCTCTGGGTTTCAGTTCCTCGCTCTCTCTTGGGGTTTCATTACCTGTCTCTTGGGGGTTCAGTTCCTCTCTCTGGGGGTTCAGTTCCTCTTTCTGGGGGTTCAGTTCCTCTCTCTCTGGGTGTTCGGATCCACTCTCTCTGTGGGTTCAGTTCCTCTCTCTGGTGTTCAGTTCCTCTCTCTCTCGGGATTCAGTTCCTTTCTCTCTCTTTGGGGGTTCAGTTCCTCCCTCTGGGGGTTCAGTTTCCCTCTCTCTAGCGGTACAGTTCCACTCTTTCTGGGCATCAGTTCGTCTCTTTCTCTGGTGGTTCAGTTCCTCTCTCTCTCTGGGGGTTCAGTTCCTTTCTCTCTGGGTTCCAATTCCTCTCTCTCTCTGGCGTTCAGTTTCTCCCTCTGGGGATTCAGTTCCTCCCCCTCTAGCAGTTCAGTTCCACTCTCTCTGGGTTTCAGTTTCTCTCTCTCTCTTGGGGTTTCATTACCTGTCTCTTGGGGGTTCAGTTCCTCTCTCTGGGGGTTCAGTTCCTCTCTCTCTGGGTGTTCGGATCCACTCTCTCTGGGGTTCAGTTCCTCTCTCTCTCGGGATTCAGTTCCTTTCTCTCTCTTTGGGGGTTCAGTTTCTCCCTCTGGGGGTTCAGTTTCCCTCTCTCTAGCGGTACAGTTCCACTCTTTCTGGGGTTCAGTTCGTCTCTTTCTCTGGTGGTTCAGTTCCACTGTCTCTGGGGGTTCAGTTCCTCTCTCTCTGGGGTTCAGTTCCACTCTCTCTGGGGGTTCAGTTCCACTCTCTCTGGGGGTTCAGTTTGTCTCTCTCTCTGGGGTTCATTTCCACTCTCTCTGGGGGTTCAGTTCTACTCTCTCTCTGGGGGTTCATTACCTGACTCTTGGGGGTTCAGTTCCTCTCTCTCCGGGGTTCAGTTCCTCCCTCCCTCTTGGTATTTAGTTCCTCTCTCTCTCTGGGGTTCAGTTCCTCTCTCTGGGGTTCAGTTCCTCTCTCTCTCGGGATTCAGTTTCTTTCTCTCTCTTTGGGGATTCAGTTCCTCCCTCTGGGGGTTCAGTTTCTCTCTCTCTCTGGGGTACAGTTCCACTCCTTCGGGGGTTCAGATCCTCTCTCTCTCTGGGGGTTCAGTTCCTCTCTCTCTCTGGGGGTTCAGTTCCTCTCTCTCTCTGGGGGTTTAGTTCCTCTCTCTGGGGTTCAGTTCCTCTCTCTCTGGGGGTTCAGTTCCTCTCTCTCTCTGGGGGTTCAGTTCCTTTCTCTCTCTGGGGTTAAGTTCCTCTCTCTCTCTCTCTCTGGGGTTCAGTTCCTTTCTCTCTCTGGGGTTAAGTTCCTCTCTCTCTCTCTCTCTGGGGTTCAGTTCCTCTCTCACTCTCTGGGGTTCAGTTCCTCTCTCTGGGGTTCAGTTCCTCTCTCTCTCTCTCTCTCTGGGGTTCAGTTCCCCTCTCTCTCTGGGGTTCAGTTCCTCTCTCTCTCTGGGGGTTCAGTTCCTCTCTCTCTCTGAGGGTTCAGTTCCTCTCTCTCTCTGAGAGTTCAGTTCCTCTCTCTCTCTGGGGGTTCAGTTCCTCTCTCTCTCTGGGGGTTCAGTTCCTCTCTCTCTCTGGGGGTTCAGTTCCTCTGTCTCTCTGGGGGTTCAGTTCCTCTCTCTCTCTGGGGGTTTAGTTCCTCTCTCTGGGGTTCAGTTCCTCTCTCTCTGGGGGTTCAGTTCCTCTCTCTCTCTGGGGGTTCAGTTCCTTTCTCTCTCTGGGGTTAAGTTCCTCTCTCTCTCTCTCTCTCTCTGGGGTTCAGTTCCTCTCTCACTCTCTGGGGTTCAGTTCCTCTCTCTGGGGTTCAGTTCCTCTCTCTCTCTCTCTGGGGTTCAGTTCCCCTCTCTCTCTGCGGTTCAGTTCCTCTCTCTCTCTGGCGTTCATTTCCTCTCTCTCTGGGGTTCAGTTCCTCTCTCTCTCTGGTGTTCAGTTACTCTCTCTCTCTGGGGGTTCAGTTCCTCTCTCTCTCTGGGGGTTCAGTTCCTCTCTCTCTCTGGGGTTCAGTTCCTCTCTCTCTCTGGGGTTCAGTTCCTTTCTCTCTCTCTCTCTGGGGTTCAGTTCCTCTCTCTCTCTCTCTCTCTGGGGTTCAGTTCCTCTCTCTCTCTCTCTCTCTGGGGTTCGGTTCCTCTCTATCTCTGGGGGTTCAGTTCCTCTCTCTCTCTGGGGTTCAGTTCCTCTCTCTCTCTGGGGTTCAGTTCCTCTCTCTCTCTGGGGGTTCAGTTCCTCTCTCTCTCTGGGGGTTCAGTTCCTCTCTCTTTCTGGGGGTTCAGTTCCTCTCTCTCTCTGGGGGTTCAGTTCCTCTCTCTCTCTGGGGGTTCAGTTCCTCTCTCTCTCTGGGGGTTCAGTTCCTCTCTCTCTCTGGGGGTTCAGTTCCTCTCTCTCTCTGGGGGTTCAGTTCCTCTCTCTCTCTGGGGGTTCAGTTCCTATCTCTCTCTGGGGGTTCAGTACCTCTCTCTCTCTGGGGGTTCAGTTCCTCTCTCTCTCTGGGGGTTCAGTTCCTCTCTCTCTCTGGGGGTTCAGTTCCTATCTCTCTCTGGGTGTTCGGATCCACTCTCTCTGTGGGTTCAGTTCCTCTCTCTGGTGTTCAGTTCCTCTCTCTCTCGGGATTCAGTTCCTTTCTCTCTCTTTGGGGGTTCAGTTCCTCCCTCTGGGGGTTCAGTTTCCCTCTCTCTAGCGGTACAGTTAAACTCTTTCTGGGCATCAGTTCGTCTCTTTCTCTGGTGGTTCAGTTCCTCTCTCTCTCTGGGGGTTCAGTTCCTTTCTCTCTGGGGGTCCAATTCCTCTCTCTCTCTGGCGTTCAGTTTCTCCCTCTGGGGATTCAGTTCCTCCCCCTCTAGCAGTTCAGTTCCACTCTCTCCGGGTTTCAGTTTCTCTCTCTCTCTTGGGGTTTCATTACCTGTCTCTTGGGGGTTCAGTTCCTCTCTCTGGGGGTTCAGTTCCTCTCTCTCTGGGTGTTCGGATCCACTCTCTCTGGGGTTCAGTTCCTCTCTCTCTCGGGATTCAGTTCCTTTCTCTCTCTTTGGGGGTTCAGTTTCTCCCTCTGGGGGTTCAGTTTCCCTCTCTCTAGTGGTACAGTTCCACTCTTTCTGGGGTTCAGTTCGTCTCTTTCTCTGGTGGTTCAGTTCCACTGTCTCTGGGGGTTCAGTTCCTCTCTCTCTGGGGTTCAGTTCCACTCTCTCTGGGGGTTCAGTTCCACTCTCTCTGGGGGTTCAGTTTGTCTCTCTCTCTGGGGTTCATTTCCACTCTCTCTGGGGGTTCAGTTCTACTCTCTCTCTGGGGGTTCATTACCTGACTCTTGGGGGTTCAGTTCCTCTCTCTCCGGGGTTCAGTTCCTCCCTCCCTCTTGGTATTTAGTTCCTCTCTCTCTCTGGGGTTCAGTTCCTCTCTCTGGGGTTCAGTTCCTCTCTCTCTCGGGATTCAGTTTCTTTCTCTCTCTTTGGGGATTCAGTTCCTCCCTCTGGGGGTTCAGTTTCTCTCTCTCTCTGGGGTACAGTTCCAATCCTTCGGGGGTTCAGATCCTCTCTCTCTCTGGGGGTTCAGTTCCTCTCTCTCTCTGGGGGTTCAGTTCCTCTCTCTCTCTGGGGGTTTAGTTCCTCTCTCTGGGGTTCAGTTCCTCTCTCTCTGGGGGTTCAGTTCCTCTCTCTCTCTGGGGGTTCAGTTCCTTTCTCTCTCTGGGGTAAAGTTCCTCTCTCTCTCTCTCTCTGGGGTTCAGTTCCTTTCTCTCTCTGGGGTTAAGTTCCTCTCTCTCTCTCTCTCTGGGGTTCAGTTCCTCTCTCACTCTCTGGGGTTCAGTTCCTCTCTCTGGGGTTCAGTTCCTCTCTCTCTCTCTCTGGGGTTCAGTTCCCCTCTCTCTCTGGGGTTCAGTTCCTCTCTCTCTCTGGCGTTCATTTCCTCTCTCTCTGGGGTTCAGTTCCTCTCTCTCTCTGGTGTTCAGTTACTCTCTCTCTCTGGGGGTTCAGTTCCTCTCTCTCTCTGGGGGTTCAGTTCCTCTCTCTCTCTGGGGTTCAGTTCCTCTCTCTCTCTGGGGTTCAGTTCCTTTCTCTCTCTCTCTCTGGGGTTCAGTTCCTCTCTCTCTCTCTCTCTCTGGGGTTCAGTTCCTCTCTCTCTCTCTGGGGTTCGGTTCCTCTCTCTCTCTGGGGGTTCAGTTCCTCTCTCTCTCTGTGGTTCAGTTCCTCTCTCTCTCTGGGGTTCAGTTCCTCTCTCTCTCTGGGGGTTCAGTTCCTCTCTCTCTCTGGGGGTTCAGTTCCTCTCTGGGGGTTCAGTTCCTCTCTCTCTCTGGGGGTTCAGTTCCTCTCTCTCTCTGGGGGTTCAGTTCCTCTCTCTCTCTGGGGGTTCAGTTCCTCTCTCTCTCTGGGGGTTCCGTTCCTCTCTCTCTCTGGGGGTTCAGTTCCTCTCTCTCTCTGGGGGTTCAGTTCCTATCTCTCTCTGGGGGTTCAGTTCCTCTCTCTCTCTGGGGGTTCAGTTCCTCTCTCTCTTCCTGGGGTTTAGTTCCTCTCTCTCTCTGGGGGTTCAGTTCCTCTCTCTCTCTGGGGGTTCAGTTCCTCTCTCTCTCTGGGGGTTCAGTTCCTCTCTCTCTCTGGGGGTTCAGTTCCTCTCTCTCTCTGGGGGTTCAGTTCCTCTCTCTCTCTGGGGGTTCAGTTCCTCTCTCTCTGTGGGTTCAGTTCCTCTCTCTCTCTGGGGGTTCAGTTCCTTTCTCTCTGGGGGTTCAGTTCCTCTCTCTCTCTGGGGGTTCAGTTCCTCTCTCTCTCTCTGGGGGTTCAGTTCCTCTCTCTCTCTCTGGGGGTTCAGTTCCTCTCTCTCTCTGGGGGTTCAGTTCCTCTCTCTCTCTGGGGGTTCAGTTCCTCTCTCTCTCTGGGGGTTCAGTTCCTCTCTCTCTCTGGGGGTTCAGTTCCTCTCTCTCTCTGGGGGTTCAGTTCCTCTCTCTCTCTGGGGGTTCAGTTCCTCTCTCTCTGTGGGTTCAGTTCCTCTCTCTCTCTGGGGGTTCAGTTCCTTTCTCTCTGGGGGTTCAGTTCCTCTCTCTCTCTGGGGGTTCAGTTCCTCTCTCTCTCTGGCGTTCAGTTTCTCCCTCTGGGGATTCAGTTCCTCCCCCTCCAGCAGTTCAGTTCCACTCTCTCTGGGTTTCAGTTCCTCGCTCTCTCTTGGGGTTTCATTACCTGTCTCTTGGGGGTTCAGTTCCTCTCTCTGGGGGTTCAGTTCCTCTTTCTGGGGGTTCAGTTCCTCTCTCTCTGGGTGTTCGGATCCACTCTCTCTGTGGGTTCAGTTCCTCTCTCTGGTGTTCAGTTCCTCTCTCTCTCGGGATTCAGTTCCTTTCTCTCTCTTTGGGGGTTCAGTTCCTCCCTCTGGGGGTTCAGTTTCCCTCTCTCTAGCGGTACAGTTCCACTCTTTCTGGGCATCAGTTCGTCTCTTTCTCTGGTGGTTCAGTTCCTCTCTCTCTCTGGGGGTTCAGTTCCTTTCTCTCTGGGGGTCCAATTCCTCTCTCTCTCTGGCGTTCAGTTTCTCCCTCTGGGGATTCAGTTCCTCCCCCTCTAGCAGTTCAGTTCCACTCTCTCTGGGTTTCAGTTTCTCTCTCTCTCTTGGGGTTTCATTACCTGTCTCTTGGGGGTTCAGTTCCTCTCTCTGGGGGTTCAGTTCCTCTCTCTCTGGGTGTTCGGATCCACTCTCTCTGGGGTTCAGTTCCTCTCTCTCTCGGGATTCAGTTCCTTTCTCTCTCTTTGGGGGTTCAGTTTCTCCCTCTGGGGGTTCAGTTTCCCTCTCTCTAGCGGTACAGTTCCACTCTTTCTGGGGTTCAGTTCGTCTCTTTCTCTGGTGGTTCAGTTCCACTGTCTCTGGGGGTTCAGTTCCTCTCTCTCTGGGGTTCAGTTCCACTCTCTCTGGGGGTTCAGTTCCACTCTCTCTGGGGGTTCAGTTTGTCTCTCTCTCTGGGGTTCATTTCCACTCTCTCTGGGGGTTCAGTTCTACTCTCTCTCTGGGGGTTCATTACCTGACTCTTGGGGGTTCAGTTCCTCTCTCTCCGGGGTTCAGTTCCTCCCTCCCTCTTGGTATTTAGTTCCTCTCTCTCTCTGGGGTTCAGTTCCTCTCTCTGGGGTTCAGTTCCTCTCTCTCTCGGGATTCAGTTTCTTTCTCTCTCTTTGGGGATTCAGTTCCTCCCTCTGGGGGTTCAGTTTCTCTCTCTCTCTGGGGTACAGTTCCACTCCTTCGGGGGTTCAGATCCTCTCTCTCTCTGGGGGTTCAGTTCCTCTCTCTCTCTGGGGGTTCAGTTCCTCTCTCTCTCTGGGAGTTTAGTTCCTCTCTCTCTCTGGGGTTCAGTTCCTCTCTCTCTGGGGGTTCAGTTCCTCTCTCTCTCTGGGGGTTCAGTTCCTTTCTCTCTCTGGGGTTAAGTTCCTCTCTCTCTCTCTCTCTCTCTGGGGTTCAGTTCCTTTCTCTCTCTGGGGTTAAGTTCCTCTCTCTCTCTCTCTCTGGGGTTCAGTTCCTCTCTCACTCTCTGGGGTTCAGTTCCTCTCTCTGGGGTTCAGTTCCTCTCTCTCTCTCTCTGGGGTTCAGTTCCCCTCTCTCTCTGGGGTTCAGTTCCTCTCTCTCTCTGGCGTTCATTTCCTCTCTCTCTGGGGTTCAGTTCCTCTCTCTCTCTGGTGTTCAGTTACTCTCTCTCTCTGGGGGTTCAGTTCCTCTCTCTCTCTGGGGGTTCAGTTCCTCTCTCTCTCTGGGGTTCAGTTCCTCTCTCTCTCTGGGGTTCAGTTCCTCTCTCTCTCTCTCTCTCTGGGATTCAGTTCCTCTCTCTCTCTCTCTCTCTGGGATTCAGTTCCTCTCTCTCTCTCTCTCTGGGGTTCGGTTCCTCTCTCTCTCTGGGGGTTCAGTTCCTCTCTCTCTCTGGGGTTCAGTTCCTCTCTCTCTCTGGGGTTCAGTTCCTCTCTCTCTCTGGGGGTTCAGTTCCTCTCTCTCTCTGGGGGTTCAGTTCCTCTCTCTCTCTGGGGGTTCAGTTCCTCTCTCTCTCTGGGGGTTCAGTTCCTCTCTCTCTCTGGGGGTTCAGTTCCTCTCTCTCTCTGGGGGTTCAGTTCCTCTCTCTCTCTGGGGGTTCAGTTCCTCTCTCTCTCTGGGGGTTCAGTTCCTCTCTCTCTCTGGGGGTTCAGTTCCTCTCTCTCTCTGGGGGTTCAGTTCCTCTCTCTCTGTGGGTTCAGTTCCTCTCTCTCTCTGGGGGTTCAGTTCCTTTCTCTCTGGGGGTCCAATTCCTCTCTCTCTCTGGCGTTCAGTTTCTCCCTCTGGGGATTCAGTTCCTCCCCCTCTAGCAGTTCAGTTCCACTCTCTCCGGGTTTCAGTTTCTCTCTCTCTCTTGGGGTTTCATTACCTGTCTCTTGGGGGTTCAGTTCCTCTCTCTGGGGGTTCAGTTCCTCTCTCTCTGGGTGTTCGGATCCACTCTCTCTGGGGTTCAGTTCCTCTCTCTCTCGGGATTCAGTTCCTTTCTCTCTCTTTGGGGGTTCAGTTTCTCCCTCTGGGGGTTCAGTTTCCCTCTCTCTCGCGGTACAGTTCCACTCTTTCTGGGGTTCAGTTCGTCTCTTTCTCTGGTGGTTCAGTTCCACTGTCTCTGGGGGTTCAGTTCCTCTCTCTCTGGGGTTCAGTTCCACTCTCTCTGGGGGTTCAGTTCCACTCTCTCTGGGGGTTCAGTTTGTCTCTCTCTCTGGGGTTCATTTCCACTCTCTCTGGGGGTTCAGTTCTACTCTCTCTCTGGGGGTTCATTACCTGACTCTTGGGGGTTCAGTTCCTCTCTCTCCGGGGTTCAGTTCCTCCCTCCCTCTTGGTATTTAGTTCCTCTCTCTCTCTGGGGTTCAGTTCCTCTCTCTGGGGTTCAGTTCCTCTCTCTCTCGGGATTCAGTTTCTTTCTCTCTCTTTGGGGATTCAGTTCCTCCCTCTGGGGGTTCAGTTTCTCTCTCTCTCTGGGGTACAGTTCCACTCCTTCGGGGGTTCAGATCCTCTCTCTCTCTGGGGGTTCAGTTCCTCTCTCTCTCTGGGGGTTCAGTTCCTCTCTCTCTCTGGGGGTTTAGTTCCTCTCTCTGGGGTTCAGTTCCTCTCTCTCTGGGGGTTCAGTTCCTCTCTCTCTCTGGGGGTTCAGTTCCTTTCTCTCTCTGGGGTTAAGTTCCTCTCTCTCTCTCTCTCTGGGGTTCAGTTCCTTTCTCTCTCTGGGGTTAAGTTCCTCTCTCTCTCTCTCTCTGGGGTTCAGTTCCTCTCTCACTCTCTGGGGTTCAGTTCCTCTCTCTGGGGTTCAGTTCCTCTCTCTCTCTCTCTGGGGTTCAGTTCCCCTCTCTCTCTGGTGTTCAGTTCCTCTCTCTCTCTGGCGTTCATTTCCTCTCTCTCTGGGGTTCAGTTCCTCTCTCTCTCTGGTGTTCAGTTACTCTCTCTCTCTGGGGGTTCAGTTCCTCTCTCTCTCTGGGGGTTCAGTTCCTCTCTCTCTCTGGGGTTCAGTTCCTCTCTCTCTCTGGGGTTCAGTTCCTTTCTCTCTCTCTCTCTGGGGTTCAGTTCCTCTCTCTCTCTCTCTCTCTGGGGTTCAGTTCCTCTCTCTCTCTCTGGGGTTCGGTTCCTCTCTCTCTCTGGGAGTTCAGTTCCTCTCTCTCTCTGGGGTTCAGTTCCTCTCTCTCTCTGGGGTTCAGTTCCTCTCTCTCTCTGGGGTTCAGTTCCTCTCTCTCTCTGGGGGTTCAGTTCCTCTCTCTCTCTGGGGGTTCAGTTCCTCTCTCTCTCTGGGGGTTCAGTTCCTCTCTCTCTCTGGGGGTTCAGTTCCTCTCTCTCTCTGGGGGTTCAGTTCCTCTCTCTCTCTGGGGTTTCAGTTCCTCTCTCTCTCTGGGGGTTCCGTTCCTCTCTCTCTCTGGGGGTTCAGTTCCTCTCTCTCTCTGGGGGTTCAGTTCCTATCTCTCTCTGGGGGTTCAGTTCCTCTCTCTCTCTGGGGGTTCAGTTCCTCTCTCTCTCTGGGGGTTCAGTTCCTCTCTCTCTCTGGGGGTTCAGTTCCTCTCTCTCTCTGGGGGTTCAGTTCCTCTCTCTCTCTGGGGGTTCAGTTCCTCTCTCTCTCTGGGGGTTCAGTTCCTCTCTCTCTCTGGGGGTTCAGTTCCTCTCTCTCTCTGGGGGTTCAGTTCCTCTCTCTCTGTTGGTTCAGTTCCTCTCTCTCTCTGGGGGTTCAGTTCCTTTCTCTCTGGGGGTTCAGTTCCTCTCTCTCTCTGGGGGTTCAGTTCCTCTCTCTCTCTCTGGGGGTTCAGTTCCTCTCTCTCTCTGGGGGTTCAGTTCCTCTCTCTCTCTGGGGGTTCAGTTCCTCTCTCTCTCTGGGGGTTCAGTTCCTCTCTCTCTCTGGGGGTTCAGTTCCTCTCTCTCTCTGGGGGTTCAGTTCCTCTCTCTCTGTGGGTTCAGTTCCTCTCTCTCTCTGGGGGTTCAGTTCCTTTCTCTCTGGGGGTTCAGTTCCTCTCTCTCTCTGGGGGTTCAGTTCCTCTCTCTCTCTGGCGTTCAGTTTCTCCCTCTGGGGATTCAGTTCCTCCCCCTCCAGCAGTTCAGTTCCACTCTCTCTGGGTTTCAGTTCCTCGCTCTCTCTTGGGGTTTCATTACCTGTCTCTTGGGGGTTCAGTTCCTCTCTCTGGGGGTTCAGTTCCTCTTTCTGGGGGTTCAGTTCCTCCCTCCCTCTTGGTATTTAGTTCCTCTCTCTCTCTGGGGTTCAGTTCCTCTCTCTGGGGTTCAGTTCCTCTCTCTCTCGGGATTCAGTTTCTTTCTCTCTCTTTGGGGATTCAGTTCCTCCCTCTGGGGGTTCAGTTTCTCTCTCTCTCTGGGGTACAGTTCCACTCCTTCGGGGGTTCAGATCCTCTCTCTCTCTGGGGGTTCAGTTCCTCTCTCTCTCTGGGGGTTCAGTTCCTCTCTCTCTCTGGGGGTTTAGTTCCTCTCTCTGGGGTTCAGTTCCTCTCTCTCTGGGGGTTCAGTTCCTCTCTCTCTCTGGGGGTTCAGTTCCTTTCTCTCTCTGGGGTTAAGTTCCTCTCTCTCTCTCTCTCTGGTGTTCAGTTACTCTCTCTCTCTGGGGGTTCAGTTCCTCTCTCTCTCTGGGGGTTCAGTTCCTCTCTCTCTCTGGGGTTCAGTTCCTCTCTCTCTCTGGGGTTCAGTTCCTTTCTCTCTCTCTCTCTGGGGTTCAGTTCCTCTCTCTCTCTCTCTGGGGTTCAGTTCCTCTCTCTCTCTCTGGGGTTCGGTTCCTCTCTCTCTCTGGGAGTTCAGTTCCTCTCTCTCTCTGGGAGTTCAGTTCCTCTCTCTCTCTGGGGTTCAGTTCCTCTCTCTCTCTGGGGGTTCAGTTCCTCTCTCTCTCTGGGGGTTCAGTTCCTCTCTCTCTCTGGGGGTTCAGTTCCTCTCTCTCTCTGGGGGTTCAGTTCCTCTCTCTCTCTGGGGGTTCAGTTCCTCTCTCTCTCTGGGGTTTCAGTTCCTCTCTCTCTCTGGGGGTTCCGTTCCTCTCTCTCTCTGGGGGTTCAGTTCCTCTCTCTCTCTGGGGGTTCAGTTCCTATCTCTCTCTGGGGGTTCAGTTCCTCTCTCTCTCTGGGGGTTCAGTTCCTCTCTCTCTCTGGGGGTTCAGTTCCTCTCTCTCTCTGGGGGTTCAGTTCCTCTCTCTCTCTGGGGGTTCAGTTCCTCTCTCTCTCTGGGGGTTCAGTTCCTCTCTCTCTCTGGGGGTTCAGTTCCTCTCTCTCTCTGGGGGTTCAGTTCCTCTCTCTCTGTGGGTTCAGTTCCTCTCTCTCTCTGGGGGTTCAGTTCCTTTCTCTCTGGGGGTTCAGTTCCTCTCTCTCTCTGGGGGTTCAGTTCCTCTCTCTCTCTCTGGGGGTTCAGTTCCTCTCTCTCTCTGGGGGTTCAGTTCCTCTCTCTCTCTGGGGGTTCAGTTCCTCTCTCTCTCTGGGGGTTCAGTTCCTCTCTCTCTCTGGGGGTTCAGTTCCTCTCTCTCTGTGGGTTCAGTTCCTCTCTCTCTCTGGGGGTTCAGTTCCTTTCTCTCTGGGGGTTCAGTTCCTTTCTCTCTCTGGGGGTTCAGTTCCTCTCTCTCTCTGGCGTTCAGTTTCTCCCTCTGGGGATTCAGTTCCTCCCCCTCCAGCAGTTCAGTTCCACTCTCTCTGGGTTTCAGTTCCTCGCTCTCTCTTGGGGTTTCATTACCTGTCTCTTGGGGGTTCAGTTCCTCTCTCTGGGGGTTCAGTTCCTCTTTCTGGGGGTTCAGTTCCTCTCTCTCTGGGTGTTCGGATCCACTCTCTCTGTGGGTTCAGTTCCTCTCTCTGGTGTTCAGTTCCTCTCTCTCTCGGGATTCAGTTCCTTTCTCTCTCTTTGGGGGTTCAGTTCCTCCCTCTGGGGGTTCAGTTTCCCTCTCTCTAGCGGTACAGTTCCACTCTTTCTGGGCATCAGTTCGTCTCTTTCTCTGGTGGTTCAGTTCCTCTCTCTCTCTGGGGGTTCAGTTCCTTTCTCTCTGGGGGTCCAATTCCTCTCTCTCTCTGGCGTTCAGTTTCTCCCTCTGGGGATTCAGTTCCTCCCCCTCTAGCAGTTCAGTTCCACTCTCTGGGGGTTCAGTTCCTCTCTCTCTGGGTGTTCGGATCCACTCTCTCTGGGGTTCAGTTCCTCTCTCTCTCGGGATTCAGTTCCTTTCTCTCTCTTTGGGGGTTCAGTTTCTCCCTCTGGGGGTTCAGTTTCCCTCTCTCTAGCGGTACAGTTCCACTCTTTCTGGGGTTCAGTTCGTCTCTTTCTCTGGTGGTTCAGTTCCACTGTCTCTGGGGGTTCAGTTCCTCTCTCTCTGGGGTTCAGTTCCACTCTCTCTGGGGGTTCAGTTCCACTCTCTCTGGGGGTTCAGTTTGTCTCTCTCTCTGGGGTTCATTTCCACTCTCTCTGGGGGTTCAGTTCTACTCTCTCTCTGGGGGTTCATTACCTGACTCTTGGGGGTTCAGTTCCTCTCTCTCCGGGGTTCAGTTCCTCCCTCCCTCTTGGTATTTAGTTCCTCTCTCTCTCTGGGGTTCAGTTCCTCTCTCTGGGGTTCAGTTCCTCTCTCTCTCGGGATTCAGTTTCTTTCTCTCTCTTTGGGGATTCAGTTCCTCCCTCTGGGGGTTCAGTTTCTCTCTCTCTCTGGGGTACAGTTCCACTCCTTCGGGGGTTCAGATCCTCTCTCTCTCTGGGGGTTCAGTTCCTCTCTCTCTCTGGGGGTTCAGTTCCTCTCTCTCTCTGGGGGTTTAGTTCCTCTCTCTCTCTGGGGGTTTAGTTCCTCTCTCTGGGGTTCAGTTCCTCTCTCTCTGGGGGTTCAGTTCCTCTCTCTCTCTGGGGGTTCAGTTCCTTTCTCTCTCTGGGGTTAAGTTCCTCTCTCTCTCTCTCTCTCTGGGGTTCAGTTCCTTTCTCTCTCTGGGGTTAAGTTCCTCTCTCTCTCTCTCTCTGGGGTTCAGTTCCTCTCTCACTCTCTGGGGTTCAGTTCCTCTCTCTGGGGTTCAGTTCCTCTCTCTCTCTCTCTGGGGTTCAGTTCCCCTCTCTCTCTGGGGTTCAGTTCCTCTCTCTCTCTGGCGTTCATTTCCTCTCTCTCTGGGGTTCAGTTCCTCTCTCTCTCTGGTGTTCAGTTACTCTCTCTCTGGGGGTTCAGTTCCTCTCTCTCTCTGGGGGTTCAGTTCCTCTCTCTCTCTGGGGTTCAGTTCCTCTCTCTCTCTGGGGTTCAGTTCCTCTCTCTCTCTCTCTCTGGGATTCAGTTCCTCTCTCTCTCTCTCTCTCTGGGGTTCAGTTCCTCTCTCTCTCTCTCTCTCTCTGGGGTTCGGTTCCTCTCTCTCTCTGGGGGTTCAGTTCCTCTCTCTCTCTGGGGTTCAGTTCCTCTCTCTCTCTGGGGTTCAGTTCCTCTCTCTCTCTGGGGGTTCAGTTCCTCTCTCTCTCTGGGGGTTCAGTTCCTCTCTCTCTCTGGGGGTTCAGTTCCTCTCTCTCTCTGGGGGTTCAGTTCCTCTCTCTCTCTGGGGGTTCAGTTCCTCTCTCTCTCTGGGGGTTCAGTTCCTCTCTCTCTCTGGGGGTTCAGTTCCTCTCTCTCTCTGGGGGTTCAGTTCCTCTCTCTCTGTGGGTTCAGTTCCTCTCTCTCTCTGGGGGTTCAGTTCCTTTCTCTCTGGGGGTTCAGTTCCTCTCTCTCTGGGTGTTCGGATCCACTCTCTCTGGGGTTCAGTTCCTCCCTCTGGGGATTCAGTTCCTCCCCCTCCAGCAGTTCAGTTCCACTCTCTCTGGGTTTCAGTTCCTCGCTCTCTCTTGGGGTTTCATTACCTGTCTCTTGGGGGTTCAGTTCCTCTCTCTGGGGGTTCAGTTCCTCTTTCTGGGGGTTCAGTTCCTCTCTCTCTGGGTGTTCGGATCCACTCTCTCTGTGGGTTCAGTTCCTCTCTCTGGTGTTCAGTTCCTCTCTCTCTCGGGATTCAGTTCCTTTCTCTCTCTTTGGGGGTTCAGTTCCTCCCTCTGGGGGTTCAGTTTCCCTCTCTCTAGCGGTACAGTTCCACTCTTTCTGGGCATCAGTTCGTCTCTTTCTCTGGTGGTTCAGTTCCTCTCTCTCTCTCTGGGGGTTCAGTTCCTTTCTCTCTGGGGGTCCAATTCCTCTCTCTCTCTGGCGTTCAGTTTCTCCCTCTGGGGATTCAGTTCCTCCCCCTCTAGCAGTTCAGTTCCACTCTCTCTGGGTTTCAGTTTCTCTCTCTCTCTTGGGGTTTCATTACCTGTCTCTTGGGGGTTCAGTTCCTCTCTCTGGGGGTTCAGTTCCTCTCTCTCTGGGTGTTCGGATCCACTCTCTCTGGGGTTCAGTTCCTCTCTCTCTCGGGATTCAGTTCCTTTCTCTCTCTTTGGGGGTTCAGTTTCTCCCTCTGGGGGTTCAGTTTCCCTCTCTCTAGCGGTACAGTTCCACTCTTTCTGGGGTTCAGTTCGTCTCTTTCTCTGGTGGTTCAGTTCCACTGTCTCTGGGGGTTCAGTTCCTCTCTCTCTGGGGTTCAGTTCCACTCTCTCTGGGGGTTCAGTTCCACTCTCTCTGGGGGTTCAGTTTGTCTCTCTCTCTGGGGTTCATTTCCACTCTCTCTGGGGGTTCAGTTCTACTCTCTCTCTGGGGGTTCATTACCTGACTCTTGGGGGTTCAGTTCCTCTCTCTCCGGGGTTCAGTTCCTCCCTCCCTCTTGGTATTTAGTTCCTCTCTCTCTCTGGGGTTCAGTTCCTCTCTCTGGGGTTCAGTTCCTCTCTCTCTGGGGTTCAGTTCCTCTCTCTCTGGGGTTCAGTTCCTCTCTCTCTCTGGGGTTCAGTTCCTCTCTCTCTGGGGTTCAGTTCCTCTCTCTCTGGGGGTTCAGTTCCTCTCTCTCTCTCTGGGGTTCAGTTCCTCTCTCTCTGGGGGTACAGTTCCTCTCTCTCTCTGGGGGTTCAGTTCCTCTCTCTCTCTGGGGGTTCAGTTCCTCTCTCTCTCTGGGGGTTCAGTTCCTCTCTCTCTTGTGGTTCAGTTCCTCTCTCTCTGGGGTTCAGTTCCTCTCTCTCTCTGGGGGTTCAATTCCTCTCTCTCTCTCTGGGGTTCAGTTCCTCTCTCTCTGGGGGTACAGTTCCTCTCTCTCTCTGGGGGTTCAGTTCCTCTCTCTCTCTGGCGTTCATTTCCTCTCTCTCTGGGGTTCAGTTCCTCTCTCTCTCTGGTGTTCAGTTACTCTCTCTCTCTGGGGGTTCAGTTCCTCTCTCTCTCTGGGGGTTCAGTTCCTCTCTCTCTCTGGGGTTCAGTTCCTCTCTCTCTCTGGGGTTCAGTTCCTCTCTCTCTCTCTCTCTGGGATTCAGTTCCTCTCTCTCTCTCTCTCTCTCTCTGGGGTTCAGTTCCTCTCTCTCTCTCTCTGGGGTTCGGTTCCTCTCTCTCTCTGGGGGTTCAGTTCCTCTCTCTCTCTGGGGTTCAGTTCCTCTCTCTCTCTGGGGGTTCAGTTCCTCTCTCTCTCTGGGGGTTCAGTTCCTCTCTCTCTCTGGGGGTTCAGTTCCTCTCTCTCTCTGGGGGTTCAGTTCCTCTCTCTCTCTGGGGGTTCAGTTCCTCTCTCTCTCTGGGGGTTCAGTTCCTCTCTCTCTCTGGGGGTTCAGTTCCTCTCTCTCTCTGGGGGTTCAGTTCCTCTCTCTCTCTGGGGGTTCAGTTCCTCTCTCTCTCTGGGGGTTCAGTTCCTCTCTCTCTGTGGGTTCAGTTCCTCTCTCTCTCTGGGGGTTCAGTTCCTCTCTCTCTCTGGGGGTTCAGTTCCTCTCTCTCTCTGGGGGTTCAGTTCCTCTCTCTCTGTGGGTTCAGTTCCTCTCTCTCTGTGGGTTCAGTTCCTCTCTCTCTCTGGGGGTTCAGTTCCTTTCTCTCTGGGGGTTCAGTTCCTCTCTCTCTCTGGGGTACAGTTCCTCTCTCTCTCTGGGGTTCAGTTCCTCTCTCTCTGGGGTTCAGTTCCTCTCTCTCTGGGGTTCAGTTCCTCTCTCTCTCTGGGGTTCAGTTCCTCTCTCTCTGGGGTTCAGTTCCTCTCTCTCTGGGGGTTCAGTTCCTCTCTCTCTCTCTGGGGTTCAGTTCCTCTCTCTCTGGGGTTCAGTTCCTCTCTCTCTCTGGGGTTCAGTTCCTCTCTCTCTCAGGGGGTTCAGTTCCTCTCTCTCTCTGGGGTTCAGTTCCTCTCTCTCTCTCTGGGGTTCAGTTCCTCTCTCTCTCTCTGGGGTTCAGTTCCTCTCTCTCTCTCTGGGGTTCAGTTCCTCTCTCTCTGGGGTTCAGTTCCTCTCTCTCTCTCTGGGGTTCAGTTCCTCTCTCTCTGGGGTTCAGTTCCTCTCTCTCTCTCTGGGGTTCAGTTCCTCTATCTCTCAGGGGGTTCTGTTCCTCTCTCTCTCAGGGGGTTCAGTTCCTCTCTCTCTCTGGGGTTCAGTTCCTCTCTCTCTCTCTGGGGTTCAGTTCCTCTCTCTCTGGGGTTCAGTTCCTCTCTCTCTGGGGTTCAGTTCCTCTCTCCCTGGGGGTTCAGTTCCTCTCTCTCTCTGGGGTTCAGTTCCTCTCTCTCTGGGGGTTCAGTTCCTCTCTCTCTCTCTGGGGTTCAGTTCCTCTCTCTCTGGGGTTCAGTTCCTCTCTCTCTCTCTGGGGTTCAGTTCCTCTCTCTCTCAGGGGGTTCAGTTCCTCTCTCTCTCTGGGGTTCAGTTCCTCTCTCTCTCTCTGGGGTTCAGTTCCTCTCTCTCAGGGGGTTCAGTTCCTCTCTCTCTCTGGGATTCAGTTGCTCTCTCTCTGGTCCTGCCCCGTTAGCTGATTGCCGTGACCAGCCTCCCTCCCACATAAGAAATAGAAGCAGGAGTTGGCCAATCGGCCCCTCGAGCCTTCTCCTACAGTTGAATCGCGCATTGATAATCACCGTCAGGCCTCACACAGGGATGACTGGGCTCATGAAGGCAATGGGGGGAGAGGGGGAATGCCCTCTGGGATGCTGGGAGATGTGAGGAACTATTAAAACTCTGGCCTGTCTGGGTTTTAACCTCAGGGCTGAGCGGTCTCCAGAAGTCTCTGTGCGTGAAGGTAAATGCTCAGTCTCTGTTTCTCGTCCTACCAGAGGACACTCTGATCTGCTCTCACTCACCCCGGGGCAGCTCTCGGCCTGATCCTGGGTGGGAAATGCTGGATTGGTAAGTGAGGTGGGCACAGGGGCTGCGAGGGGCTGCGAGAGTCTGCGAGGGGCTGCGAGGGGCTGCGAAGGTTAATTTGGCCTCATTATTATGTTCGAGTCCCCGACCCTGAGACAGAGCACTCCCTCTGTGTGTGTGTTTGTGTTTGGATTTATTAAAGGCACTTAATGACGTGTTCTCTCGGAGGCTTGTTGATAAAATGAGAGCCCAGGGAGTGTGAGCAGTGTGACGAGAGACTGGGCAGACGGTTCATGGGTGGATATTTGGACTGGAGGGGTCACCAAGGGGTCAGTGTTGGGACCATTGCTTGTCTCAATATGTAGAAATGGTCAGAATCTGGGTATAAGGGGTACAGGAGACACATTTATGTTGGGACCATTGCTTGTCTCAATATGTAGAAATGGTCAGAATCTGGGTATAAGGGGTACAGGAGACACATTTAGAGGGTGCAGGGAGTGGGTTAAACTGTGAAGAGGACTTCAGGAGAACACAGACTGGCAGAGAAATGTGAGGAGGAACAAGGAGAGGAGATAGACACTGAATGGGGGAACTGTAAAAGGAGCAGAGAGACTCACCATTCAACTGATGCCATGAGATTTCATGGGGTCCAGAGTCAATGTTGAGGACTCCCAGGGCCACTCCCTCCTGACTTTATATCACTGTACCGCCACCTCTGGTGGGTCCGTCCTGCCGGTGGGACAGGACATACCCAGGGATGGTGATGGACGAATTAAGAATCAACCACATTGCTGTGGGTCTGGAGTCACATATAGGCCAGACCGGGTATGGACGGCAGGTTTCCTTCCCTAAAGGACATTAGTGAACCAGATGGGTTTGGACAATCCGGTAGTTTACTGATATTGACAAGTCAAATTCTCACCCAGCCCTGGTGGGATGGAACTCACAGTCTCTGGATTATTAACATCGAAAATAGGAGCGGGAGGGAGTAGGCCATTCGGCCCTTCGAGCCTGCTCCGCCATTCAATATTATATTAGTCCGGTCCCTGGGTTACTGGTCCAGTGTCAGAATCCCTACACCACCCGACCACTTGCCAGTGGACGCTACCGTCTGACCCTCAGACAGTCAGTCCATGACCCTCAGACAGTCAGTCCCTGACCCTCAGAAAGTCCCTGACCCTCAGACAGTCAGTCCATGACCCTCAGACAGTCAGTCTCTGACCCTCAGACAGTCAGTCTCTGACCCACAGACAGTCAGTCCCTGACCCTCAGACAGTCAGTCCCTGACCCTCAGACAGTCAGTCTCTGACCCTCAGACAGTCAGTCCCTGACCCTCAGACAGTCAGTCCCTGACCCTCAGACAGTCAGTCCCTGACCCTCAGACAGTCAGTCTCTGACCCTCAGAAAGTCCCTGACCCTCAGACAGTCAGTCCCTGACCCTCAGACAGTCAGTCTCTGACCCTCAGACAGACAGTCTCTGACCCTCAGACAGTCAGTCCCTGACCCTCAGACAGACAGTCCCTGACCCTCAGACAGACAGTCCCTGACCCTCAGACAGTCCCTGACCCTCAGACAGTCCCTGACCCTCAGACAGTCCCTGACCCTCAGACAGTCCCTGACCCTCAGACAGTCAGTCCCTGACCCTCAGACAGACAGTCCCTGACCCTCAGACAGTCCCTGACCCTCAGACAGTCCCTGACCCTCAGACAGTCAGTCCCCTGACCCTCAGACAGTCCCTGACCCTCAGACAGTCCCTGACCCTCAGACAGTCAGGCCCTGACCCTCAGATTCCCATTATTTTTTCTGATACCCTCTCGCTCCTGAAGCCCCAAACTCGTGCTGGGATCGGATTATTTTTGTGGTGTGATATCATGGCCGCCTCTTCCTTACTTTCCACACCCAGTGCCCACTCAGTCCCCCCCGGGCGGGCCCTGCCCCGCTCCCCCCCCCCCGGCGGGCCCTGCCCCGCTCCCCCCTCCCCCCCCCCCGGGCGGGCCCTGCCCCACTCCCCCCCCCCCGGCGGGCCCTGCCCCGCTCCCCCCCCCCCGGGCGGGCCCTGCCCCGCTCCCCCTCCCCCCCCCCGGGCGGGCCCTGTCCCGCTCCCCCCCCCCGGGCGGGCCCTGTCCCGCTCCCCCCCCCCCGGGCGGGCCCTGTCCCGCTCCCCCCCCCCCGGGCGGGCCCTGCCCCACTCCCCCCCCCCCGGCGGGCCCTGCCCCACTCCCCCCCCCCGGCGGGCCCTGCCCCACTCCCCCCCCCCCCCGGCGGGCCCTGCCCCGCTCCCCCCCCCCCCCCCCCGGGCGGGCCCTGCCCCACTCCCCCCCCCCGGCGGGCCCTGCCCCACTCCCCCCCCCCCCCGGCGGGCCCTGCCCCGCTCCCCCCCCCCCCCCGGGCGGGCCCTGCCCCGCTCCCCCCCCCCCCCCGGCGGGCCCTGCCCCGCTCCCCCCCCCCCGGGCGGGCCCTGTCTCCCTGTTGGACCTTGTGGTATTGCAGGAACAGAAGGTCCAGCCCCCGGTGTCTGACCCTGGGATGATGGATGTGTTTAAAGTTGGACTGTTCCTTCACAGGACCTCGGCCTCAGGAGAACCTCAGCAAGATCCCACACACAGCAGTGTGAGAAGGACCAGATAATCTTCTTTAGTGATGTTGGCTGAGGGTTAAATAATTGGCCAGGACACCGGGGAGAACTCGCCCTGCTCTTCTTTGAAACAGTGTCCTGGGATCTTTGAGAGGAAAGACGGGGCCTCCGACAGTGCAGCACTCCCTCAGTACTGACCCTCCGACAGTGCATCACTCCCTCAGTACTGACCCTCCGACAGTGCAGCGCTCCCTCAGTACTGACCCTCCGACAGTGCAGCGCTCCCTCAGTACTGACCCTCCGACAGTGCAGCGCTCCCTCAGTACTGACCCTCCGACAGTGCGGCACTCCCTCAGTACTGACCCTCCGACAGTGCATCACTCCCTCAGTACTGACCCTCCGACAGTGCGGCACTCCCTCAGTACTGACCCTCCGACAGTGCGGCGCTCCCTCAGTACTGACCCTCCGACAGTGCGGCCCTCCCTCAGTACTGACCCTCCGACAGTGCGGCGCTCCCTCAGTACTGACCCTCCGACAGTGCAGCACTCCCTCAGTACTGACCCTCCGACAGTGCAGCACTCCCTCAGTACTGACCCTCCGACAGTGCAGCACTCCCTCAGTACTGACCCTCCGACAGTGCAGCACTCCCTCAGTACTGACCCTCCGACAGTGCAGCGCTCCCTCAGTACTGACCCTCCGACAGTGCTGCGCTCCCTCAGTACTGACCCTCCGACAGTGCAGCGCTCCCTCAGTACTGACCCTCCGACAGTGCAGCGCTCCCTCAGTACTGACCCTCCGACAGTGCAGCACTCCCTCAGTACTGACCCTCCGACAGTGCGGCACTCCCTCAGTACTGACCCTCCGACAGTGCAGCACTCCCTCAGTACTGACCCTCCGACAGTGCGTGCTCCCTCAGTACTGACCCTCCGACAGTGCGGCACTCCCTCAGTACTGACCCTCCGACAGTGCGGCGCTCCCTCAGTACTGACCCTCCGACAGTGCGGCACTCCCTCAGTACTGACCCTCCGACAGTGCAGCACTCCCTCAGTACTGACCCTCCGACAGTGCGGCACTCCCTCAGTACTGACCCTCCGACAGTGCAGCACTCCCTCAGTACTGACCCTCCGACAGTGCGTGCTCCCTCAGTACTGACCCTCCGACAGTGCGGCACTCCCTCAGTACTGACCCTCCGACAGTGCGGCGCTCCCTCAGTACTGACCCTCCGACAGTGCGGCACTCCCTCAGTACTGACCCTCCGACAGTGCAGCACTCCCTCAGTACTGACCCTCCGACAGTGCGGCACTCCCTCAGTACTGACCCTCCGACAGTGCGGCACTCCCTCAGTACTGACCCTCCGACAGTGCGGCGCTCCCTCAGTACTGACCCTCCGACAGTGCGGCACTCCCTCAGTACTGACCCTCCGACAGTGCGGCACTCCCTCAGTACTGACCCTCCGACAGTGCGGCGCTCCCTCAGTACTGACCCTCCGACAGTGCGGCACTCCCTCAGTACTGACCCTCCGACAGTGCAGCGCTCCCTCAGTACTGACCCTCCGACAGTGCAGCGCTCCCTCAGTACTGACCCTCCGACAGTGCAGCGCTCCCTCAGTACTGACCCTCCGACAGTGCGGCGCTCCCTCAGTACTGACCCTCCGACAGTGCAGCACACCCTCAGTACTGACCCTCCGACAGTGCGGCACTCCCTCAGTACTGACCCTCCGACAGTGCAGCACACCCTCAGTACTGACCCTCCGACAGTGCGGCACTCCCTCAGTACTGACCCTCCGACAGTGCGGCACTCCCTCAGTACTGACCCTCCGACAGTGCGGCACTCCCTCAGTACTGACCCTCCGACAGTGCAGCGCTCCCTCAGCACTGACCCTCCGACAGTGCTGCGCTCCCTCAGTACTGACCCTCCGACAGTGCGGCGCTCCCTCAGTACTGACCCTCCGACAGTGCGGCGCTCCCTCAGTACTGACCCTCCGACAGTGCGGCGCTCCCTCAGTACTGACCCTCCGACAGTGCGGCGCTCCCTCAGTACTGACCCTCCGACAGTGCGGCGCTCCCTCAGTACTGACCCTCCGACAGTGCAGCTCTCCCTCAGTACTGACCCTCCGACAGTGCAGCTCTCCCTCAGTACTGACCCTCCGACAGTGCGGCACTCCCTCAGTACTGACCCTCCGACAGTGCGGCACTCCCTCAGTACTGACCCTCCGACAGTGCAGCTCTCTCTCAGTACTGACCCTCCGACAGTGCAGCACTCCCTCAGTGGACTGTCAACCTGGATTATGGGTTCAAGTCCCTGCAGTGAGGCTCGAACCCACGATCTTCAGACTCCGAGGCGAGGGAGAGAGGGAAAGAGACGCACTGAGCCCAGCCAGACACCGTGTGAGGCCAGAGAGTGAGGCTCAGCATCACAGCCGAGGCCAATCACATCCTCACCTGGCAGGAACACACTCACACTCACACTCACAAACACATTCACCCACGCACACACTCACAAACACAAACACATTCACCCACGCACACGCACACACTCACACTCACAAACACATTCACCCACACACACACTCACACTCACAAACACATTCACCGACGCACACACTCACACTCACAAACACATTCACCCACACACACACTCACACTCACAAACACATTCACCGACGCACACACTCATACTCACAAACACATTCACCCACGCACACACTCACACTCACAAACACATTCACCCACACACACACTCACACTCACAAACACATTCACCGACGCACACACTCATACTCACAAACACATTCACCCACGCACACGCACACACTCACACTCACAAACACATTCACCCACACACACACTCACACTCACAAACACATTCACCGACGCACACACTCACACTCACAAACACATTCACCCACACACACACTCACACTCACAAACACATTCACCGACGCACACACTCATACTCACAAACACATTCACCGACGCACACACTCACACTCACAAACACATTCACCCACACACACACTCACACTCACAAACACATTCACCGACGCACACACTCATACTCACAAACACATTCACCCACGCACACACTCACACTCATAAACACATTCACCCACGCACACGCTCACACTCACGTTCACAAACACATTCACCCATGCACACCCTCACACTCACACTCACACTCAAACACATTCACCCTCGCACACACTCACACTCACAAACACATTCAGCCACACTCACACTCACACTCACAAACACATTCACCCATGCACACGCTCACACTCACACTAGTAAACACATTCACCCATGCACACACTCACACTCACGCTCACAAACACATTCACCCACACAGACACTCACACTCACGCTCACAAACACATTCACCCACACAGACACTCACACTCACGCTCACAAACACATTCACCCACACACACGCTCACACTCACGCTCACAAACACATTCACCCACGCACACGCTCACACTCATACTGACAAACACATTCACCCACGCACATGCTCACACTCACAAACACATTCACCCACGCACACGCTCACACTCACAAACACATTCACCCACGCACATGCTCACACTCATACTCACAAACACATTCACCCTCGCACACAGACATCACAAACACATTCACCCTTGCACACACTCACACTCACGAACACATTCACCCACGCACACACTCACAAACACATTCACCCACGCACACACTCATATTCACAAACACATTCACCCACGCACACACTCATATTCACAAACACATTCACCCACGCACACACTCATATTCACAAACACATTCACCCACGCACACGCTCACACTCACAAACACATTCACCCACGCACATGCTCACACTCATACTCACAAACACATTCACCCTCGCACACAGACATCACAAACACATTCACCCTTGCACACACTCACACTCACAAACACATTCACCCTCACACTCATACTCACAAACACATTCACCCATGCACATGCTCACACTCACACTCACACTCACAAACACTTTCACCCACGCACACACTCACACTGACAAACACATTCACCCACGCACACACTCACACTCACACTCACAAACACATTCACCGACGCACACACTCATACTCACAAACACATTCACCCATGCACACGCTCACACTCACACTCACACTCACAAACACTTTCACCCACGCACACACTCACAAACACATTCACCCACGCACACACTCACACTCACACTCACAAACACATTCACCCACGCACACACTCACACTCATACTCACAAACACATTCATCCACGTACACACTCACATACACATTCACCCACGCACACGCTCACACTTATACTCACAAACACATTCACCCACGCATACGCTCACACTCATATTCACAAACACATTCATCCACGTACACACTCACATACACATTCACCCACGCACATGCTCACACTCACACCAACAAACACATTCACCCAAGCACACACTCCCACTCACAAACACATTCGCCCATGCACATGCTCACACTCATACTCACAAACACATTCACCCTCGCACACACTCACACTCACACTCATAAACACATTCAACCTTGCACACACTCACACTCACAAACACATGCACCCACGCACACACTCAAACTCACAAACACATTCACCCACGCACACACTCACACTCATTCTCACAAACACATACACCCATGCACACGCTCACACTCACACTCACCCTCACAAACACATTCAACCACGCACACGCTCACACTCACGCTCACAAACACATTCACCCACGCACACGCTCACACTCACACACACATTCACCCACGCACACGCTCACACTCACGCTCACACACACATTCACCCATGCACATGCTCACACTCACACTCACACTCACAAACACTTTCACCCACGCACACACTCACACTCACAAACACATTCACCCACGCACACACTCACACTCACAAACACATTCATCCACGTACACACTCACATACACATTCACCCACGCACACGCTCACACTCATACTCACAAACACATTCACCCACGCATACGCTCACACTCATATTCACAAACACATTCTCCCACGCACATGCTCACACTCACACTCACAAACACATTCACCCACGCACACACTCACACTCACAAACACATTCACCCACGCACACACTCACACTCAAACACTTTCACCCACGCACACGCTCACACTCATTCTCGCAAACACATACACCCATGCACACGCTCACACTCACACTCACCCTCACAAACACATTCAACCACGCACACGCTCACACTCACACTCACAAACACATTCACCCACGCACACACACTCATACTCACAAACACATTCAGCCACACTCACACTCAAACACATTCACCCTCGCTCACACTCATGCTCACAAACACATTCACCCACGCACACATTCACACTCATAAACACATTCACCCACGCACACGCTCACTCATACTCGCAAACACATTCAGCCACACTCACACACACATTCACCCATGCACACGCTCACACTCACACTAGTAAACACATTCACCCATGCACACACTCACACTCACAAACACATTCACCCACACACACGCTCACACTCACGCTCACAAACACATTCACCCACGCACACGCTCACACTCATACTGACAAACACATTCACCCACGCACATGCTCACACTCACAAACACATTCACCCACGCACACGATCACACTCATAAACACATTCACCCACGCACACGCTCACACTCATATTCACAAACACATTCTCCCACGCACATGCTCACACTCACACGAACAAACACATTCACCCAAGCACACACTCACAAACACATTTACCCACGCACATGCTCACACTCATACTCACAAACACATTCACCCTCGCACACACTCACATCACAAACACATTCATCCACGCACACACTCACGCTCACAAACACATTCACCCATGCACACGCTCACACTCACGCTCACAAACACATTCACCCACGCACACGCTCAACTCATACTCACAAACACATTCACCCACGCACATGCTCACACTCACACTCACATCACAAACACATTCATCCACGCACACACTCACGCTCACAAACACATTCACCCACGCACACGCTCACACTCATAAACACATTCACCCACGCACACGCTCACACTCACGTTCACAAACACATTCACCCATGCACACCCTCACACTCACACTCATACTCACAAACACATTCACCCATGCACATGCTCACACTCACACTCACACTCACAAACACTTTCACCCACGCACACACTCACACTGACAAACACATTCACCCACGCACACACTCACACTCACAAACACATTCACCGACGCACACACTCATACTCACAAACACATTCACCCATGCACACACTCACAAACACATTCACCCACGCACACACTCACACTCACACTCACAAACACATTCACCCACGCACACACACTCATACTCACAAACACATTCAGCCACACTCACACTCACACTCACACTCACAAACAGATTCACCCACGCACACACTCACACTCATACTCACAAACACATTCAGCCACACTCACACTCACACTCACAAACAGATTCACCCACGCACACACTCACACTCACACTCACAAACACATTCACCGACGCACACACTCATACTCACAAACACATTCACCCATGCACACACTCACAAACACATTCACCCACGCACACACTCACACTCACACTCACAAACACATTCACCCACGCACACACACTCATACTCACAAACACATTCAGCCACACTCACACTCACACTCACACTCACAAACAGATTCACCCACGCACACGCTCACACTTATACTCACAAACACATTCACCCACGCATACGCTCACACTCATATTCACAAACACATTCTCCCACGCACATGCTCACACTCACACCAACAAACACATTCACCCAAGCACACACTCCCACTCACAAACACATTCACCCACGCACATGCTCACACTCATACTCACAAACACATTCACCCTCGCACACACTCACACTCATAAACACATTCACCCTTGCACACACTCACACTCACAAACACATGCACCCACGCACACACTCAAACTCACAAACACATTCACCCACGCACACGCTCAACTCATACTCACAAACACATTCACCCACGCACATGCTCACACTCACACTCACAAACACATTCACCCTCGCACACACTCACATCACAAACACATTCATCCACGCACACGCTCACACTCATAAACACATTCACCCACGCACACGCTCACACTCACGTTCACAAACACATTCACCCATGCACACCCTCACACTCATACTCACAAACACATTCACCCATGCACATGCTCACACTCACACTCACACTCACAAACACTTTCACCCACGCACACACTCACACTGACAAACACATTCACCCACGCACACACTCACACTCACACTCACAAACACATTCACCGACGCACACACTCATACTCACAAACACATTCACCCATGCACACGCTCACACTCACACTCACACTCACAAACACTTTCACCCACGCACACACTCACAAACACATTCACCCACGCACACACTCACACTCACACTCACAAACACATTCACCCACGCACACACTCACACTCATACTCACAAACACATTCATCCACGTACACACTCACATACACATTCACCCACGCACACGCTCACACTTATACTCACAAACACATTCACCCACGCATACGCTCACACTCATATTCACAAACACATTCATCCACGTACACACTCACATACACATTCACCCACGCACATGCTCACACTCACACCAACAAACACATTCACCCAAGCACACACTCCCACTCACAAACACATTCGCCCATGCACATGCTCACACTCATACTCACAAACACATTCACCCTCGCACACACTCACACTCACACTCATAAACACATTCAACCTTGCACACACTCACACTCACAAACACATGCACCCACGCACACACTCAAACTCACAAACACATTCACCCACGCACACACTCACACTCATTCTCACAAACACATACACCCATGCACACGCTCACACTCACACTCACCCTCACAAACACATTCAACCACGCACACGCTCACACTCACGCTCACAAACACATTCACCCACGCACACGCTCACACTCACACACACATTCACCCACGCACACGCTCACACTCACACTCACAAACACATTCACCCACGCACACACATTCATACTCACAAACACATTCACCCACGCACACATTCACACTCATAAACACATTCACCCACACACACGCTCACTCATACTCGCAAACACATTCAGCCACACTCACACACACATTCACCCATGCACACGCTCACACTCACACTAGTAAACACATTCACCCATGCACACACTCACACTCACAAACACATTCACCCACACACACGCTCACACTCACGCTCACAAACACATTCACCCACGCACACGCTCACACTCATACTGACAAACACATTCACCCATGCATATGCTCACACTCACACTCACAAACACATTCACCCATGCTCACACTCACGCTCACAAACACATTCACCCATGCACACGCTCACACTCAGAAACACATTCACCCACGCACACGCTCACACTCACACTCACAAACACATTCACCCATGCTCACACTCACAAACACATTCATCCATGCACACGCTCACACTCACGCTCACAAACACATTCACCCACGCACACGCTCACACTCATACTCACAAACACATTCACCCACGCACACGCTCACACTCATATTCACAAACACATTCTCCCACGCACATGCTCACACTCACACGAAAAACACATTCACCCTCGCACAAAACTCACAAACACATTCACCCACGCACATGCTCACACTCATACTCACAAACACATTCACCCTCGCACACACTCACATCACAAACACATTCATCCACGCACACACTCACACTCACGCTCACAAACACATTCACCCATGCACACGCTCACACTCACGCTCACAAACACATTCACCCACGCACACGCTCACACTCATATTCACAAACACATTCTCCCACGCACATGCTCACACTCACACTCACAAACACATTCATCCATGCACACACTCACACTCACGCTCACAAACACATTCACACACACTCACACTCACAAACACATTCACCCACGCACACACTCACGCTCATAAACACATTCACCCACGCACACACTCACGCTCATAAACACATTCACCCACGCACACACTCACACTCACAAACACATTCACCCACGCACACGCTCACACTCACGCTCACAAACACTTTCACCCCGCACACGCTCACACTCACACTCACAAACAGATTCACCCACGCACACGCTCACACTCATACTCACAAACACATTCAGCCACACTCACACTCAAACACATTCACCCTCGCACACACTCGCACTCACAAACACATTCACCCATGCACACGCTCACACTCACAAACACATTCACCCACGCACACGATCACACTCATAATCGCAAACACATTCACCCATGCACACGCTCACACTCACACTCACAAACACATTCACCCACGCACACGATCACACTCACAAACACATTCGCACACGCTCAGACTCACACTCACAAACACATTCACCCATGCTCACACTCACGCTCACAAACACATTCACCCACACACACACTCACACTCATAAACACATTCACCCACGCACACGCTCACACTCACGCTCACAAACACATTCACCCACGCACACGCTCACACTCACAAACACATCCACCCACACCCACGCTAACACTCATACTCACAAACAGATTCACCCACGCACACACACACTCATACTCACAAACACATTCTCCCACGCACATGCTCACACTCACACTCACAAACACATTCACCCACGCACATGCTCACACTCATACTCACAAACACATTCACCCTCGCACACACTCACACTCACACTCACAAACACATTCACACGCACTCACACTCACAAACACATTCACCCACGCACACACTCACACTCACAAACACATTCACCCACGCACACACTCACACTCACAAACACATTCACCCATGCTCACACTCATACTCACAAACACATTCACCCTCGCACACACTCACACTCACACTCACAAACACATTCACACACACTCACACTCACAAACACATTCAGCCACACTCACACTCACACTCAAACACATTCACCTTCGCACACACTCACACTCACAAACACATTCACCCACGCACATGCTCACTCATAAACACATTCACCCACGCTCACACTCATACTCACATTCACCCACGCACACGCTCACACTCACGCTCACAAACACGTTCACCCATGCACACACTCACACTCACAAACACATTCACCCACGCACACACTCACACACACATTCACCCACGCACACACTCACACTCATAAACACATTCACCCACGCACACACACACTCATTTTCACAAACACATACACCCATGCACACGCTCACACTCACACTCACACTCACACTCACAAACACATTCAGCCTCGCACACACTCAAACTCACAACCACATTCACCCACGCACACGCTCACACTCACTCATAAACACATTCACCCACGCTCACACTCACAAACACATTCACCCACGCACACGCTCACACGCATACTCACAAACTCATTCACCCACGCACATGCTCACACTCACACTTACAAACACATTCACCCACGCACACGCTCACACTCATACTCACAAACACATTCACCCACGCACACGCTCACACTCATACTCACAAACACATTCACCCACGCACACGCTCACACTCACTCATAAACACATTCACCCACGCTCACACTCACAAACACATTCACCCACGCACACGCTCACACGCATACTCACAAACTCATTCACCCACGCACATGCTCACACTCACACTTACAAACACATTCACCCACGCACACGCTCACACTCATACTCACAAACACATTCACCCACGCACACGCTCACACTCATACTCACAAACACATTCAGCCACACTCACACTCACACTCAAATACATTCATCCTCGCACTCACTCACACTCACAAACACATTCACCCACACTCACACTCACAAACACATTCACCCACACTCACACTCATAAACACATTCACCCACGCACACGCTCACACTCACGCTCACAAACACATTCACCCACGCACACGCTCACACCCACAAACACATTCACCCACGCACACACTCACACTCATAAACACATTCACCCACGCACACACTCACACTCAAACACATTCACCCATGCACACGCTCACACTCACGTTCACAAACACATTCACCCACGCACACCCTCACACTCATACTCACAAACACATTCACCCATACACATGCTCACACTCACACCCACAAACACATTCACCCACGCACACATTCACCCACACACACACTCACAAACACATTCACCCACGCATAAGCTCACACTCACGCGCACAAACACATTCACCCACGCACACGCTCACAAACACATTCACCCACGCACACGCTTACACTCACACTCACAAACACATTCACCCATGCACACACTCACACTCACAAACACATTCACCCACGCTCACACTCACACTCAAACACATTCACCCTCGCACACACTCACACTCACAAACACAATCACCCACGCTCACACTCACGCTCACAAACACATTCACCAACGCACACATTCACACTCACGCTCACAAACACATTCACACATGCACACGCTCACACTCACGCTCACAAACACATTCACCCACGCAGACGCTCACACTCACGCTCACAAACACATTCACCCACGCACACGCTCACACTCACGCTCACAAACACATTCATCCACGCACACGCTCACACTCACACTCACAAACACATTCATCCACGCACACGCTCACACTCAAACTCACAAACACATTCACCCACGCACACGCTCACACTCATATTCACAAACACATTCAACCATGCACACGCTCACACTCACAAACACATTCACCCATGCACACTCACACTCACACTCACACTAACAAACACATTCACACATGCACACGCTCACACTCACACTCACAAACACATTCACCCACGCACACACTCACACTCACAAACACATTCACCCACGCACACGCTCACACTCATACTCACAAACACATTCACCCACGCACATGCTCACACTCATACAAACACATTCAGTCACACTCACACTCACACTCAAACACATTCACCCTCGCACACACTCACACTCACAAACACATTCACCCACACTCATGCTCAAGCTCACAAACACATTCACCCACGCACACACTCACACTCATACTCACAAACACATTCACCCACGCACATGCTCACACTCATGCTCACAATCACATTCACCCACGCACACGCTCACACTCATGCTCACAAACACATTCACCCACATGCACACTCACAAACACATTCACCCACGCACACGCTCACACTCACTCATAAACACATTCACCCACGCTCACACTCACAAACACATTCACCCACGTGCACACTCACACTCACGCTCACAAACACATTCACCCACGCACACACTCACACTCACAAACACATTCACCCACGCACACACTCACACTCACGCTCACGCTCACAAACACATTCACCCACGCACACGCTCACACTCATACTCACAAACACATTCACCCACACACACACTCACACTCACAAACACATTCACCCACGCACACACTCACACTCACGCTCACGCTCACGCTCACAAACAGATTCACCCACGCACACACTCACACTCATACTCACAAACACATTCTTCCACGTACACACTCACATACACATTCACCCACGCATACGCTCACACTCATATTCACAAACACATTCTCCCACGCACATGCTCACACTCACACGAACAAACACATTCACCCAAGCACACACTCACACTCACAAACACATTCACCCACGCACATGCTCACACTCATACTCACAAACACATTCACCCTCGCACACACTCACACTCACACTCACAAACACATTCACACACACTCACACTCACAAACACATTCACCCACGCACACACTCACACTCACAAACTCATTCACCCATGCACATGCTCACACTCACACTTACAAACACATTCACCCATGCACACGCTCACACTCATACTCACAAACACATTCACCCACGCACACGCTCACACTCATACTCACAAATACATTCACACATGCACACGCTCACACTCACAAACACATTAACCCACGCACACGCTCACACTCACACTCACAAAAACATTCAGCCACACTCACACTCACACTCAAACACATTCACCTTCGCACACACTCACACTCACAAACACATTCACCCACACTCACACTCACAAACACATTCACCCACGCACACGCTCACTCATAAACACATTCACCCACGCTCACACTCACACTCATACTCACATTCACCCACGCACACGCTCACACTCACGCTCACAAACACATTCACCCATGCACACACTCACACTCACAAACACATTCACCCACGCACACACTCACAAACACATTCAGCCTCGCAAACACTCACACTCAAACACATTCACCCTCGCACACACTCAAACTCACAAACACATTCACCCACGCACACGCTCACACTCACTCATAAACACATTCACCCACGCTCACACTCACAAACACATTCACCCACGCACACGCTCACACGCATACTCACAAACTCATTCACCCACGCACATGCTCACACTCATACTCACAAACACATTCAGCCACACTCACACTCACACTCAAATACATTCATCCTCGCACTCACTCACACTCACAAACACATTCACCCACACTCACACTCACAAACACATTCACCCACACTCACACTCACAAACACATTCACCCACGCTCACACTCACGCTCACAAACACATTCACCCAAGCGCACACTCACACTCATAAACACATTCACCCACGCACACGCTCACACTCACGCTCACAAACACATTCACCCACGCACACGCTCACACCCACAAACACATTCACCCACGCACACACTCACACTCATAAACACATTCACCCACGCACACACTCACACTCACGTTCACAAACACATTCACCCACGCACACCCTCACACTCATACTCACAAACACATTCACCCATACACATGCTCACACTCACACCCACAAACACATTCACCCACGCACACGCTCACACTCATACTCACAAACGCATTCACCCATGCACACGCTCACACTCACGCTCACAAACACATTCACCCATGCACACGCTCACACTCACGCTCACAAACACATTCACCCACGCACACGCTCAGTCTCATACTCACAAACACATTCACCCATGCACACGCTCACAGTCACACTCACAAACACATTCACCCATGCACACACTCACACTCACAAACACATTCAGCCACACTCACACTCACACTCAAACACATTCACCCTCGCACACACTCACAATCACAAACACAATCACCCATGCTCACACTCACTCTCACAAACACATTCACCAACGCACACACTCACACTCATAAACACATTCACACATGCACACGCTCACACTCACGCTCACAAACACATTCACCCACGCAGACGCTCACACTCACGCTCACAAACACATTCACCCACGCACACGCTCACACTCACGCTCACAAACACATTCATCCAAGCACACGCTCACACTCACACTCACAAACACATTCATCCACGCACACGCTCACACTCACACTCAAAAACACATTCACACACGCACACACTCACACTCACAAACACATTCACCCATGCACACTCACACTCACACTCACAAACACATTCACACATGCACACGCTCACACTCACAAACACATTCACCCACGCACACGCTCACACTCATACTCACAAACACATTCACCCATGCACACGCTCACACTCACGCTCACAAACACATTCACCCACGCACACGCTCACACTCATACTCACAAACACATTCAGTCACACTCACACTCACACTCAAACACATTCACCCTCGCACACACTCACACTCACAAACACATTCACCCACACTCATGCTCACGCTCACAAACACATTCACCCACGCACACACTCACACTCATACTCACAAACACATTCACCCACGCACATGCTCACACTCATGCTCACAATCACATTCACCCACGCACACGCTCACACTCACGCTCACAAACACATTCATCCAAGCACACGCTCACACGCATCCTCACAAACACATTCACCCACACTCACACTCACAAACACATTCACTCACGCACACGCTCACACTCACTCATAAACACATTCACCCACGCTCACACTCACAAACACATTCACCCACGTGCACACTCACACTCACGCTCACAAACACATTCACCCACGCACACACTCACACTCACAAACACATTCACCCACGCACACACTCACACTCACGCTCACGCTCACGAACACATTCACCCACGCACACGCTCACACTCATACTCACAAACACATTCACACACGCACACGCTCACACTCACGCTCACAAACACATTCACCCACGCACACGCTCACACACATCCTCACAAACACATTCACCCACACTCACAGTCACACTCACAAACACATTCACCCATGCACACGCTCACACTCACTCATAAACACATTCACCCACGCACACACTCACAAACACATTCACCCATGCACACGCTCACACTCACACTCACAAACACATTCACCCACGCACACACTCATGCTCACAAACACATTCACCCACGCACACACTCATGTTCACAAACACATTCACCCTCGCACACGCTCACACTCACGCTCACAAACACATTCACCCACGCACACACTCACACTCATACTCACAAACACATTCACCCATGCACACGCTCGCACTCACGCTCACAAACACATTCACCCACGCACACACTCACACTCATACTCACAAACACATTCACCCACGCACACGCTCACACACATCCTCACAAACACATTCACCCACACTCACAGTCACACTCACAAACACATTCACCCATGCACACGCTCACACTCACTCATAAACACATTCACCCACGCACACACTCACAAACACATTCACCCACGCACACGCTCACACTCACACTCACAAACACATTCACCCACGCACACACTCATGCTCACAAACACATTCACCCACGCACACACTCATGTTCACAAACACATTCACCCTCGCACACGCTCACACTCACGCTCACAAACACATTCACCCACGCACACACTCATACTCACAAACACATTCACCCACGCACACGCTCACACTCACGCTCACAAACACATTCACCCATGCACACGCTCACAGTCACACTCACAAACACATTCACCCATGCACACACTCACACTCATACTCACAAACACATTCAGCCACACTCACACTCACACTCACAAACACAATCACCCACGCTCACACTCACGCTCACAAACACATTCACCAACGCACACACTCACACTCATAAACACATTCACACATGCACACGCTCACACTCACGCTCACAAACACATTCACCCACGCAGACGCTCACACTCACGCTCACAAACACATTCACCCACGCACACGCTCACACTCACACTCACAAACACATTCATCCACGCACACGCTCACACTCACACTCAAAAACACATTCACACATGCACACGCTCACACTCACAAACACATTCACCCACGCACACACTCACACTCACAAACACATTCACCCATGCACACTCACACTCACACTCACAAACACATTCACACATGCACACGCTCACACTCACACTCAAAAACACATTCACACATGCACACGCTCACACTCACAAACACATTCACCCACGCACACACTCACACTCACAAACACATTCACCCATGCACACTCACACTCACACTCACAAACACATTCACACATGCACACGCTCACACTCACACTCACACTCACAAACACATTCACCCACGCACACACTCACAAACACATTCACCCACGCACACGCTCACACTCACACTCACAAACACATTCACCCACGCACACACTCATGCTCACAAACACATTCACCCACGCACACACTCATGCTCACAAACACATTCACCCACGCACACACTCATACTCACAAACACATTCACCCTCGCACACGCTCACACTCACGCTCACAAACACATTCACCCACGCACACGCTCACACTCACAAACACATTCACCCATGCACACACTCACACTCACAAACACATTCACCCACACTCACACTCACACTCACACATGCACACGCTCACACTCATCCTCACAAACACATTCACCCACGCACACACTCACAAACACATTCACCCACACTCACACTCACGCTCACAAACACATTCACCCACGCACACGCTCACACTCACGCTCACAAACACATTCACCCACGCACACACACACTCACAAACACATTCACCCACGCACACACTCACGCTCACAAACACATTCACCCACGCACACACTCACACTCACAAACACATTCACCCTCGCACACACTCACGCTCACAAACACATTCACCCACGCACACACTCACACTCACAAACACCTTCACCCATGCACACGCTCACACCCACGCACACACGTGCAGACTCACTCACAAACACACACACTCACGCCCACGCTCACACTCACACTCACAAACACACACACTCTCACGCTCACACTCTGTCCAGCAGATCACGTCTCAGTGTTTGGGAGGAGGAGATTTCCTGGTCGTGTCTCCTCACTCTCCCTGAGTCTTTGAGATGTGATGTCAGAGAGAGATGTGTCTTCGATCCTGTTACTCAGACTCTGTGCTCACTGCTTTTCTCCAGTTGTTCCCTGGGCCTTGAGCCCCGAAGCCCTGACCCAGTTCTGATCCTGTTTCACAAGGGCATTTGTCTCCTCGTTTCAGATCTATCGACGATGCTGGCTCATCTTCAAGAAATCATCGAGTAAAGGACCCAGGAGGCTGGAGAGATATTCTGACGAAAAGTCAGCCCACCTCAAAGGGAGCCCCAAGGTAAAGGCCTGGGCCTGGGGTTAACACAGAGCACGGCCCTCCTCCCTCACACGGCCCCCTCCCTCACACGGCCCCCTCCCTCACACGGCCCCCTCCCTCGCACGGCCCTCCTCCCTCACACGGCCCCCTCCCTCACACGGGCCCTCCTCCCTCACACGGCCCCCTCCCTCACACGGCCCCCTCCCTCGCACGGCCCTCCTCCCTCACACGGCCCCCTCCCTCACACGGGCCCCCCTCCCTCGCACGGCCCCCTCCCTCGCACGGCCCCCTCCCTCGCACGGCCCCCTCCCTCACACGGGCCCCCCTCCCTCGCACGGCCCCCTCCCTCACACGGCCCCCTCCCTCACACGGCCCCCTCCCTCGCACGGCCCTCCTCCCTCGCACGGCCCCCTCCCTCGCACGGCCCCCTCCCTCGCACGGCCCTCCTCCCTCACACGGCCCCCTCCCTCACACGGGCCCTCCTCCCTCACACGGCCCCCTCCCTCACACGGCCCCCTCCCTCGCACGGCCCTCCTCCCTCACACGGCCCCCTCCCTCACACGGGCCCCCCTCCCTCGCACGGCCCCCTCCCTCGCACGGCCCCCTCCCTCGCACGGCCCCCTCCCTCACACGGGCCCCCCTCCCTCGCACGGGCCCCCCTCCCTCGCACGGCCCCCTCCCTCGCACGGCCCCCTCCCTCGCACGGCCCCCTCCCTCGCACGGCCCTCCTCCCTCGCACGGCCCCCTCCCTCGCACGGCCCCCTCCCT
Organism: Heptranchias perlo; assembly: GCF_035084215.1. Classification (NCBI taxonomy): domain Eukaryota; kingdom Metazoa; phylum Chordata; class Chondrichthyes; order Hexanchiformes; family Hexanchidae; genus Heptranchias; species Heptranchias perlo. The sequence goes on from NW_027139261.1 coordinate 380,802, forward strand.
CACACGGGCCCCCCTCCCTCGCACGGCCCCCTCCCTCGCACGGCCCTCCTCCCTCGCACGGCCCTCCTCCCTCGCACGGCCCCCTCCCTCACACGGGCCCCCCTCCCTCACACGGGCCCCCCTCCCTCGCACGGCCCCCTCCCTCGCACGGCCCCCTCCCTCACACGGGCCCCCCTCCCTCGCACGGCCCCCTCCCTCGCACGGCCCTCCTCCCTCGCACGGCCCTCCTCCCTCGCACGGGCCCCCCTCCCTCGCACGGCCCCCTCCCTCGCACGGCCCCCTCCCTCGCACGGCCCTCCTCCCTCACACGGGGCCCCCTCCCTCACACGGGCCCCCTCCCTCACACAGGCCCCTCCCTCACACAGGCCCCTCCCTCACACGGGCCCCCTCCCTCACACGGGCCCCCCTCCCTCACACGGGCCCCCTCCCTCACACGGGCCGCCCTCCCTCACACGGGCCCCCTCCCTCACACGGGCCCCCCTCCCTCGCACGGGCCCCCTCCCTCACACGGGCCCCCTCCCTCACACGGCCCCCTCCCTCACACAGGCCCCCTCCCTCACACAGGCCCCTCCCTCACACGGCCCCCTCCCTCACAAGGTCCCCTCCCTCACACAGGCCCCTCCCTCACACAGGCCCCTCCCTCACACGGGCCCCCTCCCTCACACGGCCCCCTCCCTCACACAGGCCCCTCCCTCACACGGCCCCCTCCCTCACACGGCCCCCTCCCTCACACAGGCCCCTCCCTCACACGGCCCCCTCCCTCACACGGCCCCCTCCCTCACACAGGCCCCCTCCCTCACACAGGCCCCTCCCTCACACGGCCCCCTCCCTCACACGGGCCCCTCCCTCACTGACATTATTAACCTGTTGCTTTTGTCCAGTGCCATTCCCACTTTCCACAAACCTGCAATCACCCTGAACCCCTCCCACTTGGAGTATTGAGGTTAAAGTGACCAATACCATGTGTTTCTGACACACTCTCAGCCCTCACCTTCCTTGACCTTCAACTGTGTTGACTATTCCTATGCTCTCCCAGCCTCCCATCTTCCACCCTCCATAAACTTGAGCTCATCCAAAACTCTGCTGCCCATATTATAACTCGCACCAACTCCCGTTCTCCCATCACCCCTGTGCTCGCTGACCTCCATTGGCTCCCGGTCCGGGAACGCCTCGATTTTAAAGTTCTCATCCTTGTGTTCAAATCCCTCCACGGCCTCGCCCCTCCCTATCTCTGTAACCTCCTCCAGCCCTACAACCCTCCCAGATCTCTGCGCTCCTCCAGCTCAGGCCTCTTGTGCATCCTCGATTTTAATCATTCCACCATTGACGGCCGTGCCTTCAGCTGCCTGGGCCCTAAGCTCTGGAATTCCCTCCCTAAACCTCTCCCCCTCTCTCTCTCCTCCTTTAAGACGCTCCTTAAAACCCACCACTTTGACCAAGTTTTTGGTCACCTGTCCTAATATCTCCTTATGTGGCTCGGTGTTAAATTTTGTTTGATAATCACTCCTGTGAAGCGACTTGGGATGTTTTAGAATCATAGAATCATAGAATGTTACAGCATGGAAGGAGGCCATTTGGCCCATCGAGCCTGTGCCAGCTCTTTGTCAGAGCAATCCATCCAGTCCCACACCCCCGCCCTTTCCCCATGGCCCTGAACATTTTTTCCTTCAAGTATTTATCCAGTTCCCTTTTGAAGGCCATGATTGAATCTGCCTCCACCACCCCCTCGGGCAGTGCATCCAGATCATAACCACTCGCTGGGTAAAAAAGTTTCTCCCCATGTCACCTTTGGTTCTTTTGCCAATCACCTTAAATCTATGACCTCTGGTCCTTGACCATTCCACCAATGGGAACAGTTTCTCTCTATCTACTCTGTCTGGACCCTTCATGATTTTGAACACCTCGATCAAATCTCCTCTCAACCTTCTCTGTTCCAAGGAGAACAACCCCAGCTTCTCCAGTCTATCCACATAACTGAAGTCCCTCATCCCTGGAATCATTCCAGTAAATCTCTTCTGCACCCTCCCTAAGGCCTTCACATCTTTCCTAAAGTGCGGTGCCCAGAACTGGACACAATACTCCAGTTGTGGCCGAACCAGTGTTTTATAAAGGTTCATGACTTTTTTAAAAATTCGTTCATGGCCGGCATTTATTGCCCATCCCTAATTGCCCTTGAGAAGGTGGTGGTGAGCCGCCTTCTTGAACCGCTGCAGTCCGTGAGGTGAAGGTTCTCCCACAGTGCTGTTAGGTCGGGGGTTCCAGGATTTTGACCCAGCGACGATGAAGGAACGGTGATATATTTCCAAGTCGGGATGGTGTGTGACTTGGAGGGGAACGTGCAGGTGGTGTTGTTCCCATGCGCCTGCTGCCCTTGTCCTTCTAGGTGGTAGAGGTCGCGGGTTTGGGAGGTGCTGTTGAAGAAGCCTTGGCGAGTTGCTGCAGTGCATCCTGTGGATGGTACACACTGCAGCCACAGTGCACCGGTGGTGAAGGGAGTGAATGTTTAGGGTGGTGGTTACTTTTGTACTCTATGCCTCTATTTATAAAGCCCAGGATCTTTTTTAACCACTTTCTCAACCTGCCCTGTCACCTTCAATGATTTGTGCACATATACCCCCAGATCTCTCTGTTCCTGTACCCCTTTTAGAATTGTGCCCTCTAGTTTATATTGCCTCTCCTCGTTCTTCCTGCCAAAATGTATCACTTCACATTTTTCTGCGTTAAATTTCATCTGCCACGTGTCCGCCCATTCCACCAGCCTGTCTATATCCTCTTGAAGTCTATCACTATCCTCCTCACTGTTCACTACACTTCCAAGTTTTGTGTCATCTGCAAATTTGGAAATTGTGCCCTGTACACCCAAGTCCAAGTCATTAATATATATCAAGAAAAGCAGTGGTCCCAGCACCGACCCCTGGGGAACACCACTGTACACCTCCCTCCAGTCCGAAAAACAACCGTTCACCACTACTCTCTGTTTCCTGTTATTTAGCCAGTTCTGTATCCATGTTGCTACTGCCCCGTTTATTCCATGGGCCACAATCTTGACGATTTGCCGACCATATGGCACTTTATCAAACGCTTTTTGAAAACCCATATTCACCACATCAACTGCATTGCCCTCATCAGCCCTCTCTGTTACCTCATCAAAAAACTCAATCAGATTAGTTAAAACACGATTTGCCTTTAACAAATCCGTGCTGACTTTCCCTAATCAATCCACACTTGTCCAAGTGACTATTAATTCTGTCCCGGATTATCATTTCTAAAAGTTTCCCCACCACCGAGGTTAAACTGACTGGCCTGTAGTTGCTGGGTTAATCCTTACACCCTATTTTGAACAAGGGTGTAACATTTGCAATTCTCCAGTCCTCTGGCACCACCCCCATATCTAAGGATGTTTGGAAGATTATGGTCTGTACCTCCGCAATTTCCACCCTTACTTCCCTCAGCATCCTAGGATGCATCCCACCTGGACCGGGTGATTTATTTACTTTAAGTACAGCCGGCCTTTCTAGTACCTCCTCTTTATCAATTTTTAGCCCATCCAATATCTCAACTACCTCCTCTTTTACTGTGACTTTGGCAGCATCTTCTTCCTGGGTAAAGATCGATGCAAAGTGCACGTTTAGTACCTCAGGCATGCCCTCTGCCTCCATGAGTAGATCTCCTTTATGGTCCCTAATCGGCCCCACCCCTTCTCTTACTACCCGCTTACTGTTTACATGCCTATAAAAGTGTTTTGGATTCCCTTTTATGTTGGTCGCTGGTCTATTCTCATACTCTCTCTTTGCCCCTCTTATTTCCTTTTTCACTTCCCCTCTGAACTTTCTATATTCTGCCTGGTTCTCACTTGTATTATCAAAAAATCACAGAAATTCACCGCACAGAAGGAGGCCATTCGGCCCATCGTGTCCATGCCAGCCGAAAAAGAGCCATCCAGCTTAATCCCACTTTCCAGCACTTGGTCCGTAGCCCTGTAGGTTACGGCTCTTCAGGTGCTCATCCAGGTACTTCTTAAATGAGTTGAGTGTTTCTGCCTCTCCCACCCTCTCAGGCAGTGAGTTCCAGACCCCCACCACCCTCTGGGTAAAAAGATTTCTCCTCAGCTCCGCTCTAATCCTTCTACCAATCACTTTAAATCTATGCCCCCTGGTTATTGACCGCTCTGCTAAGGAAATAGGTCCTCCCTATCCACTCTATCTGGGCCCCTCATAATTTTATACACCTCAATTAAATCTCCCCTCAGCCACCTCTGTTCCAAAGAGAACAACCCCAGCCTATCCAATCTTTCCTCATAGCTAAAATTCTCCAGTCCTGGCAACATCCTCGTAAATCTCCTCTGTACCCTGTCTAGTGCAATTACATCTTCCCTGTAATGTGGTGACCAGAACTGTACACAGTACTCAAGCTGTGGCCTAACTAATGTTTTATACAGTTCCAGCATAACCTCCCTGCTCTTATATTCTTTGCCTCGGCTAATAAAGGAAAGTATCCTGTATGCCTTCTTAACCACGTTATCTACCTGTCCTGCTACCTTCAGGGATCTGTGGACATGCTCTCCAAGGTCCCTCACTTCCTCTACACCTCTCAGTATCCTCCCATTTATTGTGTATTCCCTTGCCTTGTTTGCTCTCCCCAAATGCATTACCTCACACTTCTCCGGATTGAATTCCATTTGCCACTTTTCTGCCCACCTGACCAGTCCATTGATATCTTCCTGCAGTCTACAGCTTTCCTCCTCACTGTCAACCACACGGCCAATTTTTGTGTCATCCGCAAACTTCTTAATCATTCCCCCTACATTTAAGTCCAAATCATTAAGATCACAAAAAGCAAGGGACCGAGTACTGAGCCCTGCGGAACCCCACTGGAAACAGCCTTCCAGTCACAAAAACACCCGTCCACCATTACTCCTTGCTTCCTGCCACTGAGCCAATTTTGGATCCAATTTGCCACTTTCCCTTGGATCCCATGGGATTTTCTGACCAGTCTGCCATGTGGGACCTTGTCAAAAGCCTTGCTAAAATCCATGTAGACTACATCAAACGCTCCTCCGCAAAAAATTCAATCAAGTCAATCAGACACGACCTTCCCTTAACAAATCCGTGCTGACTGTCCTTGATTAGTCCATGCCTTTCTAAATGACTATTAATACTGTCCCTCAGAATTGTTAACCTGTCATCTGTTATACGCCCCTTTTTTCTGTTTCATCTTACTCACTATCTCTTTCGTAATCCAGGCAGCTCTGGCTTACTACATTGAAGGTGCGACAGACAATGGGAGGCCTTCAAGCAGGAGATAGTTCGGGTATAAACTAAACATATTCCCATAAGGGGGAAAGGAAGGGCATCCAAAGCCACAGCTCCCTGGGTGATGAAAGAAATAGAGCTTAAAATGAAACAGGAAAAGGAGGCTTATGATAAACAACAGGTTCATAATACAGGAGAGAATCAGGCTGAATACAGAAAGTACAGAGGAGATTGAGAAAAGGGAATAAGAGGGGCAAAGAGAGAGAATGAATAATGAAGCAGTCCGAGCCCGCATGCAGCAAGACCTGGACAACATCCAGGCTTGGGCTGATGAGCGGCAAGTAACATTCGCGCCAGATAAGTGCCAGGCAATGACCATCTCCAACAAGAGAGAGTCTAACCACCTCCCCTTGACATTCAACGGCATTACCATCGCCGAATCCCCCACCATCAACATCCTGGGGGTCACCATTGACCAGAAACTTAACTGGACCAGCCATATAAATACTGTGGCTACAAGAGCAGGTCAGAGGCTGGGTATTCTGCGGCGAGTGACTCACCTCCTGACTCCCCAAAGCCTTTCCACCATCTACAAGGCACAAGTCAGGAGTGTGATGGAATACTCTCCACTTGCCTGGATGAGTGCAGCTCCAACAACACTCAAGAAGCTCAACATCATCCAGGACAAAGTAGCCCGCTTGATTGGCATCCCATCCACCACCCTAAACATTCACTCCCTTCACCACCGGCGCACTGTGGCTGCAGTGTGTACCATCCACAGGATGCACTGCAGCAACTCACCAAGGCTTCTTCGACAGCACCTCCCAAACCCGCGACCTCTACCACCTGGAAGGACAAGGGCAGCAGGCACATGGGAACACCACCACCTGCACGTTCCCCTCCAAGTCACACACCATCCCGACTTGGAAATATATCGCCGTTCCTTCATTGTCCCTGGAATTCCCTTCCTAACAGCACTGTGGGAGAACCTTCACCACACGGACTGCAGGGGTTCAAGAAGGCGGCTCACCACCACCTTCTCGAGGGCAATTAGGGATGGGCAATAAATGCCGGCCTCGCCAGCGACGCCCACATCCCGTGAACGAATTTTAAAAAAAGATTAGCGGCTAAAATAAAAGGGAACACTAAAGTCTTTTATAAACATATAAAAGAGTAAAAGGGTCGTCAAATGAAAGGGTGGGGCCGATTCGGGCCAAAAGAGGTGATCTTATGGTGGAGGCAGAGGGAATGGCTGAGGGACTGAATGAATATTTTACATCGGCCTTCACTCCAGAAGAGGATGCTGCAAATATCACAGTGAAGGAGGAGTGAGGAGAGGAATTAGATCAGATCAAAATCGATATCGAGGGAGGGACTTCAAAGGTCGGCAGCACTCAGGGTCGAAAAGTCACCTGATCCAGATGGGATGCATCCTCGGTTACTGAGGGAAGTAAGGGTGGAAATTCCAGAGGCTCTGGGCACAATCTTCCAATCCTCCTTAAATATGGGAATGATGCCAGAGGACTGGAGGATTGCAAATGGTACATCCCTGTTCACAAAAGGGGAGAGGGATAAACCCAGCAATTACAGGCCACTCAGCCTAACGTCAGTGTTGGGGAAACTTCGAGAGACAATAATCTGGGCCAAAATTAATTGGCACTTGGAAGAACAAGAGTTAATAAATGAAAGTCAGCATGGATTTGTTAAAGGCAAATGGTATCTGATAAACCTGATTGAGTTCTTCAATTAAATAACGAGAGGGTTGATGAGGGTAGTGCGGTGGATGTTGTGTATATGGACTTTCAAAAGGCGTTTGATGAAATGCCACAGATTAGACTTGTTAATTAAAGCCAATGGGATTAAAGGGACAGGAGCAGCCTGGATACAGAATTGTCCAAGAGACAGAAAGCAGAGAGTAGTGGTGAACGGTTGTTTTTCAGACTGGAGGGAAATATACAGTGGTGTTCCCCAGGGGTCAGTATTAGGACCACTGCTCTTTTTGATGTATATTAATTAGGAACATAGGAACATAGGAACAGGAGTAGGCCATTCAGCCCCTCGTGCCTGCTCCGCCATTTGATAAGATCATGGCTGATCTGTGATCTAACTCCATATACCTGCCTTTGGCCCATATCCCTTAATACCTTTGGTTGCCAAAAAGCTATCCATCTCAGATTTAAATTTAACAATTGAGCTAGTATCAATTGCCGTTTGCAGAAGAGAGTTCCAAACTTCTACAACCCTTTGTGTGTAGAAATGTTTTCTAATCTCGCTCCTGAAAGGTCTGGCTCTAATTTTTAGACTGTGCCCTCACTCCTAAAATCCCCAACCAGCGGAAATAGTTTCTCTCTATCCACCCTATCCGCTCCCCTTAATATCTTATAAACTTCGATCAGATCACCCCTTAACCTTCGAAACTCCAGAGAATACAACCCCAATTTGTGTAATCTCTCCTCGTAACTTAACCCTTGAAGTCCGGGTATCATTCTAGTAAACCTACGCTGCACTCCCTCCAAGGCCAATATGTCCTTCCGAAGGTGCGGTGCCCAGAACTGCTCACAGTACTCCAGGTGCGGTCCAACCAGGGTTTTGTATAGCTGCAGCATAACTTCTGCCCCCTTGTACTTTGGTCCTCTGGATAGAAAGGCCAGCATTCCATTAGCCTTATTGATTATTTTCTGCACCTGTTCATGACACTTCAATGATCTATGTACCTGAACCCCTCGGTCCCTTTGGACATCCACTGTTTTTAACTTTTTACCATTTAGAAAGTACCCTGTTCTATCCTTTTTTGATCCAAAGTGGATGACCTCACATTTGTCCACATTGAATTCCATTTGCCACAGTTCAAACACTACATTGAACTCGATCATGTTATGATCACTATTGGATCGATGTTCACGCACAGCTAAACCGTTAACTAAATCTGGTTCATTACTCATTACTAAATCTAGTATGGCTTGCCCCCTTGTTGCCTCTCGGACATACTGCTGTAGAAAACTATCCCGGACACACTCAAGAAATTCACTACCTTTCTGACAGTTGCGAGTCTGCTTTTCCCAATCTATGTGAAGGTTAAAGTCCCCCATTAAGACCACTATGCCTTTCTTACACGCTTGTCTAATCTCTGCATTTATCCAATCGAGCACTTCAGAGCTGCTGCCAGGGGTCCTATACACAACTCCCACTGCAGTCTTAGATCCTTTCCTATTTCTCAATTCAACCCATAAGGTCTCTGTTGGCTGCTTACCTCTCGTTATATCCTCCTTTATCATTGAAGTGATTTCATCTCTAATCACTAAGGCTACTCCTCCCCCTCTTCCATTTTCCCTATCTCTCCTACAGACCTAATAACCCGGTATATTTAGTTCCCAATCCTAACCATCCTGCAGCCATGTCTCAGTAATAATTATCATGTCATACCCTCCAATTTGAATTTGAACCTGTAGTTCATTTAATTTATTCCTTATACTCCGTGCATTTGTATATAGAACTCGAAGTTGGGCCACACACCCTAGCCTGACCTTCAGCTTTGATGCTGGGTTAATCGCCTTACGCCTTCTAGTTTTCACTTTATCTGTAGTGTCTAAAGTACACTTTCTTTCCGCTGCTCTACGCTTTTCCCTTTCACTTGTTCTTGAACAACTGTTTGTACTATTTGTATTGTAGATTTCCCCTGGGTCTTCCCCTCTCTTGCTGCTCTCAACTTTACTCCCTTCTGACTCCCCGCTCAGGTTCCCATCCCCCTGCCACTCTAGTTTAAACCTTCCCCAACAGCACGAGCAAACACCCCCGCGAGGACATTGGTCCCGGTCCTGCTCGGGTGTAACCCGACTCGCTTGTACAGGTCCCACCTTCCCCAGAACCGGTCCCAATGTCCCAGGAATCTAAATCCCTCCCTCCTACACCATCCCTGCAGCCACGCATTCATCCGGTCTATTCTCCTGTTCCTATACTCACTGGCACGTGGCACTGGGAGTAATCCTGAGATCACTACCTTTGAAGTCCTGCTTTTTAATTTATCTCCTAACTCCTTAAATTCACTTTGCAGGACCCCATCCCTTTTTTTACCTATGTCGTTGGTACCGATATGGACCACGACTACTGGCTGTTCACCCTCCCCCTCCAGAATGCCCTGCAGCCGCTCCGTGACATCCTTGACCCTAGCACCAGGGAGGCAACATACCATCCTGGAGTCACATTTACGGCCGCAGAAACGCCCATCTGTTCCCCTTACAATTGAATCCCCCATCACTATAGCCCTGCCACTCTTCTTCCTCCCCTCCTGTGCAGCAGAGCCACCCGTGGTGCCCCGAACCTGGCTCTTGCTGCTTTCCCCTGATAAGCCATCTCCCCCAACAGTATCCAAAGCAGAATATCTGTTTGAGAGGGAGATGGCCCCAGGGGACTCCTGCTCTACCTGCCTCGTCCTTTTACTCTGCCTGGCGGTCACCCATTTCCTTTCTGCCTGCGTACTCTTTACCTGCGGTGTGACCACATCACTGAACGTGCTATCCACGATAGTCTCAGCATCGCGGATGCTCCACAGTGAATCCACCCGCAGCTCCAGCTCCGAAATGCGGTCACCCAGTAGCTGCAGCTGGACACACTTCCTGCACACATGGTCACCAGGGATACCTGTAGTGTTCATGACTTCCCACATAGTGCAGGAGGAGCAGATCACGGGTGTGAGCAGTGCTGCCATGACTTGCCTTAGATTTACACTGTGCTCACCTCTCGGACTCTCCTCCAGCTCTCAGTCTCTCCTTTTATACTGTGCTCACCTCTCAGACTCTCCTCCCTCTCTCAGTCTCTCCTTTTACACTGTGCTCACCTCTCGGACTCTCCTCCCTCTCTCAGTCTCTCCTTTTATACTGTGCTCACCTCTCAGACTCTCCTCCCTCTCTCAGTCTCTCCTTTTATACTGTGCTCACCTCTCAGACTCTCCTCCAGCTCTCAGTCTCTCCTTTTATACTGTGCTCACCTCTCAGACTCTCCTCCCTCTCTCGGACTCTCCTTTTATACTGTGCTCACCTCTCGGACTCTCCTCCCACTCTCAGTCTCTCCTTTTATACTGTGCTCACCTCTCAGACTCTCCTCCCGCTCTCAGTCTCTCCTTTTATACTGTGCTCACCTCTCAGACTCTCCTCCAGCTCTCAGTCTCTCCTTTTATACTGTGCTCACCTCTCAGACTCTCCTCCCTCTCTCGGACTCTCCTTTTATACTGTGCTCACCTCTCGGACTCTCCTCCCACTCTCAGTCTCTCCTTTTATACTGTGCTCACCTCTCGGACTCTCCTCCCTCTCTCAGTCTCTCCTTTTATACTGCGCTCACCTCTCAGACTCTCCTCCCACTCTCAGTCTCTCCTTTTATACTGTGCTCACCTCTCGGACTCTCCTCCCTCTCTCAGTCTCTCCTTTTATACTGTGCTCACCTCTCAGACTCTCCTCCCACTCTCGGTCTCTCCTTTTATACTGTGCTCACCTCTCGGACTCTCCTCCCACTCTCAGTCTCTCCTTTTATACTGTGCTCACCTCTCGGACTCTCCTCCCACTCTCAGTCTCTCCTTTTATACTGTGCTCACCTCTCGGACTCTCCTCCCTCTCTCAGTCTCTCCTTTTATACTGTGCTCACCTCTCGGACTCTCCTCCCACTCTCAGTCTCTCCTTTTATACTGTGCTCACCTCTCGGACTCTCCTCCCGCTCTCAGTCTCTCCTTTTATACTGTGCTCACCTCTCAGACTCTCCTCCCTCTCTCGGACTCTCCTTTTATACTGTGCTCACCTCTCGGACTCTCCTCCCACTCTCAGTCTCTCCTTTTATACTGTGCTCACCTCTCGGACTCTCCTCCCTCTCTCAGTCTCTCCTTTTATACTGCGCTCACCTCTCAGACTCTCCTCCCACTCTCAGTCTCTCCTTTTATACTGTGCTCACCTCTCGGACTCTCCTCCCTCTCTCAGTCTCTCCTTTTATACTGTGCTCACCTCTCAGACTCTCCTCCCACTCTCGGTCTCTCCTTTTATACTGTGCTCACCTCTCGGACTCTCCTCCCACTCTCAGTCTCTCCTTTTATACTGTGCTCACCTCTCGGACTCTCCTCCCACTCTCAGTCTCTCCTTTTATACTGTGCTCACCTCTCGGACTCTCCTCCCTCTCTCAGTCTCTCCTTTTATACTGTGCTCACCTCTCGGACTCTCCTCCCACTCTCAGTCTCTCCTTTTATACTGTGCTCACCTCTCGGACTCTCCTCCCTCTCTCAGTCTCTCCTTTTATACTGTGCTCACCTCTCGGACTCTCCTCCCACTCTCGGTCTCTCCTTTTATACTGTGCTCACCTCTCGGACTCTCCTCCCACTCTCAGTCTCTCCTTTTATACTGTGCTCACCTCTCGGACTCTCCTCCCACTCTCAGTCTCTCCTTTTATACTGTGCTCACCTCTCAGACTCTCCTCCCTCTCTCAGTCTCTCCTTTTATACTGTGCTCACCTCTCGGACTCTCCTCCCTCTCTCAGTCTCTCCTTTTATACTGTGCTCACCTCTCGGACTCTCGTCCTGCTCTCGGACTCTCCTTTTATACTGTGCTCACCTCTCAGACTCTCCTCCCTCTCTCAGTCTCTCCTTTTATACTGCGCTCACCTCTCGGACTCTCCTCCCGCTCTCGGACTCTCCTTTTATACTGTGCTCACCTCTCAGACTCTCCTCCCTCTCTCAGTCTCTCCTTTTATACAGTGCTCACCTCTCGGACTCTCCTCCCACTCTCAGTCTCTCCTTTTATACTGTGCTCACCTCTCGGACTCTCCTCCCTCTCTCAGTCTCTCCTTTTATACTGTGCTCACCTCTCGGACTCTCCTCCCTCTCTCAGTCTCTCCTTTTATACTGTGCTCACCTCTCAGACTCTCCTCCCTCTCTCAGTCTCTCCTTTTATACTGTGCTCACCTCTCAGACTCTCCTCCCTCTCTCGGTCTCTCCTTTTATACTGTGCTCACCTCTCGGACTCTCCTCCCTCTCTCAGTCTCTCCTTTTATACTGTGCTCACCTCTCGGACTCTCCTCCCTCTCTCAGTCTCTCCTTTTATACTGTGCTCACCTCTCGGACTCTCCTCCCTCTCTCAGTCTCTCCTTTTATACTGTGCTCACCTCTCGGACTCTCCTCCCTCTCTCAGTCTCTCCTTTTATACTGTGCTCACCTCTCGGACTCTCCTCCCACTCTCAGTCTCTCCTTTTATACTGTGCTCACCTCTCGGACTCTCCTCCCTCTCTCAGTCTCTCCTTTTATACTGTGCTCACCTCTCAGACTCTCCTCCCTCTCTCGGTCTCTCCTTTTATACTGTGCTCACCTCTCAGACTCTCCTCCCTCTCTCGGTCTCTCCTTTTACACTGTGCTCACCTCTCGGACTCTCCTCCCTCTCTCGGTCTCTCCTTTTATACTGTGCTCACCTCTCAGACTCTCCTCCCTCTCTCAGTCTCTCCTTTTATACTGTGCTCACCTCTCGGACTCTCCTCCCTCTCTCAGTCTCTCCTTTTATACTGTGCTCACCTCTCAGACTCTCCTCCCTCTCTCAGTCTCTCCTTTTATACTGTGCTCACCTCTCGGACTCTCCTCCCTCTCTCGGACTCTCCTTTTATACTGTGCTCACCTCTCAGACTCTCCTCCCTCTCTCAGTCTCTCCTTTTATACTGTGCTCACCTCTCAGACTCTCCTCCCTCTCTCAGTCTCTCCTTTTATACTGTGCTCACCTCTCGGACTCTCCTGCCTCACCTGTAATATCGCACAGTAGTTGTCTCTTGTTGCAGGTCTGCTGCTGCTTTTATTCCCCACTCTCAGTCTTCTGCTGCTCAGGTCCGCTGCCGCTCTGTGGAAAAATGAGTAAAAGCAAGGCAAAGCAGCACCTCCTTCCCCCACTCACCAAACTCTGCAGTGCGCACTCTGTGCTCCGCTGCACTCTGTCCTCCATTAGCACTAACAGGCCCCAGTATTTCTACAGTTTGTGACTCACATGAGTCAGGCCTGCTCCACCTTCAAGCACCAGTTTAATCCAGCTGACCAATTAACTTACTGCAGCAGCTCTCTCTGCTGAAGCCTGACTGAAACTTTAAAATTGAACTTAAACAGTTGCTCGCAATTAAACTTAAATAATTTATAGCAAGTTACACTCGATTTTAAAGAGATTAACCCTTGAACTCCCACACTCACCAAACTCTGTGGTGATCATTCTGTGCTCCGCTGGCCTGGACTTGGGTATAGAGGGTATAATTTCAAAGTTTGCAGATGACATGAAACTCAGAAATGTAGTAAACAATGTGGAGGATAGTAACAGACTTCAGGAGGACAGAGACAGACTGGTGGAATGGGCAGACACATGGCAGATGAAATTTAACACAGAGAAGAGTGAAGTGATACATTTTGGCAGGAAGAATGAGGAGAGGCAAAATAAAATAAATTGTACAATTCTAAAGGGGGTGCAGAGAGACCTGGGGGTGAATGTACACAAATATTTGAAGGTGACAGGACAAGTTGAGAAGGCTGTTGAAAAAGCAGATGGGATCCTGGGCTTTATTAATAGAGGCAGAAAGTACAAAAGCAAGGAAGTTATGATGAACCTTTATAAAACACTGATTAGGTTTCAGCTGGAGGATTGTGCCCAATTCTGGGCACTGCACTTTAGGAAGGATGTCAAGGCCTTAGAGAGGGTGCAGAGGAGATTTACTAGAATGGTTCCAGGGATGAGGGACTTCAGTTATGTGGAGAGACTGGAGAAGCTGGGGTTGTTCTCCTTGGAGCCGAGAAGGTTAAGGGGAGACTTGATAGAAGTGCTCAAAATCATGAAGGGTTTTGATAGAGTAAATAAGGAGAAACTGTTTCCAGTGGCAGAAGGGTCGGGAACCAGAGGACGCAGATTTAAGGTGATCGGCAAAAGAGCCAGAGGCAACATGAGGAAACATTTTTATTTACTCAGTGAGTTGTGATGATCTGGAATTCACTGCCTGAAAGGGCGGTGGAAGCAGATTCAATAATAACTTTCAAAAGGGAATTGGATAAATACTTGAAGGGATAAATTTACAGGGGTACAGGGAAAGAGTGGGGGAGTGGGACGAATTGGATAGATCTTTCGGCATGGGCACGATGGGCCGAATGGCCTCTGCCTGCTTCTGTGATTCTATATCAATGTGAGTTGTTGTTGTTCTTCATCACTCGATTCTCTGCAGTCTGTCCCTGAGGCACTGCTGCTGTCTGAGCCCCGCACACATTGCTCGCTCAGCTCAGGGCATGTCAGTGCTGCTCCACACCCAAACTCAGCTCACCCCACATCAATCCACGCCACAGGCACCTTCTCCCTCCCTCCCTGCCTCTGTACCTCCATCGCTCCCCCCTCCATCCCTACCCCCTCCATCTCTCCATCCCTCACCCCTCCACCCCTCCCTCCATCCCTCCCCCCCATCCATCCCTCCATTTCTCCCCCTCATTCCCTCCATCCCTCGATCGCTCCCCCTCCATCACTCTCTCCATCCATCCCTCCCTCCCTCCATCCCTCCCCCTACCTCCCTCCCTCCCCCTCTGTCCATCCCCATCCCCACTCGCTCCCTCCATCCCACCCCCTCTCCCCGCCCCCATCCGTTCGTCCCTCCCTCCTGCTCCGTCTCACCCTCCAATCCCCCTCACCCTCTACCTCCCACCATCATTCTCTCGCTCCCTCTCAGCCCATTTCTCCCCTTCTACCATGTCTTCCTCACTCTCTCTCTCCCTCGCTCGCTCTCTCGATCTCTCTCTCTCTCTCTCCCTCCCTCTCTCTATCACTCTCTCTCTCTCTCTCGCTCTCTCTTTATCTCTCTCTCTGTCTCTCTCTGTGTCTCTCTCTCTCTGTCGCTGAATCTCTCTCTCTCTCTCTCTCTCACTCTCTCTGTCACTAACTCTGTCTCTCTCTCTCTCTCTCTCTGTCTCTCTCTCTCTCACTCTCTCTGTCACTAACTCTGTCTCTCTCTCTCTCTCTCTGTGTCTCTGTCTCTCACTGTCTCTCTTGCTCCCTGTCTCTCTTTCCCACTCTGTCTGTCTGTCTGTCTGTCTGTCTGTCTCTCTGTCTGTCTGTCTCTCTCTTTTTCTGTCTGTCTCTCCTTCTTTATCTCTTTCTGTCTATCTGTCAGTCTCACTCTCCCAGTCTCTTGCTGTCCCTCTCGCTCTCTCTCTCTATCTCTCTCTCTCTCTCTCTCACTCTCTCACAATCTCTGTCTCTGTCTCGCTGTCTCTGTCTCTGCCTCTCTCTCTCTCACACACTTTCTCTCACCCGGTCCATCTCTCCCATTCCCTCTCTCCCCGTCTCTCTCTTCCTGTCTCTCTCCGTCTTGCAATCTCTCCATGCCTCGCTCTCTGTCTCTCTGTATGTCTTTCTCTCTCTCTCTCGATCTCTCCCTGTCTCTATCTCTCTCTCTCCCTCTATCTCTCTCTCCCTCTCTCTGTCTCTCTCCCTTTCACTGTCTCTCCCGCTCCCTGTCTCTCTCTCTCTCGCTTTCTCTGTCTCTCTCTCTCTCTCACTCTCTCTGTCACTAACTCTGTCTCTCTCTCTCTCTCTCTGTGTCTCTGTCTCTCACTGTCTCTCTTGCTCCCTGTCTCTCTTTCTCCCTTTCTCTGTCTGTCTGTTGCTCTCTCTCTATCTCTGTCTGTCTCTCTGTCTCCCTCACTTTCTCTCTCTCCGTGTCTCTCTCTCTCTGACTCGCTCTCTATCTCTCCCTCTGCCTGTCTCTGTCTCTCTGTCTTTCCCTCTCTCTGTCTCTCCCTCTCTCTGTCTCTCCCCCTCTCTGTCTCTCACCTTGCCTCTCTCTCTCCATGTCTCTGTCTCTCTCTCCCTGTCTCTGTATCTATTTCTCTCCCTGACACTGTCTCCCTCTCTCTCCCTGTCTCCCTCTCTCTCCCTGTCTCTCTCTCTGTCCCTGTCTCTCTCTCTGTCCCTGTCTCTCTCTCTCTCTCCCTCTCTCTCACACTCCCTCTCTCTGTCCGCGCTCTCTCACTCCCTCTCTCACACTCCCTACTCCCTATCTCTCTCACTTTCTCTCCCTGTCTCTCTCACTTTCTCTCCCTGTCTCTCTCACTCCCTCTCTCACACTCCCTACTCCCTATCTCTCTCACTTTCTCTCCCTGTCTCTCTCACTCACTATCTTTCTCAATCCCTGTCTCTCCTCCTGTCTCTGTCTCTCCCTGTCTCTCTGCCTCTTCCTCTCTCATGCCCTCCCTCTCTCACTCCCTCCCTCTCTCACTCCCTCCCTTTCTCACTCTCTCTGTCTCCCTCTCCCTGTCTCTCTCTCTCTCCCTGTCTCCCTCCCTGTATCTCTCTGCCTGTCTCTCTGCATGTCTGTCTCTACCTCTCTGTCTCTCTCACACCCTCTCTCTCACTGCCACTCTCTCTCACGCCCTCTCTCTCTCAGTCTCTCTCTCTGTCACTCCCTGTTTCTCTCACTCCCTCCCTCTCTCTCTACCTCTCTCGCTCTCTCTCTGCCTCACTCTCTGTCTCTGTCTCTCTCTCTCACTCTTTTTCTCTCTCTGCTAGTTCCTCTCTCGCGTTCCCTCGCTCCTATTCCCTCTCTCACTGTCTCTCTCTTTCTGTCTCTCTGTCTCTGTTTCCCTCTGTCTGTCTCTCTCCCTCTCTCTGTCTCTCCCTCTCTCTATCTCTCGCCCTGTCACTTTCTCTCCCTGTCTCTGTCTCTCTCTCTCACTTTCTCCCTGCCTCTCTCTCTCTCTCCCTGCCTCTCTCTCTCTCTCCCTGTCTCTCTCTCTCTCCCTGTCTCTCTCTCTCTCCCTGTCTCTCTCTCTCTCCCTGTCTCTCTCTCTCTCCCTGTCTCTCTCTCTCTCCCTGTCTCTCTATCTCTCTCTCTCTATCTCTCTGTCTCTATCTCTCTCTCTCTATCTCTCTGTCTCTCCCTCTCACTCTCCCTGTCTCTTACTCTCTCTCCAAGTCTCTGTCTCTCTCTCACTGTCTCTCTCCGACTCTCTCGCCCTCTCTCTGTCTCACCCCATCTCTGTCTCTCTCCCTCTCTCAGTCTCTCCCAATCACTCTCTCTCCCGCCCCCTGTCTCCGTCTCTCTCTCTCTCTGTCTCTCTTTCCCTCTCTCCCATCTCTTTCTCCCTGTCTCTCTCTCTCTCTCTCCCCCCCCCTCACTCCCTGTCTCTGTCTCTCCTTGTCTCACTCTCCCTGTCTCACTCTCCCTGTCTCACTCTCCTTGTCTCACTCTCCCTGTCTCACTCTCCTTGTCTCACTCTCCCTGTCTCACTCTCCCTGTCTCACTCTCCCTGTCTCACTCTCCCTGTCTCACTCTCCCTGTCTCACTCTCCCTGTCTCACTCTCCCTGTCTCACTCTCCCTGTCTCACTCTCCCTGTCTCACTCTCCCTGTCTCACTCTCCCTGTCTCACTCTCCTTGTATCTCCCTTCCTGTCTCTCCCATTCCCTGTTTCTCAAACTCCCTCTTCCTCTGTCACTCCCTCTATCTCTCTATCTCTCTTCCTTTCTCTCTCTCTCCTTGTCTCTCTCTCTCCCTCTCCCTCTCCCTGTCTCTCACACTCTGTATCTCTCTGCCTGTCTCTGTCTCTACCTCTCTCTGTCACTCCCTCTCTCTCTGTCTCTCCTTCTCTCTGTCTCTCTCATTCCCTCTTTCTCTCACTCCCTCCCCCTCTCTCTCCCTGTCTCTCGCACTCCCTCTCTCTCACTCCCTCTCTCACACCTCTCTTCCACACTCCATATCTCTCTCACTCCTGCACTCTCACTAACTGTATCTCTCACCATCTCTCTCTCTCTTCCTGTCCCTCTCTCTCCCTCACTCCCTCTTGATCACTCCCTGTCTCACTCTCCCTATCTCTCTCTCCTTGTATCTCGCTCCCTGTCTCTCCCATTCCCTGTTTCTCTCACTCCCTCACTCACTCCCTCTCTCCCTCTTCCTCTATCACTCCCTCCCTCTGACATTCCCTCACTCTCTCACTCCCCCTCTCTCTCACTCCCCCCTCTCTCTCTCTCCCCGTCTCTCTCTTCCTGTCTCTCACTCCCTCTCTCTCTCACTCCCACTCTCTCTCTCACTCCCTCTCTCTCATTCCCTATCTCGTTCACTCTGTCTCTCTCACTCCCTGTCTCCCTCTCCATGTCTCCCTCTCCTTGTCTCTCTCTCTCCAATTGCTTCTCTCCCTGTCTCTCTCTCTCTCTCTCTCCTTCTCTGTCTCTCCCTGTCTCTCTCTCTCCCTCTGTCTCTTCCTGTCTCTCTCTCCCTCCTTCTCTGACTCTCTCCCTCTGTCTCTTTCTCTCTCTCTGTCTCTCCCTCCTTCTCTGTCTCTCCCTGTCTCTCTCTCTCTCTCTCTCTCCCTGTCTCTCTCTCTCCCTGTCTCTCTCGCTCCCTCTCTGTCTCTCTCTCTCACACCCTCCCTCTCTCACTCCGTCTCTCTCTCACCTCTCTATCTCACCTCTCTTCCTCACTCCCTCTCTCACTCCCTCTCTCACTCCCTCTCTCACTCCCTCTCTCACTCCCTCTCTCACTCACTCTCTCACTCACTCTCTCACTCACACCTATCTTCCTCACTCACTCTCTCTCCCTGACTCTCACTCCCTGTATCTCTCTGCCTATCTCTGTGCATGTCTCTGTCTCTACCTCTCTCTGTCTCTCTCACCACCTATCTCTCTCACACCCACTCTCTCTCACTCCCAGTTCCTCTCACTCCCTAAATCTCACTCCCTAAATCTCACTCCCTGTATCTCTCTGCCTGTCTCTGTCTCTCCCTCACTGTCTCTCGCACTCTCTGTCTCTATCACTCTCTGTTTCTCTCAATCTCTGACTCTCTCACTCACTGAATCCCTGTCTCCCTGTTTACCTCTCCTTGTCTCTCTCTCTCCCTGTCTCCCTCTCCCTGTCTCCCTCTCCCTGTCTCCCTCTCCCTGTCTCTCTCTCTGCCTGTCTCACTCTCTGCCTGTCTCACTCTCTGCCTGTCTCACTCTCTGCCTGTCTCACTCTCCCTGTCTCAATCTCTCCCTCTCTCTCTCTCACTCCTTCTCTCTCGCTCCCTCTCTCACTCCTGCTCTCTCATTCCCTGTGTGTCTCTCTCTCTCTCTCACACTCCCTGTCTCGCTCTCTCCCTGTTTCGCACTCTCCTTGTCTCTGTCTCTCATTCCCTATATCTCTCTGTCTACATCTCTGCATGTCTGCCTCTCCCTCTCTCTGTCTCTGTCTCTCCCTCTCTCTCTCTCTCTCCCTCTCTCTGTCTTTCCCTCCTCTCTCTCCCTCTCTCCGTCTCTCCCTCTCTCTCCATCTCTCCCTCTCTCCCTCTCTCTCCCCGTCTCTCCCTCTCTCTGTCTCGCCCTCTCTCTCCATCTCTCCCTCTCTCTGTCTCTCTCATGCCCTCTCTTTCTTTCACTGCCACACTCTCTCACTTCCTCTCTCTCACTCCCCCTCTTACTCGCCCCCTGTCTCCCTCTCCCTGTCTCCCTCTCCCTGTCTCCCTCTCCCTGTCTCCCTCTCCCTGCCTCCCTCTCCCTTTCTCTCTCAGTCTGTCCCTCTCTCTCTCACTCCCTCTCTCTCATTCCCTCTCTCCTTCTCTCGCTCCCTCTCTCTTACTCTCTGTCTCTCTCAATCCCTGTCTCTCACATTCCCTGTCTCTCTCATTCCCCGTCTGCCACTCTCCCTGTCTCTATCACTCCCTGCTTTTCTCTCTCCCTGTCTCCCTCTCCCTGTCTCCCTCTCCCTGCCTCCCTCTCACTGTCTCTCTCTTCCTGTCTCTCTCTTCCTGTCTCTCTCTTCCTGTCTCAGTCTGTCCCTCTCTCTCATTCCCTGTCTCTCTCATTCCCCGTCTGCCACTCTCCCTGTCTCTATCACTCCCTGCTTTTCTCTCTCCCTGTCTCTCTCCCTCCCTGCAATCTCACTCCGTCTCTCTCACTCTGTCCCTCTCATTCTCCATCTCTCTCTCTTTCACTGTCTCTCACTCTCCCAATCTCTCTGTCTCTCTCTCTCTCTCTCCCTGTCTCCCACTCTCCCTGTCTCCCACTCTCCCTGTCTCCCACTCTCCCTGTCTCTCTCACTCCCTTTCTCTCTCACTCCCACTCTCTCTCACTCCCACTCTCTCTCTTCCTGTCTCCCTCTTCCTGTCTCTCTCACGCTGTGTCTCTGCCTGTCTCTGTCTCTCCCACTCTCTCTCTCTCTCATTCCCTCATTCTCTCCCTGTCTCCCTCTCTCTCTCTGACTCTCTATCTCTCTGACTCCCTGTCTCGTTCACACTCGATCTCACTCACTCCCTGTCTCTCCCTCTTCCTGTCTCTCACTCCCTGCCTCTCTCACTCCCTATGTTTCTCACTCCCTGTCTCTGTCTCTCCCTGTCTCTCACTCTCGTCTCACTGTCTCCCTGTCTCTCTCACTACCTCTCTCTCTCTCACTCCCTGTCTCCCTTTCTCTCTCACTACCTCTCCCTCTCTCTCTCCCTGTCTCTCTCCCTGTCTCTCTCACTACCTCTCTCTCTCTCTGTCTCTCTCACTACCTCTCTCTCTCCCTGTCTCTCTCACTACCTCGCTCTCTCTCCCTGTCTCTCTCACTACCTCTCTCTCCCTCAATCCCTGTCTCTCTCTCTCTCCCCCTGTCTCTCTCACTACCTCTCTCTCTCTCTCCCCGTCTCTCTCACTACCTCTCTCTCGCTCACTCCGTCTCTCTCTCTCCCTGTCTCTCTCACTCCCTGTCTCTGTCTCTCCCTGTCTCTCACTCTCGTCTCTCTCTCTCGCTCCCTGTCTCTTTCTTTCTCTTCCTGTCTCTCATTCCCTGTCTCTCACTCCCTGTCTCTCACTCCCTGTCTCTCACTCCCTGTCTCTCACTCCCTGTCTCCCTCTCCCTGTCTCTCTGCCTGTCTCTGTCTCTCCCTCTCTTTGTCTCTCACACTCCCTCGCTCTCTCTCACTCCCGCCCACTCACTCCCTCTCCCTCTTACTCCCTCTCTCACTCCCTGTCTCTCACTCCCTGTCTCTCTCTCTCCCTGTCTCTCTGCCTGTCTGTGTTTCTCCCTATCTCTTCCTCTCTCTCTCTCACTCCCTCTCACTCTCACTTGCTCTCTCTCTTTCACTCTGTCTCTCTCACTCCCTGTCTCTCTCATTCCCTTTCCCTGTCTCTTTCTCTCTCCCTGTCTCTCAGTCTCCCTTTCTCTCTCTCTCTCTCCCTACTTCTCACTCTCCCTCTCTCTCTCTCCCTGTATCTCTGAGCCTGTATCTCTGAGCCTGCCTCTCTGCATGTCTGTCTCTCCCTCTCCCTGTCTCTCTCAGGCCCTCTCTCTCTCACTCCCTCTCTCTCCCACTTCCACTCTCCCTCTCCCTGTCTCTCTCTTAGTCCCAATCTCTCTCACTCTCTCTCTCACTCCCTGTCCCCCTCATTCGCTGTCTCTCTCACTCCCTGTCTCTCTCACTCCCTGTCTCTCTCATTCCCTGCCTCTCATTCCCTGCCTCTCTCACTCCCTGTCTCTCTCTCCCTGTCTCTCTCTCTCCCCACCTCTCTCACTCCCTGTCTCTCTCTCTCTCCCTCTCGCTCACTCCCTGTCTCCCTCTCCCTGTCTCTCTCCCGATCTCTCTCTCTCCCTATCTCTCTCACTCCCTCTCACTCTCAATCCCTCTCACTCTCAATCCCTCTCTCTCACTCCCTGTTTCTCTCACTCCCTATCTCTCTCACTCCCTATCTCTCTCACTCCCTCTCTCTCACTCCATGTCTCTTTCTCGCTCTGTCTCTTTCTCTCTCCCTGTCTCTCAATCTACCTGTCTCCCTCACTCCCTGTCACACTCTCTCCCTGTATCTCTCTGCCTGTCTCTCTGCATGTCTGTCTCTACCTCTCTCTGTCTCTCCCTCTCCATGTTCTCCCTCCCTCTCCGTCTCTCCCTCTCTCTGTCTCTCTCATGCCCACTCTCTTTCTCACTCCCTGTCACTCTCACTCCCTCTCTCTCACTCTCTCTCTCTCTGTCTCTCTCTCTCCTTCGCTCTCTCCTTCGCTCTCTCTCTATCTGTCTCTCTCTCGTTGTCCCTGTCTCTCTCTCTCTCTCTCTCTGTCTCAGTCTCTCTGTCTCTCTGTCTCAGTCTCTCTCTGCCTCAGTCTCTCCCTTTCTCTCTCTCTGTCTGTCTCTCCATCTTTTTCTCTCCCTGACTCGCTGTCTCTCCCTATTTAGCTCTCTGTCTGTCTTCTGTCTCTACCTATCTCACTCACTCTCTCTGTCTCTGTATCTGTATCTCTCTCTTGCTCACCCAGTCTCTGCCTCTTTCTCACTCTTTCTCTCTGTCCCGGTCTCTCTGTCTCTCTCTCTGTGTCTCTCCCTCTGTCTCTACCTCCTTGTCTCTCTCCCTGTCTCGCTCTCTCTCCATGTCTCTCTCTCTCTCTCTCTCCCTGTCTCTCTCTTTCTCTCTCTCTCTCCTTTTCTCTCTCTCCCTGTTTTTCTCTCTCTCTCCTTGTCCATCTCTCTCTCACTCTGTCTGTCGCTCTCTCTCTCCCTGTCCCTCTCTCTCTCTCCATGTCCCTCTCTCTCTCTCCCTTTCTCTCTCTCCCTGTCTCTCTCTCCATTTCTCTCTTTCTCTCTCTCTCCCTTTCTCTCTCTCCCTGTTTCTCTCTCTCTCCCTATCCATCTCTCTCTCTCTCCCTCTGACCTTTGTCTCTCTCCCTGTCCCTCTTCTCTCTCTCCCTCTGACTCTCTCTCTCTCTCCCTTTCTCTCTCCCTGTCTCTCTCACCCTGTCTCTCTCTCTCTCTCTCCCTGTCTCTCACCCTCCCTGTTTCTCTCTCTCCGTCCCTCTTTCTTTCTCTCCCTGTCTCTATCTCTCTCCCTTTCTCTCTCTCTCTCCCTGTTTCTCTTTCTCTCCCTATCCATCTCTCTCTCTCTCTCTCTGCCCCGTCTCTCATCCTCCTCTCATCCTCCCTGTCTCTCTCTCTCTCTCTCCCTGTCTCTCTCTCTCTCTCTCTCTGTCTCTCTCTCTCCCTGTCTTTTTTTTATTCATTCATGGGATGTGGGCGTTGCTGGCGAGGCCGGCATTTATTGCCCATCCCTAATTGCCCTCGAGAAGGTGGTGATGAGCCGCCTTCTTGAACCGCTGCAGTCCGTGTGGTGAAGGTTCTCCCACAGTGCTGTTAGGAAGGGAGTTCCAGGATTTTGACCCAGCGACGATGAAGGAACGGCGATATATTTCCAAGTCGGGATGGTGTGTGAATTGGAGGGGAACGTGCAGGTGGTGTTGTTCCCATGTGCCTGCTGCCCTTGTCCTTCTAGGGGGTAGAGGTCGCGGGTTTGGGAGGTGCTGTCGAAGAAGCCTTGGCGAGTTGCTGCAGTGCATCCTGTGGATGGTGCACACTGCAGCCACAGTGCGCCGGTGGTGAAGGGAGTGAATGTTTAGGGTGGTGGATGGGGTGCCAATCAAGCGGGCTGCTTTGTCCTGGATGGTGTCGAGCTTCTTGAGTGGTGTTGGAGCTGCACTCATCCAGGCAAGTGGAGAGAATTCCATCACACTCCTGACTTGTGCCTTGTAGATGGTGGAAAGGCTTTGGGGAGTCAGGAGGTGAGTCACTCGCCGCAGAATACCCAGCCTCTGACCTGCTCTTGTAGCCACAGTATTTATATGGCTGGTCCAGTTAAGTTTCTGGTCAATGGTGACCCCCAGGATGTTGATGGTGGGGGATTCGGCGATGGTAATGCCGCTGAATGTCAAGGGGAGGTGGTTAGACTCTCTCTTGTTGGAGATGGTCATTGCCTGGCACTTGTCTGGCGCGAATGTTACTTGCCACTTATCAGCCCAAGCCTGGATGTTGTCCAGGTCTTGCTGCATGCGGGCTCGGACTGCTTCATTATCTGAGGGGTTGCGAATGGAACTGAACACTGTGCAATCATCAGCGAACATCCCCATTTCTGACCTTATGATGGAGGGAAGGTCATTGATGAAGCAGCTGAAGATGGTTGGGCCTAGGACACTGCCCTGAGGAACTCCTGCA